>NC_030833.1:7155833-7474166 GCF_001704415.2 Capra hircus | reverse complement strand
CCGCCTGGGCGTGAAAACCCACAAGTATGGGGAGATCTGGCCCTCGGAGTCCTCAGGCAGGGGCGGTGCTGTTGGGGGTGAACCACACCAGGGGGCTCCCCAGAAGGCTGAGCGTGCCCCATGGTAGGAGGCGGGGTGGGTTTGCATCCACTCCTCAGCCCTGATTTTAGTGACCTCTATAAAGGTGGCTGTAGGCTCGGTCCAGATGGCTACAGAGTGGCCCAATAAGTAGATTAGCTTCTTAAATAAAACACGGATCTTAATGAGTCATGGCCTCTGAGTGAGACGCTCTCAAGCCATCTCGCCTTAGCTCAGGTTAACAGCTGGACAGAGAGCTGGCGAGCTGGAGGCTCATGGGCTCTCCAGGGCCCCAGCCACTGCCCACACCCCACCCCAGGCTCACTGGGCAGACACGCGAACCCAGGGTACACACGAGGGCAGCTTCTGGAAGCTGAGGTCTAGACTTGTGGGAAGCACGCCATCTAGTTTAAAACACAGTACAATCTGGGACTTCCCTGGTGGTGCAGTGGTTAAGAACCCACCCTGCAGGGGATGTGGGTTCAATCCCTGGTCAGGGATCTAAGATCCCACTTGCCATGGAGCCGCTGAGCCCGTGCGCCATGACTGCCGAAGCTCTCACACTCGGGAGTCTGTGTGCCACCGTCAAAGGTCCTGCAGGGCGCAACGAGGTCCTGAGTGCCACAACTGGGACCCAACGCAGCCAGCTTCTGCACCTCCAGAAAGACTAGCACCACGTCACTTTAACTGACCCCTTAGAGCCACGCAGGTGAACTGTCCTGGCAGCCTGAACTGTGTAGGGTCCACACCACACCGGGGAATGAGAACTGAGAAAAAGAAGTGACAGACACTTTTCCTTTGCCCAATAGCGCTGAAGAACAAAACCAGGCCCATTTTGCACTTTCTTAGACACTCATACCCGGGCAGCTGTCTGGCATCTAGATGCCCTGACTCTGCTGCACTGGACACGCTACTTGCAGGGTGGCCCTGGGTCTTCAGTGTTCCCCCCAGTCTCCAGGGAGCCTTCTGTGTGCCCGGTGAACCCCTCCGCCTGGAAGCAGCACCTGATGTTCTGCCTGGAAACCTACTGCTTTCGGCGGCGGGCGGGGCAAACATCACCCACATCAGAGCACAAGAGACCGTCCCGACTGACCGGTCCAGAGGAAACCACACTGAGCGCCACTGAGAAGCAAACCCGCCACCAAGGAGCACAGCTGAAGCAGCCAAGGATGTGTGGCTCTGCTTCTGACTTTTCGGTCAAATGATCCAATGGTCTGTATGTCCCCCGCAAAGGCTCAGTCTCACGTGGGTGGTCCCACAGCTTCCGGGATGTTGCATGGGGACAGGGCTGCAGACTCTGGGCTTGGGGAATAGCAGGTCTCCGGGTGCAAGGACCCACTGGCTCCCAGTCCAGGTGAGGTGGCACCTTTGCCCCCCCCAACATGGGGGAAGAGTCCCTGGAGGGGCAAGTGACCAGGTAGCTTATGCCTGGAGCGGGGACGACCTCAGTTGCCCCTTCTGGCTGGGAACATATACACGCCTCCTTTCCAATCAACAGTGTCCGTGGGAGCCTCTGGAGCCCCTGCTCTTAGTGTGGGGGTTGCCAGGAGTCAGAAGCTCCCCCCAACCCCGCCACCAGTGACCTGAGCCTCTCCCCCATGCCCTCCTTCCTGGTGGCAGCTCCTCCAAGCCTCTGCCAAGGAGATGAGCCCACAGCGGGAACTTCTGAAGGACAAAGGGGGCTCCCAGGCCACAAGTGAAGTGACCCTGGTGAACTCAACGCCATGTGTCTCAGCGGCCGAGCTCACCCACCGCTCCTCGGTCAGGGCCTGGCTAACCTTCCCCGGGACCAGGGCTCCCGCAGCAGGAGGCGGGCACTGGCGGAGAGGTGGACGTCCAGGGCCTGCTGCCCAGCATGCAGGCAGCTGCCTCTCTCTGGTCCCAGCTCACAAGCCGGGGTGTTCAGAAACCTGTCGCCCACTCCCCCTGCACCCCCACCCCAGCCTCGACACTGGGTGGGGGAAGCTGAGCCCCTGAGCCTTGGCGACTTCTAGGAAGGCCCTGCCCACGGTGTGGGGGAGGAGGGGGGGGATGCCAGTGGAAGACACTCATTTCGCTTGAGCGTTTCTGAAGTTCTAAAAACGTGCCTGTAGCAACGACACAAGGGGATGTTTGAGAGAAACAAACTGATGGGTGCCAGGAGTCCGGCAGAGGCAGGCGCTGCACACCCACAGCCCAACCCGCATGCCGCCCGCCTGTGACGGGCTCACGCGGGGCTGGCGGGACCCCGGGGGCAGGAAGACCCTTAGAGGGGTCGCCACCAGGCCGAGGACACCCCAGTCTTCTTGATTCCTGAAGGGCCGCTCCTTCCAAAGCACAGGAAACAGCAGTAAACAAGCCTGGCTCTGCGAGCCCTCCAGTCAAGGTCGGGGCTCACAGCGGACATACCACGAGGAGGGCAGGGCTGCGCACAGGTGCTGCCCGCCCAGGTCACTGCCTCTGTGGTTGACTCGTCCTCTCTGATCAGAAAGACCAGCTCCACCAGGGCCCCTGAGGAACAGACAACGTGCCCTTCTCCCTAAAGGCCCCTGGAAGAGCCTGGCAGACTCAGGCTTATTTTCTAATTGTACTGCCTGAGCCGAGGGCCCATAAAAACAAAACACCGCCCTGCTTCTTAGCCGGGGCAGCCACTAAGGCCAGGAAGTAGACAGAACAGGGACAAGGCTTTCAGTTTATTGCAGTTTTTCACGGGGCTCTAAAGCCCGAAAGGAAAGTGAGTTTTAAGCACCCTTTCACAGGCTTGCTGTCCGGCGGGCTGGAGGCCAAGCGTGCTGCCCTCGGGCCCCGAAGCAGCCAGGAAGTTCATTTTCCCAAGTGCGACAGCTGGTCGGATGTCCCCACCCTGCTCTTTTCCGCTATAACTTTTTCTTAAAACTTAATGATGTCTTAAGCAATCCAGGCTCAAAGCCCAGTTCACAGGAAAACACTAGAACCCATCACAAAGCCATATTTATCCCTTCAAATAAAAAGCATCTCACAGAAAGCTCTCCAGCAGGGATGCTGGTGGGGTGAAGAGGGGAGGTTGTAAAGACCGCGGCTGGAGGGGAAGGGACAGGCCTGGGCCGGGGTGCTGATGACAACATTCAACCCACGCCACCCCCAGGCAGAGAGCCCCCTCAACCGAGTAGAACCGCCCCTTCCCCGTGGACTTGGCAATGCCAACCAAGGACTGGACGAAGGAAGCAGCGGATACCCTGGGGAGGAACCCACCGCCAGCTGCTGAAGCAGCCCAGCCAGGCCCCAAACCTGCGCCTATGAGCTCAGCAGCTTCAGCTGGACAAGGCCCTGGGACAAATTTTGTCTGAAATTTTAGATGAGAGGCAGGAAGCAGGCACAACGTAGCAGCCTGTCAATGGGAGGGTGCAGGCTGGGGCAGGCACACCTCAGGCCGGTGCTGGCTTCTTGGACATGTGGCTGAGGGCAGCAAAAATCCGGCTCTTGATTGCTCAGAAAAAGGTTCTTTGGAGCGATGGACTCGGTGGTCCCGTCTCAGGCACAACGTGAACCTCACAGCGATCTCATTTCCCTCGTTACCGTGGTGGCTAGGAAGCTCAGCGTGGAACCCTTTCCTGTCCTTTGTGCGCAGGACAATGGGGAGTCCTCTCTGAGCTCTGGCCTCATGCCCCAGCTTCATCTTTTCTTGCCCTTGTTATTTCTCCATCTACTCAATTTTACCCTTGTGTGTGTGTTAGAGCCCTTCTGAAAGCCAAGCTTAAATCCTCTTAGGACCAAGGAACATTTGACATTCCATTTAATCACACAGAAGAATTAATTTCGGTGACCTCCCCGGGAGGGAGCACAGTACGGAGGACAGGGCCTTGGCTCAAGAGCAGAGCTGTGTCCCAGGGCAGCTTGCGGGGCACCAGCTGGGGGCAAGCAAATGCCTGCAGGTGCCCTGGGAGCCACTAGCACTGAGCTTGTGCTGTGCAAAGCCTGGGCCCGTCCACATGATGGGGTCTTCAGAAGGCTGGGGAGGGGGCCCCAACTTGCCCTCAATGTCACACCTGGGGAGGTGAAGCTCACAGCACCTTGGGGCTCATGCTCCGGAATCACCCTCTTGACTGCCTCTTGCTGGCGGGGACCCGCGCTCCCAGCATTGGGTTGGAGTTCCTTCACCCCAGCTCACAGTGTGACTGAATTTCCCGTTCTGTGCTTGGTGCTTCCTCCTGACACAGCAACCAAGAACAGGTTTGGACTCAGACAGGTTGGCACAAAGTCCTTGCCCTGCTGTGTGACCTGGAGAAGAATTGAACCTCTCTGAGCCTCAGAGTTTACATTTTAAAAAGGGAAATTGTCGAGAGTCTTCCTGGGAATCAGATGCGATCACTGCGCCCAGATGCTGCAGGACAGTGACACTGATTGAGCTGGGCAGGTCCTGGAGGCACTCAGGGCTGGCTTTGTTGATCCCAGTCCTGGAGAGTGCAAGAGGCCTATCAGGGGAACTTGGGACCAGGAGGGCCCCCTGAGCCCTGCAGGGGGCTATGAGTTCCAATCAAGTTAGTATTGGGAGGACCCGCTACCCATGGGCCTCGCCAGCACTTCATAGGCGTCAGATACAGAGCCCTGACTCCCCTCCTGGCCCACCCAGAGACCTCGCTCAGGAGGACAAACTCCGCACCAGGGCTTTCTCACCCAGCCCTCCCATAGTTAAACAAGGAGTTGTTCCACTCACACTTGCAAACCCTTCCTGGGATCAATTCTCAACCGAGGTTGGGAAAACACATCCCCAAGAGTCGCCCGCCCCTTGGTGGGGACAAGTGTTTACAGGTTTGATTTTATAACAATTTGGCAAATGGTGCTTTATTCATACGCTGAGCACCACTGTTGGGCTAAATTTAACTGCCTGTTAAACTGTCCCTGTTAAAGCTGTCCCTTCCTGTTCCTTGAGCAAGAGGGAGCAAGTAGAAGTCAATAGTCTTGTTTTTTTCCCCCATTACATGAAAAACAACTAGAAACGCCCTTTATGTATAAGCCAGCCTCAGAGGAGGGTAAAACACACCTAACATCAGTTCATTTAGTACATGGAGGTTCTGTGCTGCTAATGTGGGCTATGTTATGGATGAAAGAGCTATTTCCCTTTCATAAACTTGAAAAAAAGAAAAAAACTCCATGTACCAGCAAAGAACCTATGAAATGGCTTTTGAATTCTTGCCTTGTATAATCTTGGGGACACAAAATAGGTTCCAAACACCTGCAAATCTTCCACGTTAATATATGTTGATATTTCTTTTTAAAAATGGTGCCTGGGGCTGCCCTGGTAGCACAGTGGTAAAGACTCCATCTGCCAATGCAGGAGACGTGGGTTCGATTCCTGATCCAGGAAGATCCCACATGCCGTGGAGCAACTAAGCCTGTGTGTCACAACTATTGAGCCTAGGAGCCACCACTACCGAGGCCCACGCTCCAGAACAAGAGAAGCCACAGAATGAGAAGCTCGCACGCCACAACGAGAGAGTCGCCCCCAGTCACTGCACCAGGGAAAAGCCACAGACAGCCGTGAAGACCCAGCACAGCCAAAAGCAAGCAATAAGATAAATAAGCAAAAATGGTGCTCGGACAACTGGGCATCTACCAGGAAAATAACGCAGAGGAACCCCCACCTCACTCTATATTCAAGTCAACTCAGGATGCTTCAAGGACTTGAATGGGAGAGCTAACACTCCAGACTTTTTAGGAAGAAAACACAGGCATAAAGCTTCATGACCTTGGCACCAAAACCACAAGCAACCAGAGGGGAAAGAAAGAAACTGGACTTTATCAAAATGAAACCTTCTGTGCTTCAAGGCACCATGGGAGAAAATGTTTGCCGATCAGGTGTCTGGTACCAAAAGCCAGTGAGGACGCTGGGTTTTGCTTCCTGGCCCACCCGGGTCCCATCCAGAAGAATGTGAACTGGAGAAGCCCTGTGTGGACACTGGACACTCAAAGGCAAAGGTCACGTGCGGAAGCAACGTGGCGAGGGGGTGTGCTGGCTTTGCCTCTTCTCGGGTAGATAAACGCACCACGGCCTGCCCCGTCTTGGGGCTCATGTCCCCGGGAAAGTCTAACTGCTGCTCTGGAAGAGACTGCCACTTCTCAAAATGCGCAGAGTGGAGTTGGGGGTTGGAAAGAGATGCTGACACACAAAATTGTTATCTGCAGACCAGAGCCACATGGGACAGGCTGCCTCCTGAAGGCAGAGGCCCTGGTGCACGGGCCCTACTTTTTACTCAGACCTGCTTTCCAGAACTGGAAGAGAATATGTCTGAGAGATGAGAAGGCTCGGCTACCCTGTGCTGGGCAGCCTGGGCCACACAAAGAGGGTCTGGTGGTGGCAGAGCTGGCTGGTGTCCAGCCATAGTCCTGGCCCCACGTCCCCCCCATGAGAACACGGATCGATTCCTTTAAACTGAATGGCAGGAAAGCACAGCAAGAATAACTTCGTTAATCACGTTCTCCGTGTCCCTTACCATGCCAGGTTGAAACCCTGTTAAACAAGGACCTCAGAGCCCTCCAAGCAGCCAGGAGCCCACTCCCCCTATCCCTTATTGGATGGAGTTTATTAGACAGTCCACACCCACATCCCCACCTGGGATTTCCCTGGGGGTGCAGTGCTCCCAGTGGAGGGGGCATGGGTTTGATCCCTGGTGAGGAAACTAAGATCCCACATGCCACAGTCAAATAAAATAAACAGTAGTAATAATAATAAAATAATAAGAACAAGAAAATCCAAAGCCCAAGTCCCTACAGACCACACTCCTTGTACGATCATGGATATACACGCCTGGCAGTGGGGGTCACGGCAGACAGAGCTGGGAATGGAACGCCACAGAGATGAATTGACAGAAGTGTCCAGAGACCCGGTTCTGTGAAAGGCCCGTGTGGCTCAGCCTCTCCCAGGCTTGGCAGCACCACCCTCTGCCCCGCTGCGTGGGCAGCAGCTGGAATGCCGCCAGGCCACAGCTCACCCAGATGCCGGCCTCCATGGACAGAAGGGCCCAGTCCATACCCGAGAGGTCAGAGTGGGCCTTTCTCAGGGACAGAGAGCTCAGGATAAGGCCGGTCTCTGAGCCGAATGCCCCACGGCCAGACAGACTCCCACCCCGGGCCTGGGAAGTGGCCCAGGACAATGATAATGACCAGAGTAGGCCTGGCTGATGGGGCCCCTTGGGTGAGGAAGAAGAGTGAACCAAAGGGAGCTGGGACTCTCAACCCAGGTGCAAGCGGCCAGCCCCCCAAAAAGTCTCAAAGCGAAGCCGTTCAGTCGTGTCCGACTCTTTGCGACCCCACAGACTGTAGCCTACCAGGCCCCTCCGTCCATGGGATTTTCCAGGCAAGAGCACTGGAGTGGGGTGCCCTTTCCTTCTCCATTTTCCTTCTGCCAGCCCCAAACACCTACCAAATACAAAACAAAGCCTGTTGATTTCACTGATCTGGGACTGTGTCAGGGGTTGGAATGGCCTGCCAGCACCTTGAAAGTGCACAGCTCTGTCCCGAGAGCTTGATTTGGAAGTGACTGCTGGGGAGAAGGGCTCTGGACGAACCCCCTTCCAGCTGAACTGAGGCTTGGATTTCCTGATCATGGAGGTAGAGGTCGACCAGCAAGGGAAGCCTAGAGATGCCCCAGGGAGCCCCAGGCAGCAGCCAGGACCTCAACAGCCTTCCCAGGGCTACAAACACTGACACACACACACACACAACCACCCTCACGCTGGTTTGCACAGTGACCTCTCCCTCGGCCGCAGTGTGACGGTCATTCTGGAGTCAGAGCGCTGTGCTCAGTGCCCCCCGCTGGGGCGCAGGCTCTTCAGGGACGCGTTTCAAGTGCTGCAGGCTCCCCATGTGTCCTTATCACACTGTGGTGACTGTCTTTCTATTTACTAACTGGGTGGGCGGTGGTGGGAATGCCTCAGAAGCCCAGGCTGGGCTGCACCCACGTGTGAGCGCCCAACACCTGACCCCAGGCCTGGAACACCGCGGGGGCTGGAGCAGTGCTGAGGGATCCAGCCCGGAGCTCTGGCCCTGCCCTGCTCAGCCAGGGCTCTGGGCTCAGGAACCCTCCCTGGACCACAGCCCAGAGAGGCCTGCTCCCTTCACACATCTCCCGGGGTTAGGATGTAGGGTCCTAACAATGAGAGAGCTAGGGGTCAGCATCCCACTGCTTGCTCTTTGCAGGGCCAGCTAGCTCCCAGGCTCAGTCCCCACACCCAGTCCCCGAATGTCGACATGCAGGGGGCTGGCTGAGCTCACC
Source organism: Capra hircus (assembly GCF_001704415.2). Taxonomy (NCBI): domain Eukaryota; kingdom Metazoa; phylum Chordata; class Mammalia; order Artiodactyla; family Bovidae; genus Capra; species Capra hircus. The sequence continues at coordinate 7,465,858 of NC_030833.1, read as the reverse complement.
CTTCCTGGTCCAGCTCTGCTTTGAGGTTGGGGAGTGAGTGTGATCAGCTGGCTTGGTGGGAGGGTGTCTTTGGGGGGTCTCATGGCACCCCTCTCCAGGCTGATGGTTTTTGGGTCATCACTCTCAGAAGCAGTGAATCATTTGGACCCCACTCCCCAGCACAGATCTTCCTGTGCAGAGGGACCTTCAAACAAAGGCAGGGATATGGGAGGAGTCACCAGGTGTGAGAGGGCCGGACAAGAACAAACCTCCATTCAGATCCAATGGGACTTCTGACCCAGGGGGCCCGGCACGCACGCCTATGGTGCTGGAAACCACTGCTACGACATTAGCAGGAGTGAAGCAAAAGTGACCAGTTCCTGTTGACCTAACACCGTGACACCACCAGCCTCTCCCACAGTCCCCGTGTAAACGGGCCCCAGACACCCCCTCTCCTGTCCTGGAGGGTCTCTGGGCAGTGTCCCCAGGAACTAGGTGGGGATTACAGATGCACACAGATCGAGCTGTATCTAGAAAAATGCCTGGACAGAAACCAAAAGGAGCCAGAAAAATTGGGCTGGGGCTGTGCTTCCCACAGTGGAGTCGGCAGCCCCTGCAGCCCAGGTGCGTGGCTGTGTTCAGGGGGACAAACCCGTGAAGATGGCTGCGGAGCTGCTGTTTACGCAACGCGTCCGGCTGCACCAGCTTAGGGAGGGCTCGTGCGACAGCAAATCCTTGGCTGCGGTCAACGCCATGTGACACAGGGGAGGGGGCATCGCTGGGTGATAGCCACTGCCAGAAGGTTCCACAGCCTGTGCCCCAGTCAAGCAAGTCAGCGTGTAAACAGCAGCAGATCCAGCAGGTACCGCCGCTCACATGGGTCTGACATGTAGCCCCAGTAATCCCACATCACAGGAGCTATGGGCTGCTCCGGGGGCCTGTCCTCATCTGGCTACTCTCCGCTGTCCAGTCCACAGGAGCCAGTTATTTATACCAACAAAGCCAACCAAGATGAAGTGGGTAGTTCACAGACAGAGAAAAGCAAATACAAATTAAAATATGTACTCAAGGATGTGCCATACAACACGGGGAATATAGCCAATACTTTGTAATAACTGCAAATGGAAAGTCACTTGGAAAAACACACAAAAGATGAAAAAGATTAAAATACCCAAAGCACATAAAACCAAGCACTCAGAAACAAACAAGACACCCACTGCAAGCGTTTGGATCACCAGTCCGGACAGAGAGAGGAAAGAGGCCTCCTCCCGGCACCCCTGCCCCGCCAGATCAGAAGCAAACAGGCGATTTAGGCGATGACCAGAATGGAGATTTATTCAAGCTGGTTGTGCCGCAAATGACCAAGGCAGCAGGATCTGGATTGAAAGATCGCAGTCTCCAGTTTCAGCTCAGGGCGGTGGGGCTGCCCCCGTGAGCTTCAGGTTTCCGGACCCGAGGTCTGCGGTGCGTCCCTGAAACCTCAGTGTTATCCTCCCCGGGGGCAGAGTGACCGCCCAGAGTAGGACTGGAGGCTCCAACAGATCCATCTGCTATTGCCTTTCAGAAACCTGCCCCACAAAATGTCTCGTATCCAGGCTCAATGCTCCCGGGGCAAGCCGAGCGTCTACCCCCACCCCACTCCCCGTCCCTGACACACTGCTTTTGGGGGAGGGCTATGATGACACACTCAACATGCAAGAAGGAATGAGAGGAAACACTGCTACGGGACAGATCATCTGACGGAGAAATTTATTTCCTGGCAGACTTCCGACTGCAGGCTTCTTGGCACTGGCTTGCTGCCATGCAAATGAAACAAAAATCAATATCCCTAGGTCTGCAAAACCGTGTGTTAACAATCACACTGCAAACAACTTAAATAAGATCCCTTGCCCCGTCCCCAAATAACAGCGACTGTTTTTGTTAGAAGGCAGTGCAAAATAAACAGAAATGAAAAGAAGAAGAAAAGAAGGCAATTTAACAGGTCCTCCTTCAGCAAAACCTTCCCAGGACTTCAGCGTGCAGATAATCTTTCTGTGATTATGACCAAACCCTCCCGTTGCTTAGCAACACATAATTAAGGAATATGTTTTCAGATCCGCTTTGCAAGCCCAGCCATTATCAGATGAAATTACTGAAGCAACAAATGTCATCGCCATGCAAATTAGTTGGTTGCAAAGAAAGAATGTTTGACGGTGAGGGGGAAGACACAGGCCCTGGAAAACATTATCTGACTTTTCTCCTGCCACATACCGATTTTAAAAAGTCAAATTAAAAAAAAAAAAAAAAAAAAAGTCAAATAAATTTTATATAAGACTGAAAAAGGAAATCTATACATGAAACAAAACTAGAATATATATAGAGAGAGACAACAGAGAAATTCAACCTAGTGCTTCTCTGTAAATAAGAAAGAAACGTGTGAAGGTCAACTTATAAAGCAACAGCCCCACTTCAGTCTGCGAGTAGTTTAACCATCACCAGCTTCACCAACGTAACAGATAAACCTAACACTTATCTAAGGGCTATCACATCAGGCTACCGGGCCCCATCCACAGCTACTTAAGAGATATTTTCAAAAAGGTCCCTCTTATTTTTACCACAATTCTCATCCCACTATATCCACCCTATAATGCTAACAATTCATTAAAATAAAAAAGTCATTGAAAAAAGGAGCAGTTTTCTAAACTATGTTGAGGGGAATGGGGAAAGAAAGGAAGAAAGTTGATTTACAGCTTAAATGGTCAGTAAGGGTTCTAGGGTCGAAATGACAATTCTGAAGCACGGCTCTGCCGAGGGTGTCCACCTGGAAATCTATCCAGGTGCCCGGGGACACACATGCACTCAATTCCACTTGGCTCATGGTTTGAAGAGAACAAGCTAGGACCATTCTCTCTTTCCTCTGCACAGAAACACATTCTTCCCTACAAGCAAGCAGAATCCCCAACTGTGTTTTCCAACATGCGAGACTGAGTCTGTTTCTGAAACAGGGAGTTCTAAGGGATTTCAACATCTTTGTTTAACACACACGTCTGGAAGCACACCCGTTTTTAGCTCGGCAGTGATTAACCCTACCTCTGATACTGTGTCGACTGTTCAGAGGGGCGTTTCCACACGGGAAAGCACTTCTGATGGCAAGTGAACGCTGCCCACTGTACAGGGAGGCACTGGACAAATACCCAGCATTCTCCAAAGCCACTGAATATGAGCTGGAGAAAACGCCACTGCCCGTGAGCTGAGGGCTTCATCCTGTCCTGAATGATTTTTCTCCCCATAAACAGTTGTGCTTCCTCCCCATAAAGGGAAATCCACAAATCGGCTGGAGCTCAACTGGAGAAAAACGAAGGTAGTACCATTCTTAGTGGGTCAGCCTGAACCACACACACCAGTGTCACCCAGGAGAACCCTCCTGTGTGTTGGCCAGCTGGCTGGGGTGCCCTGTTTGGAGAAAGGGGTGTATAGGTGGGTCTGAGTCAGGGGTGGGTTGGTCTCTCCAGGTTTGGCTGGAGAGTGACAGCAACAGGAACCTGAGGGGCCCACTGTGCGTTGCTCAGACCTCGGCCCCCGCCATCCGTCCCCTCAATGTCCCCCGCGAGGAAAAGGCAGAGAGGGGCACATTACTTGGTTCTGGGGCCAGCATGGTGGAGACGATGATGGGGGCCCCTGTCCGCCGGGCCACCTTCTGGTAGGGCGAGTGAGGCGTGTGGAGGCTCTGGCTGGCTGGCGGCAGGGCGGGGGGCTCCAGGGGTGCGCCGGGCTTCCGCAGGAGCTGGGGGCTGCCGTGGGGGCTGGGCACAGGGGAGACCGCTGCGCCACGCTCCCGCTTCAGCAGTTCCATGGGCACTGTGTACGCCGTTGAGTAGGCAGTCCTGGGGCCCGGGTGAGTCAAGGGCACGCCGGGTTGCAGCGGGTACGCGGGGCTCGGGCGCGCGGTCAGGGCGCAAGGGGTCGGGGAGCTGTACCCGGAGTTGGATGGGAAGTGGGTGGCTTGGGTGCCCACCCCGGGGGCTGAGTAGGTGGCAGCGGTCTCCAGGAGGTGCTGGGACGGCGCGCTGGAGGGGCGGCGGTGAGCGGGGTCTACAGCCCGAGGGGATGCCGCCTGCAGGGGCCCCGCCTGGGCCTGGGGCTGCAGGGCTGCAGCGCCCAGGCCGGTCGAGTCGCCTGGGAGCTCACTGCGGTGGCTGAAGCTGCTGGAGCGCGTGCGGGGCAGGGGTGCCCCCCGGCCCTGCCTGCGCAGCTGCATCTCTGTCCGGCACCCGCTGGCCAGGCGGCTCAGCACTCGGGCCTGGCCCAGGTTGGGCGCCACGCACTTGATGTCCGCATCCTCCATGGTGGCCAGGACAGCCGGGGAGTCGAAGCCTTGCTGAAGCAGGGCCACGAGCGTGGCCTCCGCCACGCCTTCCGCCCGCAGGAGGGCCAGGAACTCTGGCATCACACTCCTCTTGCTGCCCCCGGGCCCCTGGAAGGTGGACGGGTCGGCCTCACACCTCTCGTAAGCCATCCTGGGGTGGACGCCTTCCCGGGCCGGCCCATAGCCTGGGGGTAGGGCGCCGGGGGCAGTCCCCACGCCGATCCTGGAGGCAGCTGGCGCTCCCGGGTCCACAACCAGGCACGTGGGGGCCGCCTGCCTGGAGGTGGTGGAATCCACCGGCCTCTCGCCCGCATCGTTGTAGACCTGGCCGGTGGGGTAGGCGGGCGCCTCTGCTCCGTACCTGCTCTCGGCCAGCTCCCCGACGTACCGTGCGGGTGAGGGGGCCCTGCTGTGTGATCGCTGCCCCTGGGGGATCATTTTACCTCCAGGGTCCCGGTACAGGTGACCGGTGTCCTGCAGGGCAGGGGCCCGGCCTGCCACTGGCTCCCACGTCATCCTGCCGCCTGGCGCTCCGTAACCGGGCAGCGGCTGGCCAGCTCCCGGGTGGCGATGGTGCGGAGGCTCCCCGGGTGCCCGGGCGGCTCCGGCCGGGTCACTGTAGTAATCCCCCGGCAGCAGGGCCCCGCGGGACGACATCACCGCCTGTCTGCTGTCGTAAAAGGCAAAGTCGGGGACGGAGCTCTTCCTGCCAGCCGCTGTGCTGTAGAAGGCCTCCCGGTAGAGGCAGGGCTCAGCTGCTCCAGGCATGGCGACATCCCGCAGCCCAGGGTACCAAGGGCCCTCTCCGCCTCCATCCGTCAGAGAGCTTCTCCTCCCGGGAGCCTCGGCGACCTCCCAGGGGCCCTCGTACCACCCGGCTGCATCCCAGCTCTGAGATCGACCAATATTTATATGCCTGCTGGGAACCGGCATTGGAAAAGGAAAAAAAAAAAAAGACTGCGGCCAGAGGCAGAAGAGGAAGGCTTTCTTTATAAATCTTCAATTACATGCATCCGAACCAGACCTGGCTGTATTCTAACCCTTCTGAGACGGCAGGAAGGACCAACTGGGGGTTTTCGATTTCAAAGTATGGCCTGAATTATTAATTCTCCGAAACCTTAGTAGACGAAACACTCACGGTAACTTTGCCTCACTCTCCAACGGTAGCACCAGAGGTCTTTTCTTTACGGCTCAGTCCCAGAAAGGAGGCTGCAGCCAGCCAGCCGGGCACCCCTGCCCCCCCTGGCTGGAGTGCTCACATGGACCTCCGCTCTCTCAGCGAACGGATTAGGAGCTAAATAAAACCCCTAAAGCTTTTGTTCCATGTGACATCTCATTGGACTGATGCAACCGGCTGCGGGCTCCATCCAGGCCTCCCGACCTGCGACTGGGCATTCTTTTCACACTGAAGCCCTGGCTTATCTCCCCCGTCCTCACCAGGGCACTTTTCGGATGAGCCCACCTCCCCCTCCTGAAGGTGCATCCCCCACCCCTGAGATCAGGATCGCCTAAAAGTGACAGGAGGAAAATAGAAAAAGATTGCTTTAATGTCGATGCAATCTTAATCCACCCTGATGAAATGTTAATCCATTGCACACGGCTAAGAACAAATTAAATGTGAACAGGCAGGCAGGATAAGAAAGAAAAAGCCTCACGCATAGTCCTAGAGCAGGAGGTGCCCGAGAGATGGGCCAGGTCTGCCGCCCGACACTTTGCCAATATTGAAATCTGGCTCCTGGACGACTGGTTACAAATCAAACGAGTTATTAACATGCTGAAGCCCAAACGGATTCTTTCCCCGTATTATCACACCATACAGACCCTTTCATACCGCCTGGAAAAACCACGGCAACAGAAATACACCCCATGTGTGTAGCCTAGAATTGAGCATTTTAAGAGGGCAACAGAGGTCAGCAACTAAACCCCAATGTTATGAAGCAGAGCCGGGAGGGAGGAGGCTGCATCTGAGGCATGTTTGCCTTTAAATCTGTTTGCAAGGGACGCATTAATTTTAGCAGGCTTGGCCTGGCGCAGATCTTGTGGACCATCTCCCATATTCCCATGGATTAAGATTTTATGGAGCCCACCAGGGACGTTAGGTGCAGTAATGCAGAGGACGGCAGTTATCTGCACGCAGGAAAGCCCCACAGAGGAGCGTTAGAACATTTCCTCAAACGTACAGACAGGGCCCTGGGAAGCGCCACCACAGATGGGACCGGGGTCCTCCAACTGTAGGCTCCAAGACAGAATTCACAGGGAAACCGGAAGCTGGGAATCCCATGCTTACAAGGGCTGTGTATAGTCAGAACATTTAAAAATGAGACAATATACATATTTGCAGCCATTAAACTTCAGAATGTTTCGTCTTCACCCACATGTCCCTTAACCAAAGAGTCCATCAGAATCTCTAAAGAGAATTACCAGTTAAAAAAAAAAATTTTTTTTTTAATGAGAAATACTGAAAACTTAAGAGTGAGAAGGAAAGAGAGTGCAAATCCCTGTGCAGAACCTGGAGGGACAGGGAAACACAGGGGCAGCGCCCCCTCGTCCTGATCAGTACGTATTAAACTTTGGGACAAGCTCTGTTGAAACCAATATGACTCCCCAAAGAGGGCTTGGTCCTCCAAAGCCAAAGTTCTGGGAAAAGCCTGACTGACTACAGAGGAACTGAGCCAAAAGCACTGCCTGGGGGCACAGCCCCGGGACCCCAGGCTGTGACTTAAACACCACTTCTGACCCCAAAATGCCAAGAAGGCCTCAAGTTAACTGGGAAAAAGCCCTGGCAGATGGCAAAGCGACTCTGGCCCTCCCCCAATCCCCTCCACCGCCTAGGATGCGTGACAGTGAGGGGAAAAAAGTGAAAAGGCCACACTGCAAAGCGCTGGGTTTCCATCTACGAGAGCAGCCTGCTGGCGCCAATTTCTCTAATTTCTCTTCTGGCACACTCACTGTCATGGGCTCAAAGGCCTGGGCAGGGGAGACAGAGACAACGGGCCCGGCCACACACAAGACAGTATTTGCACCACATCTCGGCAACAGCCTGAGGATGTGCTCACTTCGAAGAGACATCAAAAAGGACAGGAAAACACTGGAGCCCCAAACTAAACAGAAACAGCACTACCTGGTTGCAGCACGTCATTTCCCAGCTCTGCTGGGCAGGCGAGCCCGATTTCCGCAGGCCTCCTCTTTGGAACTTCCTCCCCTCCAGAAAGGAGAGGGCAAGGAAAGATGGGGCGGTCTCATGGTAAGAAGGACCCCAAGGAGACGGGACTATGCGCAAATTGGCCTGCTGTATTAAACAGGACACATCCTCACCCCGAAAAGGACACTAACCTGATGACCCTGGGCAGCCCCAGCCCACCCAAACCTGTCACCCCCTCCTCCCAATCTGGGCTCTTTTGGCCAAGAGGGGCCTTTGTGGCCTCCCGGCGGGGGTTCGGCCCATCACCACTGCCGCCCCTGCCACCTCCACCCTTCCCTCGCTGGTCAGAGGACACTGGCTGGCTGGGAAGGGGTGCAATGGCCCTGCCTGACCTTTCAGGGTCACCAGAAACAGGGCATCTTTGACAGCCTGTTTTTCTTCCAGGATCCTTGTTACAGGGGCCTCAACATGTGTTCAATGTCCATACCGGGCCTTGCTCTGGGTGTTTCGCTCATCCCCAAGGTGTGGGGATGGAGAAGTTGGGTACCAAGATGCACAGAAGCCAGGTCAAGAATTCCCTGTGTCGACCTGGGGAAACTAACAGCCCTGCTAAAACGGCAAGAGGGGAACCTCTTTAACAAACTAATACTGTTATTTTCTTAAGGTTTCCCCAAACCCCAAATATAACATACATCACTTGAGTCAGCCACTTGAGTATCAGACAGTAATTCCTAAACAGATGACTGCTCCAGCTCCTTGAAACAAGGTGCAGTGGGCCCCTGTCAGAGCCAGGACCCCAGCCCAGCTAACGGACCACACCCATCAGTACTGTGCCATCTCAGCGTTTGCTTTCCCTTCCTTCCTGTCATAAAGAAAAACTTAACATGCATGTGGTGTTGATGCTGCAAAACTCCACTTGGGGTGCAGACGCTCCCTTCAGAGACACACAGGTGAGCTTTGGAAGTCGTGCCAAATCTTTTTGCAGTGGGGTAGCTGGCGGTAACTCACCCAGCTTACAAATAATTAGCTGGTCTTCGGCTGAGTCCTCTACTTCAGCAGGTCGACCTAGGACCACACGTGCTCCACGGCCCTGGTTTATTAGGTGCAAAGCTGTAATGCCAGGAGCAGGTCAGCAGTGGGCAGGAGAGCTTCAGGGAGGTGTCACGCTAGGCCCCAGAGTGAGGAGGCCCAGATTTGCTTCCATCAATTTCTGACCTATTCTGCTTGGAAGCCACCCAAACGCACGCAGCCTCAGCTCTGCAGCCTGTCAAATATTATGACAGATGTTTTCCTGTGTTAGGTAAAAACACCTGTAACTGGACTTGGACTTTTCTGAACACCCTGGCAGATTAAAAAAAAAAAAACAACTCACTGCAGTCTTTAGAAAAGGGAGGATTTTTCTGGGAAAAAAAAAAAAAAATCTCATGTTAACTAAATAAAGTGAGATGGGACCAATTTCTGAAAGATTACTGAGTCTTGCAGACTTCATTTGTAATCCTGCAAAGAAAACTGCATGAAGGAAAAAGCCATCTTCTGAGAAGTGAGAAGAAACAGGCAAGCCAAATCCTCCCGCAAACAAAACAAACCAAGATAAAGCTGACCCTGTAGCATCATCTGAATGGGGACCTCAACGTTATACACGACATCCCCCCAAAGCCAAGTCTTCAGTTCCCTGCGCTACGTAAGGCATCAGCTGAAACCTGCAGAGACCTGAAAATTGAGATGATTTAGGCAGTGCCAGAAGAGCAGGGGAAAGAAGAGGCAGACAAGCAGAGGGGCAACCGACGATGCCCGCCACGGAGCCGTCCTCGGGTATATCGCCTACAAGCGCTTTATGCTCTCACCAACACAGTGACTTGGGAAACTGCTTGAAAAGAATGGGAAATAGCCGTACCGCTCTGGGTCTAGTCCTCACTTTCTTTTTTCTTAAATTTGTTTCTTTATCTATTTGGCTGTGTCAGTCTTAGTTGCATTATGCGGGATCTTTCGCTGTGGCATCCCCACAATGAAAGGGACTAAGTTAAGTGTCCCTCGACATGTGGGGTCTTACTTGGTTCCCTGACCAGGGATCAAACCACATCCCATACATTGCAAGGTGGATTCTTAACTACTGGGCCACCAGTGAAGTCCCTTCATGCCTTAAAAAAAAAAAAAAAAATCAGGTATATGATGGACTTTGTGAATCTAAAGACTGGATTTGCATGAAGGTCGCTGGGTTGAGCAGTCCCCTGACAGCTGTGCTGTTTCTGCCGAACTGGCGTCAAGGGATGCTCACTCCTTTCTCAGGAGGTCACTCCTTTCTCAGGAGGAGACTCTGAAGCATCAGTCACTTTGGCTGGCCTTCCTCCCTGTGCTGGGGCTTTCCATCTCCTGGGACTTCCCTGGTGGCTCAGATGGTCAAGAACCCAACTGCAATGCCAGAGACCCAGGTTTCCATTCCTGGGTAGGGAGGATTTCCCTGGAGGAGGGAATGGCAACCCATTCCCGTATTCTTGTCTGGGAAATCCCATAGACAGAGGAGTCTGGCGGGCTACAGTCCATGGGGTTGCAAAGAGTTGGACACAACTGAGTGACTTTCCCCCCCATCTCCTGGTTCTCCAGTCCTTGGGGCCAGGAGCCCAAGGCAGCTCTGAAAGCCAAGGAGGAAATCAGAAATCCCTGGAGATGCTTCCCTGTGCTTGCTGTTGGCCAGAAAGAGGCCACAGCATTGCCCTTGCCCCCTTGCCTCCCATGGGCACTGCAGGGGTTAGCGGGTCACTCATTTCCGGCAGCGACGGCCAAAAATAGGCCCGTGACGTCCCACTTCCTACTTTTAAATGTGTACAGGCTGTGTTGGGTTGTTGCTTGTTTCTGTCAAGTGTTTGAGAGTATGTTTAAAAACAGCTTTCTGTCTTTAAAAAAGTTTTTCTTTTTTTTTACAGTCTCCATAGTATCCCCTACCAAAGCAACCTACTTGGCTAATCTAAATCAGAGAGGGGGAAATAAAGCCCACGTACACTGGAAAAACAGCAAACAGGGTCTGGCAGGGCTCTAAGACTACCTTCATCAAAGTGACAAAGTACAGAGACAAAATGAGCAGAACAGACCAGACATCTTGGTCATCCCACGATGGACACAGCCCCAGAGGTCCCTGGATGCAGGCTCCGGGCTCCTGCACCCCAACCTGGAGTGGGAGGCTTTCAGTCATCAGCACAACTCTCCAGAGAAAACCCAGGACCCAAGGTGGAGCCTTGCAACCAAATCAGCTGCCCGCTGAACAGTCCCAGGTCGCCCGGAACTTACGATTTAGCCATTTAAATGAGAACCGAGGCTTGGGCATGGCTCCTGATGATTTCTTGACTAGATAATGATACAGCTTAATGACAGCCAAGTTATGAAAGTTACACTTGACTCCCACAGGTTGTGGGATTAAAAAATCTCTTTTATGGCATGTTTTGGCTGTGCTGGTGAAGCAGGAAGTATGAGCTGGGACCGCACCTCGGATGCAGGGCCTGCGAAAAGCACGGGACAGAATCTACTCGGAAAGACCTGGCTGGATCCCTGACATGCCTGACACAAGGTCAGTAGGTGCTCAGAGAACTCTGCCTCCTTCCTCTCCATAAAATCTTGCAGTAACAGCTCTTCCTGCAAAATCACAGTGTCTCAGGACACTGAATCCCCCACACATCTCGACGCTGCGACCCTCTCCCCGACATACTCCCGTGTTACATCTCCTCATCGGTTTTATCAGGAATAGGTTCACGCCACCTTGGTTGATCATCCCCAAATCCTCTCCACCTGCCTGGCTCCAGCTCAAATAACCCACCTCCAAGAAGCATCCTCAATCCCCCACTGTCACGTGTCCCTAGTCCAAAGAAACCTGCCAGCTCTCGAGGTGAAAACACCCTACCCACGATCACATCCGTCTGCAACCCCCTGGAAACTTGAGACATCCCCTGGTTTCCTCGTCAAGGTGACGGTGCCCTCTCCCTCCTGACACGCCCCTCCTTCATCACGTGCTTGCTGGCTGGACACACACGTAAAAACGAACCCAAAGAACGGGACTCTGCACGAGAAAAAAAGACTTTGTGGCAACAGTCTTTGCTCTCCAAGCCCAGGTCTAGGCTAAAGCAAGCACAGTCCCTCACTTGCAAGGACCCAGGCACAGTGGGCATTGAGTGAAGATGGCAGAGGAAGACGACTGCTTGCAGTATCAGAGCCTGCCAGCAGAGATCCAGCTGTCCTGGCTGCCCTCACACGGGCCCTGGCTGTAAGGTAAGGGCCATAGAGAACCATAAAGAACCTTCTGCAGGCAAGAAAGGACCGACTGCCAACACTCGTGTTTCACTCGTTCCAAGGTACGAACAGGAAGGCGGCACCCTCTAGGCATGCTGTTGTCGTTTAATCACTAACTCACATCCAACTCTTTTGCGACCCTAGCCCGTCAGGCTCCTCTGTCCATGGGATGCTCCAGGAAACAATACCCGAGTGGGCAGCCATCTCCCCCTCCAGGGGATCTTCCTGACCCAGGGATCGAACCTGCCTCTCCTGCTTGACAGGAGGATTCTTTACCACCGAGTCTCCAGGGAAGCCCCCTCCAGGCACATACAGCTCTCCAACCAGAACCCAGGAGGCAGGTTGGTGGATATTCCAGCCCTTCTGATGCCCGCGCAAGGAGCACAGGCAGCGTGGAGCTGGTGGTGAGCAGGCGCACGGCCACGTCCAGAAGGCTCTCCAGGCTGCGCCACAGTCCCACTGCCACCACCCCCGAGCCAGGTTCCAGCCCAGACCTGAAGGAGCACTAGCATCTCAGAAAGCCTCTAGGGAGACCAAGAGCCCCCTTGCACTCTAGAGCCAGGGAGTCAACCAACGTCCAGGACGCTCATCAAATAAGTAATGGTTTGATGCAATGAGTGTACGTCAGTCGGGACTTACTCTCATGCGTCTTTGGGGAGGAAGTCTTACTCCACCCACAAGTGTCATTTGTAAAAGGAATCAGAGGGTGGGAGGCAGGCAGCAAAGCCCTGTATCTTGGGGTGCTGGTAGCAGGGTCGCCCCAGACACTGGGGATCAGGTTGAGCTGTGTAGGACACGATGCTCCCCCATCTGCAGGCCTCCAGGTCTGCAAAGCCAGGAGACCCTATTGTCCTCAGGCCTGCTCTGAACAAGGAGGCCTGGCCCAACGTGTCGGAACCGTGGTTCCTGCGAGGAGTTCACTGGGCCTGGAGCAGACACTCTTCCCTCAAAGGTGCCACTGACTGAGATGAAACACACTCAGGGCGAAGCAGGCTGGGAAGGCAAGGCAGGCAGCAGCTCATGCCTAGGAGGCGTGACCCCAAATGCCAGAGACAGGAGCTGCCCACCTCGGGGGGAGCATGCCCCTTCGTGGTGGGGCGAGAGGCAGAGCAGCGGCCACAAGACAATACCCAGACGCTGATAAACAGCTGCACCTGGCCTCTGACTAAAGTCACCACAACCCAAACCCCAAATGGAAGCAGCCTCAACACGCTGCTTTTAGAAATGTGGGGAGTTTTAAAAAAGTCTGCCAAGCCCGATGAGAGTCCACCGGCAAATCAACCAATGCAGAGAGTAGCTTGAGCGTGCATTTCATAGGTGAGCGCCGTCTGAGAAATGATTACAATGTTGAACCCGGCTTTCCTCTGCAGTAAGTGGGGGCCTGAGTGTGGGCAGTTCTACAGACCCAATCCCCAAGTGACAGCGCGCATCCCAGGGAGGGGCCACTGCTCCAAACTTCTCTTTGAACCATTTATCTCATGGACATTTATCCTTTGCAAACTAAGTCTATGAAGCTGCAACTTGACCATTCTCCCCCTTCCTTTTCTGATCCTTTACCTCAGGACCATGTTGCTTCAGCCTCTTCCTTTATACTAGAGTTTTAAGTCATGTCTGGTTGACTATTGTATATTTACATACCTAATGTAATTATCACTAATCACATAATTACTGGAAATGTACATAATTGCCTGATCCAAACATATAATTATAATGTATAGCAACATTATGAATCCCATTTTTAAGGTCTACATTTTGGGGCTATTTAAAGATATTTATTAGAACTGATTGTGGACCAACACAGGCGGCCAGTTTTGACGCGGCTTCTTGCTCAGGTGCTTCCAAGTGCTTTATAAAACAATAATTCTACAATGCCTTTTCTTAAGACAGGTCGAACAAAAAGCATACAAATGAAAGATAAAACGACTCTGGTCCGAGCCTACAGGTGAGGCTTTTCCTGTGGGGAAATACAGGTCAATCCTTCTGCTCTGTGGGCCCCAAAGGGCATGAGCCAGGCAACGAGAGGCTCCCAGTCCTCCCTGCTGAGGGCTCTCACCTGGCCCAGACGCCCTCACCGCTTCTGCCACTTCTATAAGACCGAGAAGCTCTTAAACAGTATTTTTGCTCCTTGGACACCCTGGGATCATGAATGAACATCCCTGGGGAAATGGTCCACGGAGACGTGCTTTAATAACAGCAAGCTCATCCAATGAAGAAGAGAATGGCACAGGTGATAGAGTTGGCCCCCACTTCACCCCTATAGTATTTTCTCTCTGCCTTTTCTTCTGCTCCTCACAGACAAGATTGATCTAGATCAAGATCTCCAAGATGTTTAACTATGTGTTTGGCAGACACCAGATGACCTTTGTCTCCTTCCCCACGTCCACCCAACCAACCCGTCCATCTTCCTCACTGCCTTTTATTCCGTTTTCATGAGAGCATCCCAGAGGTGAAACAGAAGTGTTAGTAAGTCGTGTCTGACTTTTGTGACCCTGTGGACTATAGCTCACCAGGCTCCTCTGTTGATGGAATTCTCCAGGCAAGAATACTGGAGTGGGTTGCCATTCCCTTCTCCAGGGGATCTTCCCGACCCAGGGCTTGAACCTGGGTCTCCTGCATTGCAGGGAGATTCTTTACCAATTGAGCCACCAGGGAAGCTAATTCAGAGGTAAGGAATGTTGAATTTGATTGTTTATTTAATAGGAGATCTCTAACATTTCTTTTTCTTCTGTAGAGGAAAGGAGAAGTCTTCTCCTGAATTATGTAATGAAGGGGACTTAGCTCAGCTGATATAATCCTCAGGACCATTTTTCCACATGTATAAGACATTTGAACAAAATGAAATAAAATGAAATATCTACTTTTCTCCAAATTACATTTTCAACAGCCACAGGAAAGGATGGTGTTTAGTGATTTATTGTACCATAACCCACAATAAGATGTTCTAACAAAAAGTCGTCAGCAAAGCCATTGAGGTATATTACAGTTCTATAAACCCAGGGCCCCAGAAAATGCTCTTCTGGGTTACTTCCGCCGCCATAAGAAAGGATGGCAAGCTCTCTTCTCTGGCCAACAAATACTTGGGGCAAATCAAACTGGTTCTGCCATGATGCCATTAGGTCCTAAAACACTCTGAATGGTGCCATTCACAAACACGATGTGTCAATTAAGCCAGTAAACTAAACAGAAAGGAAAATCCAGCCCTATTCCATACACCAGAAAGAGAGGACTGCAGTCTGCTCAAGTCTGTTCACAGACCCCGCTCCACACAATCGTTACACAACAGCACAGAGCAGGCATCGAGAAAGGGCAGAGAATAAATGACAAATATCGAAACAGAAGAATAGCTTTTTGGGAAAAAAAAAAACAAAACACAACACCTGGCTTTTAAGTCAGCTTGAAAAACTATTATTATTCTGTAATGGATTTTGATGGAGCCCCCAAGATGGGAGGAGAAGGGGACGACAGAGGATGAGATGGTTAGATGGCATCACTGACTCAATGGACATGAGTCTGAATTGGTGATGGACACGGAGGCCTGGCGTGCTGCAGTCCGTGAGGTCACAAAGAGCTGGACACGACTGAGCGACTGAACTGACCTGAACCCAAGACTTTGGGTGGTGAGACACAAAGCTGTACTCTGTACTTTGCTTAATCTCGAGCAGGAACATCCCCTCTGAGGCGCAAAGGTGCAGATTCTGGGTGCATGAAGATGGACAGACTAGATCCCACAGGGACTGTGGCTCAGGAGGAAGAGACCCCAAGGTCCGGCGTGAAAGGTTTGAGGGAGAAACGGACTGGGCTCTGGGAGGAAGAGAGAGAATGTGGGAAAAGTATGTTTGCAGGGGTGACTTCCCCCCCAGTCGGGCTCAGCTGGAGAAAAGGGGTTCACTGCGGAAAGTGGAGGGCTGGGAGGGACCCTTGAGGCCATCTGAAGGCTTGTCAGGCTTGGGGTTGGCAGCAGGTTGGAGGGAAGAATTGGAAGGAATGTGTGTTCCCAGAGACCAAGTGAGAAAACAACGTTCCTACAAGCCCACAGCAGAGGAGGGCAGCTTCACACTTTAAATCATAAAACAATGAGAGATACTGCAAGTCCTCAGGGGTAGGGTGGGGGCAGTGGAAAGGAGAGAATCTTTGCTGGGCTTGCTGGACTTCCAAGGAGAACATTCTTGATCGGTTAGTTCAGGTTTCTAGAACAGAGCCTGGTGAGAATCCAAAGCCAGGGACGGAGATGTGTGAGGCTGTCAGGAGGAAAAAATGACAGAATCCCCGGGGCTGATCGGAGGGCAAGGCCACATGCAGAACAGCAGATGGCCTGGGTGCCCGAGCTGCTCACTGACTGCCCTGTAGCTCGCCAGCACCACCTGGGAAACGGGGACCCCCAGTCCCTGACCTTTAGAGGCACTGCAACAGCTTATAAATGCACGGAGCACCAACGAAGCATCTTTAAACAGCTCTTAAACTTCATGGGACACCAAATGAATGTGTGGGTTCATGGATTATAAATTGCACCTGGGTAACTTCTCGCCAAGCATCTACCTTGACAGTGGATAGTGAAAAATTAAACAAACCATTGCAACTGTCTCCTCTCGTGCTGCAGTCCAGGGGGTCGCAAACAGTCAGAATGAAGGAATGAACTGTCTCAGGAACACTGTTCATGAATAAAGGAGATCCTGGAATTTGTTATAAAAAAAGGAAGGTTGGGGACTGGTGAACTATGACTGAGAAAGAGGTTTTGAAAGAAACTTTAATGGTTTTTTTTGCTGCCACTGACTGCCCTGAGCACAGAAAGGAAAGGCCACTGGCGCTTTGATCCCATTCTGGTCTCTGATGTGGTGTCTCGAGTTAAGCACTGGGGCTCAAGGGGTGCAATCAGCCCGCAGACATTCCTGATAACCAACCTTAGGAAGCTGATCCACCGGGGCTTTCTGGAATGGGGACTCGGTACCAAAAATGAAGGACCGAAGTAAAACTTTAAGATCCCCCAAACAATCACGTGAACCTAGACGGTGAGACACTGTACAGACCTATTGGCTTGGGTTCTGCAATGATGTCAATGTTTCTGAAAGTCAAAGGCCAGGGAATTATTTTTGACTAAGGAGACATGACCACTAAATGCCACACTTATGCTCCTTGATTGATTTCTGCACAGAGGCAAACAAGCCAGCTAGAATAGACGCGTGGGGGAGACATGAGCACGCCACCTAGGTCAGATAAGGGTGCAGTGACCTCCAGCTCCCTGGGGGTGATGGTGGTGGAGTGTTTATGTAGGAAAGGAGACGATCGTACCTGCCGCCAAAGGTACTTAAGAATAAACGGGTGCATCTGCAGCTGCCTTTCAGGTAGTTCTAGAAAAGTCCATCCATCCATCCTCCATTCATTCACTCTCTCTCACACACACCCATCTCCATCTATGTACCTCGGCATACAAGGAAGCAAGTGGTAACGAATGTTAGTGACTGGTGAATATAGTTGAAGGGAATCATCAATGTTCATCGCACTGGAACCATCTTTCTGTAGGTTTGAAAAATTATATCTAAAAATATCCCTAATTCCCCAAACCTCCTTATCCCCAGGGATGTGGAGGACAGTGGGTGCTCTTCAGTTCTTTTAGGTGGGAGCCATCACGGGGCAGAGTCTCAGAGCACAACATGACTTTTAAGGCCTCCACACCACCAGCTTGAGCCACATCTACAAGCGATTCCACGTGGACAGCTTGTGGGAGGCATATTCCCGGGCCCGAGTCAGCCGGCCAACTATTGCGCTAGCATGTCTGGGGGCTGCTGAGCCCACCCTGCCCAGGGGCTCCCCTCCACGGCCCCTGAGAGAAACACACAGCCAGCAGCATGGACACGGGCCGGCAAGGGACACTTCAAGCATAGCCCAGGCCTACGCCCGAGACTTCTCACCACTCCCTCGAGGAGAGGATGGTCCTTAACCCACATTTTAGAGTTCTGTCCCTTGTTTCCGTAAGATTTGAATTGTTTAATTTCCTTTCATGACCAGAACAACTTCCAGAACATTTTCAAAGATAACCAGGGACATGAATGTATCATGAGGGGCTACGCTGGGCTCTAGGTATTTGCAGTGGCAACTGTTTCTGTTTGAAGCGGAGAAAGTCCAGAAACTTCAGAAAGTAGGTTATCTTTCACATGCAAAATGATCCTGGGGCCACAGACCCCCCCAGCTGCCCTCCTTGAGCCACCCCGGCCCCCATCAGCCTACTCGAAGGGCAGGCCAGGTCACCCCCAAAGACACGGCAGACAGGTGCCTGGGACTGCGGGTGGGGACGGGACAGCAGCCTGGCGAGGAGACCGGGCCCGGGAGCCCAGGGCCAGCCTGCACGTTCTCTGCTTAAAAACCGCCAACCACGCTGGCTCTTACCTTCGCAAATTCTGTCCAATCGCTGTCGCTTGACTTTGTGCTTATCCACAAGGGCCATTCTTTATCGAACTTTGCACCTCTCTGATTCAAAAGGCAAAGCAGTCCTCTAAGAACTTAGGGGCCCTCGCAGGAGTCTGCGGGCATTACGCCACTACGCGCCCTGAAAGAGGAGAAAAGAAGCCTTACTCTCTGGACACCCTGGGGGCAAGGACAACCAGTCACTCAGGCTTGGCTGCCACTTGCGACAAGGGGGCCTGCCCTGGGGGACCTGTTCTCCTCCAAGGCTGGAGACAGGGTCTGCTCCCTGTCCCTGGGACAGTCTCCTGCCTCCGAGGGAAACAGGAGAACAAGACAAAAGGTCATCGGTTCCTGAAAGCGGCCCGCAGCGCACCAGCAGCTCTTGCTGCTGACGGCCAACGCCAGTCACCAGCCAGCCTGGGCCGGGATACCTCGGCCTCCAGTGCCAGAAACCAAGCGACAGCCAGCGGCACCGCCCTGTAACCTCTGGAAGCTGCAACGGGACAGAGGCAGGGACCAGCCCGGACTGCCTGGGAGCCCACCCCAGCGTCCGGAGGGACGCAGGCACCCAGCTGCGGCTGCTCTCCCACCGCCATCCCCCAGGCGGTTTCCGAAACTGCCCTTTGGCCGCTACTCAGCACCTTTCAAACCCTTCCCCCAGTGCCCAAGGAGGGGGCAGGAATGCATGCCCCACCTAACCAAGGCTTGCCCAATTCCACCTTCCAAAGCCTTGCTGGCTCCCAAGGGGGCCACCGCCGGGGCCCAGAGCCTGTGGTTGTCCCACTCCCGTGGTTTCAAGCCTGTGAGGCACAGGAGGAGGGGTCTCCGATTGGGCTGGGGTATCTGGGCCACTCCCGAGGTACTCCACTGCCCAGTTTGTGGAGGCCCTGACCTTCATCCCCTGCTTAGCCAACGTGCCAGCTGAGGCCATAAGTCATCATCTGCAACCTCCAAAGCCCTAGAGCTTCTGATGCACTGCTGTGGTTATCCTAACACCACCACCAACTGCAACACACACACATACACCCCACCCCACCCCCAGTTATCCAACAAATGAGGAGGGGGCAGGAGACAAACATGAGGCTCCAGGGTTAATAATGAGAATTTTTATGGGTGGTCATCAATTATGCAGAATGCTGGGAGTTACTTTATCAAAGGTCAGAAAATGCAGGTCTGACTATGAAAAGGTAGCTGACTTCCTGGAAGTTAATGGCTAATTTCTCAGCAATGAGGCTGAAAAGGCACCCTAAAGATTTATGGCAATAATTATGTGATTTTTAAAATAAGAACAAGGGGGGGAAAAAAAAAGCACAACTTCTAATCACATAAATAATTAAGGCAACATCCAAGAGATACTAAATCCTTTCCCAACCTGGGATGACCCTGTTGGACAAACAAGGAGATGAAGGTGGCCCTGAAGTGAGCCAGGGCATTGCTGGGAAGACCTGGGTCAACAGAGATGGAGTGGACAGATTTCTAAAATCCTCGAGACTCCCCTGGTGGGTGGTCCACTGGTTAATACTCAATACCTCCAATGCAGGGGGGAAAGGTTCAATTCCTGGTCAGGGAATTAAGGTCCCACATGCCATGAAGTCAAAAGAGTGGCTTCATTTTTGCTGCGCTTTGCATTTTATGCAAAGTGGGGAAGGTGGTTCCTTACTGGCCAACTTGAGACAGACAGACAGACAGACAGACAGACAGACGGAGGGCAGGAACTCTGGACAAGGGTTTGTGCCCGAGAGCGCCCCTCAGAGGCCAGCTGGCAACTTTCATCTACTTGCGTCCCGGGGTCTGATCAAGAGATGGCCCTTCCTTCCTTGGCTCCGGAGACAGACCCCATGTTAGCCGTGGCATCCAGGGGTGGGAGAATTAATTAGTTAATATTTGTGAAGTGCCGTGGAGATGAGAAATGACAGCATTATCATCCCAGGCAGGATGGGTTTCACACCCTCCTCCTCCTCCTCCAATTCCCTGAGTGAGGCATAATCATTCTTTTTGCTTTCCTTTGAATTTTAATTTGTATAATTAGATGGCTTCCTGAAAAATTGATAAGTAGAATCTCGATTATGCAATCAAAGGAAAGATCAGGCATCAGCTTACACAAAATGTGTGCATCCTAGTATTATTTAAAAAAAAGGGGGGGGGCAACTGACTTCTGTGTCTTGCTTGGGGTGGGGGGCGGGGGTGGGGTGGGGAGTGGGGACCAGCCCTTCCATGGGGTTCCCTCCAGGTCTAGCACCTCTCATGACTCAGGCTGGCCCTACTGATGGAGAGTCCAGTCGTGAGGCCACCAGGCTGAGGCTGGACACCATGGCAGTAACCACTGTTTCAGGTAGCCCCTACCCCTGCCCCCCAGGACATTCCTCCGCCCAGTATTTCTTCTGAAGCAAGGATGTATGCAATATGACATTTTCCACCTTCACCCTCCGAAGCAGCGAGATATTTACGAGGACTTAGTGAGCACAACCCTCTTCCTGATGACAGGGACAGGCCCTGCTCAGAACTGGGCTATAGGCAGTGGTCCCCAGCTGATGTCCCCTGCAACAATGCCAGCACCCCACCATGCATACCGGTCCTGGGCTCCCTCGACAGGGGCCCCAAGCGATGCAAGCCAACCTCTGCCTTTACCGTACGCCAGTCTAGGCTCCACGCATACATCACAAACTCTGGGCCACCGGGGTTATTAGTACTCTCACCAACTGACACCATCTGGTCAATATTTCACTACAAATAGATAAAGGTCCACATAGGGAAGAAAAACCAGAAGGAGGATGTATTACGTTGTCCCACTTTGAAATGATAAACCTTCGAACCATAGTGGTATGGGTGGGAAGAGAGTTCTAGAACCCGCTTGCAAAATGACTGTGAACGAGCCAGCTCCATGCTTGCACGACAGGGATGGTGTTGCAAAGAAGCTGTGAGGATCAGACGAGAACACACAGGAAAACAATTGGAGCCCAACGGCAGGCCTCTAAGAACAGCTCACAACTTCCTCTGCGAGAGACAGGCCTACTTGGACGTGGGCCGCCGTCACACTGGATCACCCGCCTCTTGCCGAGGCTGGAGATAAATCACAGTGAGACTTAAGAAAGGGCAAGAGGAAACTCAGGTCCTTTCACAAGTAGGAGGGGCACACTGCTCACAAGCCTTACAGGAAAAAACCCTGCCTCCTTCCCCAGCAAAGGGAAGAGATCTGCCTAAAGTCTCTTAGCCTGAGAAGAGGGGTATGATCGGGCGCTGAAAGGTTTGGGAATTCAACTTACTTTAGAAAGATGCTTGCATGAGAAAGCTACTTGGGGGAATTCCCTGGAGATCCACGGGTTAGGACTCTGTACTGTTACCACCGAGGGCTGAGGCTTGATCCCTGGCCAGGGAACTGCATAGTGCACACACCCCCCAAAATGTAGATAAATACATTGATTAAATAAGAAAAGAAAGCTACTTGGAGATTCTTGGAGATACTAGAAGGAAGCTACAGGCCCGGGTCTATGCAGGCTTCAAAGACAAACCTGAGAGTTAACAAAAGGGAGAAAAGAAAGGAAGGCATCACTTTACAAAGGCAAAACACGCAAAATTGAGACTGAGGAAAAGAAAAGGTTCCCCACTCACCCCTCCAGGACTAAAACCTGGGCAGATTAACTAAACCACAAGCAGCCCTGCTGGTCAGGACTGAACCACTATAATGACCAAGTCTAGCCATCACTTATTGGCATTCTCAACATCTCAAATAAGTTTCTAAGACCCCCTCAGTTTTTTCTTCCAGTTTCAAGCCTTCTTAAAGATCAGGCAGATGAAGGAACTTACAGAAAATAAACAATGTCCTCAATGATGTCTCTCAAAATGAAAATTCCTCTAAAACCAGTTAACGGTGATGCTGCTACTGCTAAGTCGCTTCAGTCGTGTCCGACTCTGTGCAGCCCCATAGACAGCAGCCCACCAGGCTCCCCCGTCCCTGGGATTCTCCAGGCAAGAACACTGGAGTGGTTTGCCATTTCCTTCTCCAATGCATGAAAGTGAAAAGTGAAAGTGAAGTCGCTCAGTCGTGTCCGACTCTTTGAGACCCCATGGACTGCAGCCTACCAGGCTCCTCAGTCCATGGGATTTTCCAGGCAAGAGTACTGGAGTGGGATGACATTGCCTTCTCCGTAATGGTAATGGAAGACTTCAATTCTGTTAAGAAAATCTATGTAAACATTATGTTAATGAAGACAGACCAAGCAGAAGAGATGCCTGCAGCCCCAGCAGCATTGGTTCCTGAGGTCTCTTGCCTTTCTGAGCCTGGGATCCCTAAAGCAATGGCACCACTCCTTGGGTCTCCTTTACCGTGGCCAACAAGGATAGGGTCATCTCACTAACTTGTGCATGACCAAGAAGTCAGCACCATCCAGGTAAAGGCAACACCAATGACCAAAAATCCCTCTGCTTCTTCATGTTGTACCAAATAAAGCCAAGGGCTTCAGGTTACCTTGGAAAAAACCTCTTCCAGAATCGTTAGAAGCCAAACAAACATCAACAGCAGGTGATAAGCTGGGTAGAATCCTTGGGGCTTTCTAGGTGGTGCTAGTGGTAGAGAATCTGCCTGCCAATTCAGGAGGAGTAAGAGACTCAGGTTCGATCCCTGGGTTGGGAAGATTCCCTGGAGGAGGGCACGGCAACCCACTCCAGTATTCTTGCCCGGAGAATCCCATGGACAGAGGAGCCTAGTGGGCTAAAGTCCACAGAATCACAAAGAGCTGGACATGACTGAAGCAACTTAGCATGCAAGAATCCTCATAACAGGTGGATGTGGGTTTTGTTTTGTCAACTATGCCTGAAGGACCAGTTAAAATCCAGATAGAACAAAAGAAACTTCCTACAGGAGCAAGAGCTGACTCACTGGAAAAGCCCCTGATGCCGGGAAAGATTGAAGGCAGGAGGAGAAGGGGACAACAGAGGACGAGATGGCTGGATGGCATCACCGACTGGGTGGATATGAGTTTGAGCAAGCTCCAGGAGTTGATGGACAGGGAGGCCTGGCGTGCTGCAGCCCGTGAGTTCTCAGAGTCGGACACAACTGAGCAACTGAACTGAACTAACAGGAGTGAGGAATCAGTGGGAAAAACACTGGCGTAGCCTTTGGGCAAATGGTTGACACAACAATTAATAACAAAAATGATTAAAACTGCACTTTATTCAACAAAATAATCTATGGCTAGACTCTAGAAAACAGTGGATATATGTATACATATAACTACTGATTCACTTTGCTGTGCATCTGAAACTAACACAACATTGTAAATTAACTATACTCCAATAAAAATTTAATAAATAAATGATTAAAAAAAAAAAAACCCAAAACACTGCACTTTAAGAAAGAAAAGGAAACTTCCGGGGAAGATCAGTTGCAGGAAATGAGTTTATTGAAGTTAATCTTATCCACATCCAGAAACTACTACTGCTCCCTGATTATTACTCAGTAGCTTTGGGGCATATTTGGGTTTTGAGGAAAGAGGGGAACGTATGCACTGAACGGCATGCAGGGACACTGACTCTCCATCCCCCCCACCCCCCAGGGGTATCCAAGCAAGACCCTTCAATACACACTGAGGCCTCATCTGGTTCCTGGAGTCTCCCACACTGCGCAAGTTAGTGTCAGCCGCTCATTCGTGTCTGACTCTCTGCAACTCCTTGGACTATGGCTACCCCCTCAGGCTCCTCTGTCCATGGGATTCTCCAGGCAAGAGTGCTGGAGTGGGTTGCCATGCTCTTCTCCAGGGGATCTTCCCTACCCAGGGATTGAACCTGGCTGTCCCTCATTGCAGATGGTTGCTTTAAGGTCTGAGCCACCAGGGAAGCCCAAGGTGGTTTATATTTCCCCAGGGAATGCAGGGCAGCCCAACCCCAGGGTGACAAGGTCACACCCCGGTCACATGCCCTCCATCTGATCCACGGGCCCCACCCTTGAGCCCCTGGGGCTGACGCAACACCAGTGTCCCAGAGAGAAGTGCAGATGACTCCAGAGCTGTGAGCACAGGGCCACCACCCTCTCCAACACCAGAGGCCAGGCAGGTTTCAGAATTCAGATGGGATTTTAAATGGGCAATCTGGTGCTTCTGCCGTGTTATCATGGACCCCGAAAACAGGCAGTAACATTTCTACGCTAGGACACAGGAACACGCTTACCCAACTGGATTAATATACAAGGATATCCCCTCAACAATTCAGGCCAGGTCAAAATCTGCCACTGAATGAGTTACAAAGAATTTCAGTCATGGGTTACAAAGAATTTAAATTTTCAGAGCTTTTTACAATTTGGATGTGAGGTTAAGGAACTGTGGGTTTATGATCCCCCCCAACCCCCATCTAAACTCCACCAAACCATTTTCTGGGGCTTTGAAGGAGAAAAACAAAGTCTATGATCTCTGTCAAGCGTGTGACAGCAGAGAAACACAGAAAGCGGCTCTTTCAGCAGGTGGAACGCCAGTGCGTCCTGTGAGGTTTGAGGCTGCCAACGTGAAAACCACGCTTCCGCTGAGACGACCTCCTTGGCCAGCAAATAACTTCTGAGCGCATCCTTTTGCCTGGTTTAGATTTAGAAAAGATTATCTCCTGGCGTTCAACATAAAACTCAAGAATTCTAAATATTTTCACTTGCTAAAAAGCTTTCATCAAGAACAGAGGACTGGAGCAAAAACAATTCATGATTTTCCTAATTGGTTGCTGTATTTGTGTCACGATGAAAATTAAGTGTTGGTGAAGAAAACAAGACTTCTGTGTTAAGAATTTTCACACATTTTTAAAGCACCTGAATGGACAAATATGCTCAAAATAAATATTATTCATTCTAATACTAGAGAATTCTTTAAAAAACAAAATGAAACTAAAAGGGTAAAGGCAAATAAGCAAACTTTCACCCAGATTAGGAAGTGTCAAATGACACCTTTTATTTCCATTGTGTTGAGACCGCAAGGGAATATTCCCGTCCCGACTTTCTAACCCCTTCCTCCTTTGGCAATTCTGATTGGTCGCTGAAGAGTCTGGTTGAGCAGGGTGAAGGGATGAGCACCCACAATTTCTCTGCGGACAGAGGAAGCCCCATCCTGACTGGAGGACTGATCCTTTTTCACATATTATATGCAAGAAATTATTGAAACAAGTTTATATCTGAGCGACTAAAAGTGAACAGAGGAAGAAGCAGCAACGTCGGAAAGTTTGGAAAGGTCACACGAAATGCCTGCACTGGAGCCTTGGCCATGGTGCGGCTTTTGGGGTGGCCCCTCTGTGCCCCGAAGATCACCTGAAGGTGATGCCTGTAGGCTATGAAAGGACTGGGCGCCCATGTGCACTTGCTGTGGTCCAGTGTGGAGTAAAACCATGGATAACTGACGTCCACTGGGGCTTGGACCCAGGGGGCCACCAGAACAGGAGCCACCTGGAGACAGCTAACGGGAGGTCATATGACAAACTCGCGCTAGACTTTAAAGACAGACTGTGGAAGGGAGCTGGGGTGTCAGGTGGGGAGTAAATAAGATTTAGCCTTTGAAAGGCAACTTGAGTATTTGGTTTTAACATACTCGAGTTGCACTTGCATTTACAGCAATTTGTTGGTTATCAAATAGCAACAATGAGATCTTAAATGCTTAAAAAGCTTGATGGAAGATTTTGCAGACATCTGCTTCTTGACGTTTTGCCACTGGGAGGCCCTAGAACCTAGACTGGCTTCACTGCATCCAGCTTCCATCAGGGACACAACTGCTTTGCTGCCCTTGTGAGGCCCCAGCCCACGTGCTCGTGACACTATGGAGTCTGGAAACAACGTACACAGGGAGGAGGTCTGCGGTCTCAAAGCCGATGGAACACCAGGAGGTCCGACCTTCTGCTCTGGTCAGTCCTTGAGCAGACCCACCCAGAGGAGGCCAGGCGCCCAGCAGTGGGGCCCATCAGCCAGCAGAGGGCACTGCACACCCTGCAGGGCCTTTCCGAGGCAGCAGAGGCCGGAGCTGCTTTCCTGGGACTCATCTTGGCTCCTTTCGATCCTAACTTGGACTCTGCGAGAATCTGGAGAAGTGAGACCAGATACCTCCAAAAGGGAAGGTCTGAGATGGCTTCAGGATGATGGGCTGCATGTCCCTTCAATCTCAGGATGCAGAAGGGACAGAAGAGACCTCCAACCTCCCTTAGAGCAACAGGTGTTTAGCCTTTAGGAGACACGGTCAGCCAGGGGACAGGAACAGGGCACAAAGATCAATCCCCTCGGCCCCAGCTCGCTCTCTCCTGGGCGGGTAGCCAAGGTTTCCCTTTCAGAGCTGCGGGAGCTAGAGAGGTGGGTCACAGAGTTGCGGGGGGCGGTGGGTGGGTGGGGCTCAAGGCCCTGGGCTTGGGGGTCTTGATCCAAGGAAGGCCATGGACCACCCCGAAGCATGACTTTCCACTCTATCTGTGCTTCTCGTGTAAAGACATCGATACATCAATGAGAAAGGAGCCACGCGGTGAAAGATGAAGACAAATCAGAGACACAATTTACAAGGAGAGGAGAGGATCGAGGTGGGCCTGGGCAAAGGGCACTGGGGTTTCCATTACAAACCACAGCTCCTGGGGCACCCCGCACACCGCTTAGCTGGAGGCTGCTCCACTGTCCTCAACCCCCAGATCCCTTTGTTGTGAAACAGGGATGACTTCAGGCCATGTGACTTTTTTAGTAGACAGTAATTTGGAAAGGAGGTGGAAAAGGGGGGATTTTTCCAACCTTATTCAGGAACTGACTTTGGCTAGAGGCACCAGCTGGGAGGTGGGGGCCTTCGCTCTGGGCCCCTGAATCCACCCCGAAGGCGGCAACCTTTATGGATGCTGGCTTCTACCTCCCAGGCTGAGCGCCACATTCTGAAAAAGCTGACACACTGATGCCGTGAATCAGCTCCCTTCTCTGTGGCTGTAGGGCACCCAAATGGTTCCTGCTGGAGAAGCAAAGGAGGGCCTGGGGTCGTCCATCAGTGCTGAAGCAGGGGGACACACACCCCACCCACTCCCCACACCTCTGTAGGACCAGCATCCTTTCTCACCACCGCTTCAAAGCCAATGTTGCCATAGCAACAGATGCCACTGGACAACACGGCTTAATCTTGGCCTGACTTGGCAAGTGATACCTTTGGAAGGACTACATGCACACAGATCCTGGGGGGATTCTGTCTGCTCCAGGAAGCCCCCTGCATGAGCATCTCTGCCCTTCTTCTCGCCCTGCCTCTGACACCACAACCCAGTCCCTAGCTTGTTCCAAAACCACATTAAGTGGGATTTGCTCTGACCTCGTGGAGCAGAGTACTCTGTACAGCCCACTTCAGGGTGGACAAAAGTGAGGCACGTGGGCTACCTCATGCCAGAGGAGAGGCTGAGAGAGGCCAGCAGGTGAGGCCCAGGTCAGGCTAACAGGAGTGGGCGGGCTTCAAGTCGGTCCAGTAGAGATGAGGTCATCATCCATGTGAAGGATGGCTGGCTGGCGTTCTTTGTCCATGTTCAAAAACCAAGTGTCTGGAAAGATTATCTCAAAAACAAACAGCAGAGCTTACTCCAAAGTGAAGGAGTAGGGACCCACCTTCCCAAGTTCGGTGCCAATGGATCACAGGATCACCAGTCAAGAACCAAAGCCAAGCAAGGCTTTTGAATAGCCCTGCTCCACACACCCGTGGCCCAGACTGAGGCACGCAGGTGGGGAGGAGCGCTTCTGGGGACCCAGGCCTGACTCCAACGCAGCTCAGCTCATCCTGTCCCAGGGTACAGCCAGGGCAGGAGCGCTCCACGGGCCTGGGGCCGGCCCATCCTTTATTGCGAAAGGATGCGCCGCTTGCACAAAGGCAGACACGCAGGACGGCCAGCTCAGGCCTTGTGATCAGAGTAAGAACTCTGTATCATGACAGATACTCTGCGTCTGGATCTTTACAAATACCCAAACCCCATCGTCATGTTGCTCTACAAGGAAAGGCAGCGGGCTGCAGCTGGGGAGGTGCAGGGACGCCTGCGCGACACTCTGTTCTGAACCAAGCGTCTTCTAGAAATGTTAGCAGGGAATCAGACACGATGAATCCCAGAGAGTCTTTTTGTTAGAAAAGAGGTTCTTCCCAGACCTTATCTTTTCAACCTGAGTCACGGAAAGGAAAATCTTCATCTTCTCTGTAACTATTTAACAACATGAAATAGAACAGCTTGGGGCTATTCATTTTGCTTCATGCGGTTTTAAGGTGGAGGACGGGGAGTGTAACGGCCCCCGGGGGTGGGAAGGGTTGGGGGGTAGACCAGCTTTGTTTGTGTCCATGACGAGAGTGGGGAGAGGCAGCGAGAGGTTGGGGGTGGGGGGAAGCGGGTGACACTCGTGTGTCACATGAATCCATATTTGCCGATCAAATTAAGAAAAAAGAAGGGAGTCGCTAACTGGCTGCTTTTGTTTTGCTGTTCATTTCAGGGTACCAGTCTTCTTGAATTTTTCTCCCCCACTCCGGACTCCTGGCTGGCTTCCACGGCTGTGAGGGTGAACAATTCCATTTCTGCACGGTGTGAAGCTCCACATCTTCTGGGCTGTGGCCAAAATGTCACCTGGTGTTGAGCGGTTGCTGGGACTGGGGAGAGAAGGTGGCCACAAGGTTCCACCCTCCCCAAGAGTTTTCTAGGTGTGAATCCTTGTCATCATCAGTTCGGTTCTTCGCAGACAGGGTGAACATGGGGCTGGTGGGGAAGGATGGGCGTGTGTGAGAAGAGGCGCCTGTTTATACAATTATGGCTGACAGTGTGCTTAACACCCGAGGATCCTCATTTCACATCAAATCCTACCAAAGAAGTCTTGACAAGGTGATGGCCATTTAAAAGTCTGCTGGGCTAATGTACGTGAATGCTCTACACGTTGGGGTCCCCACCACCCCAAGGACAGGGGAAGGAGGCTCCAAGGGGCTGGACATCTGGATGCCATGTTCATGTCCCCGGACCAGACAACCCATGGGGATGAGAAGATGATCTTCTGGGGGAAGGCAGGCTCCTGAGTACCCCCTCCTGGTAGCACTGGGCCTCCTGCCTGATAAGCCCAGACTGCTCAGCTGTGGGCTGAGTATATGGACCCCCAAAGGCTTAACACAGTTTCTACTAACTGCCCACAGCCACACCACCCTGTCGTGGACTGAATTATGCACTTATCACCATTTATGTTGCAGTCCTAAGCCTCAACACCTCAGTGGCTTTTTATTTGGAGATAGTCTTTATAGAGCTAATCAAGTTAAACTGAGGCCCTAATCAGAGGATGGCATCACCTAATCCAAGGTGAGGGACAGCAACACCGACTCAATGGACAAGAGTCTGAGCAAACTTCGGGAGATGGTGAAGGACAGGGAAGCCTGGTGAGCTGCAGTCCAGGGGGTCACCAAGAGTCAGACGTGACTTAGTAACTCAACAGCAACAACTGAAGGTGAGCGGGGATCCTTCTAAAAGGGGAAATTTGGACACAGAGATACGGACAGAGGACCACACGAGGCACAGGATGAAGACGGCCTTTTACAAACCAAGAAAAGAAACCTGCAATAGAGCCTCCTTCCCAGCCCATACGGGGTACTCTGAATATTCACTGCCAAGGGCTGAAGCTGAAACTGAAGCTCCAATACTTCGGCCACCTGATGCGAAGAGCCGACTCGATTGGAAAAGATCCTGATGCTGGGAAAGATTGAAGGCAGGAGGAAAAGGGGACAACAGAGGATGAGATGGTTGGGTGGTATCACCGACTCAATGGACACGAGCTTGAGCAAGCTCAGGGAGATGGTGAAGGACACAGGAGCCTGGCGTGCTGCAGTCGATGGGGTCACAAAGAGTCGGACACAATTTAGTGAC
Organism: Capra hircus; assembly: GCF_001704415.2. Classification (NCBI taxonomy): domain Eukaryota; kingdom Metazoa; phylum Chordata; class Mammalia; order Artiodactyla; family Bovidae; genus Capra; species Capra hircus. The sequence continues at coordinate 7,435,880 of NC_030833.1, read as the reverse complement.
TGATCAACAACACTGCAGTCCTCAGAAGAAGCCAAGCCTGACACCTTGCTCTCAGGTCTCTGCCTCCAGAACAGTGTGACGATATGTTTCTGCTGCTTAAGTGGCCCGGCGGTAGTGCTTTGTCATAGTAGCCCTAGCAAACCACGCCTCGGGATGATATTGGGATGAGTGCCCCCTGAAACCTCTCTGGGACCTTGCATCAGTGATGCTGAGGAAGCGCAGGACCAACTTGGTGGGAAGCGCAGCTGTAGTGAAGTGGCGGCCTCTACAGGTCCTGGCCTTACTGCAGAGTGCTACGGTGAATCACGTCCAGCCAAGAGTTTGAACGTACAACCGATATTGACATGCCTCTGGCTGTGCCTCAGGGGCTGTTCTGCCGGGCAGTGGGGTCTGCCTGCGGGACCGAGGGGCTGTGGGCCCAGCACAAACTCCCACAGCCCTTGAGACCAGCCTCCTGGAAGACACACTGGTGTTTCCAAGGGAGACAGACAAATGGTGCCAACCTTACTTTGCTTTCAACTGTGTTCTGCCATCCAAATCCAGTCTCTTCTGAATACCCTGGCTCTGCGTCCTCTGCATTAGCTGCAGGTAGATGTGCCCACCTGGGTGCCAGGGGTGGGGGGAGGGTGTCCCACACCACCGCCCTGTCCCTTCTCGGTCAGGCACAGGCAGACCTTATTTCCAAGATGGCAGGAATCTGCCCAGGGTCTGCATGGCCCCTTGAGGTGCTAGCAGGCAGATTACTGGGCTGTGCCTTGAACACCAGGGTCTGGGTGGTAAGTCTGGGGCCAGGTTCCGTGAGGGATCTGCATTCTGTACACAGTGATGAGACGTCGTTTCTGCTTTGGAGCCAGGGATCTCGGGCTCAGGGTGAACACTGAGGCTCAAATTGCCTCCGTTAACATGCCACGAGGGCAGCTTGTACATCTCCACGCTTCCAAACTTCCTGGGCAACTGAACGGAAGTCATCCTTGACTCTGAACACACACACACGCCAGCACACAATCAGCAGGGCTGGCAGGGGCCGCCCTTCATGCCCAGCAACACAGTGAGCCAGAGAGCCAGCACAGGACGAGCCGCTGCCCAGGACTCCCGAGAGGGCGGCGGGGACAGGCCGGCGCGAGTGACCCCGCTCCCGCAGGGCTGCCTGGACCCAGAACCCCAAGGATGTGGCCGCTTTGCACAGCCCCCTGCTGCTGGCACAGAGGTGCCCAGGGAACAGTGAGGAAGGGGCGTGAGCTGTCAGGGGGCCGTGGAGGATTTTCAGACCCTTCTTAAGAGGCTGATGACCTTCCCTCTTCTCTGCTCGGGACAGACTCCGTCTTTGCTATGGAGACCAGAACAACAAACACACACAGCCCCCAGTGACCCCACCTCCTGTCTAATCTCTGCTGCTAAAGAACAGACTTGATCACAGTAACCGGGCAGGTGGGTGGGATGCACTGTTGAGACCCTGCCATCTTGGGCATTTTCTCTCTCCCTCCCCACCAGCCCCAGGGTTTTTCTCTCCCTCTCAGGAATCAGGCTGCCAAGTTGTGAGCTGCTTTACGGAGCTGCCCAAAGACCCAAGGTGGCCAGTGAGGAACCAAAACCCACTAACAAGCACCCAAAAGGCCTCCCCGAGTCGAGCCTTCAGATGAGGTGGCAATCGGGCGGACACGCTGCTGGCAATTATCATGAGAGACCGCGGTCAGGGCACCCAGCTGAGCTGCGTTGGATTCCTGACCTGAGAAGATGCCACGTCGGTAAGTTCTGGGACAGACAACTAACCCAACACTCTCTGGTTGGATGGCATCACCGACTCTACAGACAGGAGTTTGAGCAAGCGCCGGGAGCTGGTGATGGGCAGGGAGGCCTGGCGTGCTGCAGTCCTTGGGGTCGCAAAGAGTTGGACACAACTGAACGACTGAACCACGTCTGTCAAACTTACCAGTACGGTCGTTCAACAGAAAGACAAAAGAGGTAATACATCTGTATCGCAACGGCGCCAAGTTTCTATTACCTACAGGACAGAGAATGCTAACAAGAGGCCGGCTGGCTGCTGTAAATCCCCAGCTGCCCACGCTGACATGAGGGGTGTCTGTGATATATCCGGCTATGTAAACCCTAGGTGAGCTCCATTCTGTGCACACCAGCGATGCCCACAGGCCTGGAGAATGGGGTGGCTTGTGGTGTTTTCACCCAGATGCACCCATAAATTCCAGGGCTGCGCTTCAGTGTGCACAGAGTTAACTCGGGCGCCCTGGGGTCTCCACTCTGACGCACACACACCCATAAATCTGGGACATTAAAAAGATCTCCCCAGGACGGGGCCCCACATTAAGAATTCAGCCCTGGAGGCCACCCCTCTGCATGGGAATGCACTGGATAAACAGGCCCTTGTGCTTTCTTATTCTTAGAAGAAGTCCTTGAACTGCAACTGCTATTTAAGCAGCGAGCAAAAAGGAGGCAGGTGACATGAAAGTCAGTCAGCAGAGCGTTTCAGAGATTCCCGCATGAGAAAGGGCAGAGGGGAGCTTAAGATACCAGCAAGCCTGCCTGGAACCTGAGGGGCAAAAAAGGGGGGTACGGAGTGTAACACATAGTCGTCCACATACGCTCACGTGGTCCTTGGTGATTTCTTGGAACCATGGCATTTCTAGAACATTCTTTGGCCCTCAGAGAGAGACTGAACCCCCAGCTCGTATTTGTGTTCACCCCCTGTAACTCCCCGGTCACCCCAGCTTCAGTTAGCCACTGCCCCAGTCTATCTAACATGACTCTCTGCCGTGGGAGAGCTAGCTCCCAGACCCTGAGGGAGGGAGCAGCCATAGAAGGAAGCCAAGAGCAAGATCAGCAAAAGAGAAAAACTGGTCTGTGAACACATTAGACCAAGTCCAGACAGAAGGGACCCAGCCCCCAGAAGGGCTCCTCAGGGGAGTGGGACTGTGCGATAGGGAGGCCTCCCACAGTACAGTTTGCACCCACAGCTGTTAGTTTAACCACAGCGACCACTCAGGGAGGATTTAATGTGCTGCAGGCTCGGCTCCAAGCGCTTGCGGAGGGTTAACTCCAGCACACAGATAGCCCGAAAATACATTCTGCGGCCCTGAATTCAACAGCGACGGTGTCTGGCAGCACACGGCACGCCCCACCCTGTCGCCCACTTCGGTCACCACACGGGCCCTGGGGGAGGCTTTGGGCAAGTCCCCAGCACCCCAGCTGTCACAGGGCAGAGGCACAACCCCAATCCCAGGCACTTCCAGAAGAGTGAGCCCAGAGGAAGCCTAAATCCCCCCAGATAAAGTCACAACCCAGGGCCCCGCGCCAGCTCGAAACACCCTCTTCTCAGGATCTGCTGGTCTCCAAGCCATCACGTGAAGGCCGAAACAGCAGCATCACCGTCCAGCTTCCAGAACAGATCTGGCCTCTGGTCAGATGGTGGTGGGCTGTTCTGCAGGAGGGGCGTCAGTTTCAGAAACAGCAGCATCACTGTCCAGCTTCCAGAACAGATCTGGCCTCTGGTCAGATGGTGGTGGGCTGTTCTGCAGGAGGGGCGTCAGTTTCAGAAACTTCCACGGGCCTGGGACCCCAGCTTGATCCCTCCTAACCCCACCACAGGGAAGGGCTTGTCTGGGTCCCACAGGTCAGGCGCACCTACTGGGGCCCTGCCTCCCGGTCATCCTGGGCCCCCAGGGCTTGATGAGCTGTGATCACACCCAGACCCAAGTGCAAAGTTGCCAGATCCTAGAAGGTTCCCTCATAGTGAGGTGGTTGGGTCCTTCACTGCAATCTTGGGTTATTAGTCTTCATTACACCTCTGTTTTTCAAGGTTTGTTTTTTTTGTTTTTTGTTTTTTTTTTTTTTAGTGTGAACCATTTATAAAGTCTTTACTGAATTTTACAATACTTTTAAAAATAAATACTTTGGCATACATCAACATGAATCAGCCACAGATATACATTCGCATGTCTCTTCTTAAACCTCCCTTCCACTTGCCACCCCATCCCACCCCCTAGGCTATCAGAGCGTCATACATCAGATTCCCACTGCCTATCTAATGCTATGTACGGCATCAGATATGTCTCCATGCTACTCTCAATTCATCCCACCATCTCCTTCCCGCACTGGGTCCCCAGGTCTGTCGCTATATCTGTGTCTCCACTGCTGCCCTGCAAAACCAGGTTCATCTGTTTTATGTTTTGTCCCCATGAGGCACGTGGGTCTTAGCCCCCTGATGAGGGACGGAACCTACCACACCTCCTGCATTGGAAGGCAAAGCCTTAACTTAACCACTGGACACCAGGAAAAGGCCCTACATTACACCTCAAGGTGGAAGCCGTAGCTCTCCACGGTGGGTCTGCCCAGCTCTATGGGACCCAGGGTGGGCTCAACTCCCTCCTGACTAGGTCTGGGGACAGAAGAGAGACCTGCTCAAACAGGAGGTAGTGCTTTTATTCTCAGAGGGGAACTCAGCAAGGGTTAAATGAATTTTTAGCAACACAACTTATGAAAACGGCCCCAATACAATTTGATGAGGTCAGCGAGTAGAGAGGCCTAATGACACTTGTAAGAAAAAACATCTGTCGGTGTCGAAAGGTCGGCAGGAAGTGAGTGGGACTGATGCAGCTCTGATTGGCCAGACCTACACTCCTAGAAAGAGAGACACATGGCTTAACTTAGCCCAGAGGAACAAAAAGCCCCTTTCAATTGTCCTTGGACCAACCCTGCCCCCCGCTACACAAGAGGCCAGCCCCTGAGCTGAGAAATCCGTCCAGGACCCTGACTGGCAATTAGGTCTTTGTTCACCCGCTGGCTGATCAGCCAGAGAGGCCAAAATATTCCTGAAGGAGCAGTCATCTTTAAAGGGAATGAGGTTCTTAACAAAATCCCCAGTTTTACTTTTTGGTTGGAAAACAACAGGGGTCAGTCGAATAGCAAATATTTCAATAATCCATCACTGCGAAAACCAAAACAAAGGGGTTTTGGAAAAACAGGAAATCTTGGTACATAACATGGCTTAAACTGGGGCCAAAATCATCTGCTGACAAAACCCAGCCTCCAAAGCCTCTTGGCCTGATCCGTCCAGTTTGAGTGTACCCTGTAAGCCTCCTAGGGACCCTGCCTTGTTCCCTCGGGTGACAGGCTGGCCTGGCCTTTGTCCCTCTGACTCAGGACACAGGGCTGGGGGGCCTGCTTCCTTTCCACAAGCTCAGAGGAGGGTCTTGGGAGCAGCCCTGCCACTGCAGGAACCAGGCCTGGGGCTTTTCATGAACCGGGGCCCCTTCAAGCATCTCACTGGAGTCACATAAAACGAGAAGGCCTCCTGGAATTAGTGTTCTGTTTATCCTTTGTAGACAGTTAGCAGAGCTGGGTTACACAGAAGCCCGGACTCTCGAGCAGACAGCCTGCAGGTTTTACCTGAACTCAACCCCCTGTGCAGCCTGCAGAGACTGTACCCAGCTCCATCCACGTCTGGAAGTCCGAGCCTCCTTCTCCCTCCTACCAGGCAGGAGAGGAGTCAGGAATTTACTTTCCAATCTTCCCAAAGACATCCACTTTCAAGAGGATAGGCACAAAAAAGGTTTCAAAGAAAGAGACTGAAAGTTCTTCAGTTGACAGGTAAAGCTAACCCTGCCACTGCCAACTCCACTCCATCCCCACAAATTTCTGCCTTTCCTTTACTAGCCACCAAGCGCCAGGAGGACGGTGGCAACACGGCTCGGGGTGACCACGTATCATCACCGAACATTTGTTAAAACGTGAAACCAGACAATGTGCGCTGAAAGATCACAGAACCGAGCCAGCCAGATTCTGAGACACCTCACCACCACCAAGCTCCACTTCCCAGGGCACGCTGATTCTCTAGACCTGCAAAATGTCTCTTTACCAACAGGAAAGGCAGAAGCGGTTTCTGTGTTCTAATTATAAAAAAACGGTCTGCTATGTTGCATTACGTAACTTTTCCACACAGTTGGTAACCTAAAGGAGAATTTTTCTAAAGTCCAGACTTAAGTAGAAAATGCTAGCTGTTTCAGAATTCCGGTGGGTTTTGTTGGTTTATGGAGAAGAAAATCACCTGCAGCTCTGTGAAGAGTTAATAGTCATGCAATCTCATGTAAAAAATGAGAACTTAAAATTCAGTCCCTAAGCTTGTTCCTTGGAAGGAAAACTATGACAAACCTAGACAGCGTATGAAAAAGCAGAGACATCACTCTGCTGACAATGGTCCATATAAAGAAAGTTATAGTTTTTCCAGAAGGCATTATGTATGTAAGAGCTGGACCATAAAGAAAGCTGAGCTTCAAAGAACTGATACTTTCAAACTGTGGTGCTGGAGGACTCTTGAGAGTCCTTTGGACAGCAAGATCAAACGTCAATCCTAAAAGGAAATCAGCCCAGAATATCCGTTGGAAGGACTGATGCTAACACTCCAATACTTTGGTTACCTGATGTGAAGAGCCAACTCATTGGAAAAGACCTTGATGCTGGGAAAGACTGAAGGCAAAAGGAGAAAGGGAAGGCAGAGGATGAGGTGGTTAGGTGGCATCACTGACTCAATGGAGCTGAGTTGGAGCAAGCTCCGGGAGACAGTGAAGGGCAGGGGAGCCGGGTGTGCTGCAGTCTGTGGGGTCCCGAGAGTTGGACATGACTTAGCGACTGAACAACAATAACAACTCTAATATGTGGGCAACTGTAGCGGAAAATGGGGGAAAACAGAATACGTAACCTCGACCAATAACGTGATACAGATAAAATTTCGTTTGGGGCCAAGACTTGCCTGATTCACAGATTCCTGGACCCTAAGAAGGGCTACAGCTTGAGGTCAGTATGCTGTGCCAGCCGACCATCCCCCAGGGCACTGAGGCTGGAGGGAACCTTGCAAGGGAGGGGCCCTCCTCTCAGGATGTCCTGCCTACCGACTTCAGACATGCTTCCAGGGCTTAGAGAATCTACCAGGCTCTGGGATCATCGGGAAGGGATGAGCCCGCCTGGGGTCTGACTGAGCTACTCTCTGGGGGGAGACACTTAAGATGAGATGGGGTTCAGGTCCTAAGCAGCTCACCCAGCACCCTGCTGAACACAGTCCCCGTCCCGGACGGAAACCCTCAGGACCTTCCTCCCCCGGGGCCACAGGCAGGGAGGTCTCTCCCCCAGAACCAGACAGTTGCCGGAGGGCGGCTGCTGCGAACCACGTCTCCAAGCCACTCTCTAGAGGAGTGAACAGTATGGAGAACTTGAACATATGTGATAGCACGCAGCTGACGCGCACAAGCATTCCACGCAGCCTTTATTTCAGAGCCTCGTGAGCTATTTTTATTCTCCACCGAAACACTGCCAAGGGGATCCACAAAGGAAAACGAGTGCACGATAGAGCCGCTCTGGCTACTCCGGCCGCACGTGGTTACAAAAGGAACCAGCGCAAGGCACACGGTCTGCTGCCTTCCCTGAGACAAAGGTCATCAAACAAATCACTCGAAATTATTTGAGTTCAAGCACTTTTTTTAAAAAGAAAGAAAAAAGGAAGAAAAGCACACAAGTGGCCTTTAAATGGAAATGCAATTTTCTTACTCACCTCTGCTGCCTGTGATATTCTACAACCCCTGGGTGTGTCACGTATGTGTCATAGCCCACCTGCAATACTGGTTCTGAGCAAGTAACCTGCTTGAAACTCCACCTTGGGAAGAAGTGGTCATGTTTAAGGAAAAGAGAAAGTTCTGGAGCCACGATCTCTGCCTGCAATTATGTGCTGGGCAGTCATGCAGAAGATCGTGTGTGTCCCGTGTAGGCAGAGCCGTGACCAAGGAGGGCGAGGAAGCCAGGAGAGATTTCAGATGGATAAAAGAGTTTCTCACAGTTAAGGACGGGTTGTCGGTGGATGTCAGCCAGATGCCCCCCGCCCCCAACGCAGGGGGCACAGTCCAGTCAGGAGACCCCCTTGAGCAATGGGGCAGGGGCACTAAAAAGTGAAAGCGGGGGAGGGACATTCGGTCTCAGACCTGCAGATGCCTTTCCCCTGCTCTAGAACCTTCCAGCCTGCCCCAGAGGTGTACCCCAGGACAGCCCACCGCCAGCCCCTACTGGCCCCAGGTTGCCCGAGACCCTCGTAATTCTGAACTCTCACGGGATTCCTGCGGAGGGAAACAGCCCTGGTATGATCCAGTTTATTTTCACTCAAAACATCCTTCCTGGGACCATCCCAATAAGCTGAGCATACTATTTTCAACTGAGGCCTTGGCATTGTTTAGGAATGTTTTCAGGACTAAGTAAATTGCTAAAGCAAACATCTTATTTTTGTCTCCTAGGACAGCCAAGCTGGGTAAAAATATTTCCTGCCGGGACTTCCAGTGGAACGGCCCCCTCTGGTGGAACCGTCTAAGCAGACACTCGGATCAGGGAAAAAGGCTCTCGCTCTGGACACGGGGGTGTGGGACACCCACATGTTCCCTGGGGGTGGTGTCTGCTTCTGGTATGCAACGCCCCCCACACCAGGAGCTCAGGAAATGTTCCCTTTCCTGCTAGCAACCTGCTTCGAGGCACAGCCAACGTGTGAAACCAAAAACCAACTCTTTTGCTCTCTGCTGGAGAAGACAGATCCCAGTCCTTTATCAGGGCAGCCTGGGACTCAGCCCTGTGGTGATCGGCGCGTGGGAGAGGAGAAAAGGGTCCAGAGAAACAGAGCAGTGGGATCGGACACTCCCCAACCAGGGCCAATGGCACTGAGGCTGGCACTCTGGGGCCCGATGCACGCCGCAGCCGGTCCAGCCCCTTGGGCCACGGCCACGTGAGCAGCTCCGCTGGGAGCAGAGCTGCAGCAGGACCGGCGTCCACAGTCCGAGCACCATTCTCCATGTTTGCAGCATCGCCTCCTCCCTTTTCAGTCTCAGAAAGTAGGTTATTAGCATCAGGGTCCCCACTCCCTAATGTTATAGCAGTGTAGTCCCCACACTGGCCTCTGTGGCAGAGACAAAGCTCATGGGCGTCTGTTAGTATTTTCAAAAGGCCAGACGGGGTGGTGGTGGGAGGGGGAGGGGTGTGCCGCTGAGGCCCACCGTATACAGCCCCCAGCTATGGATAATCAGAGAGAAGGTGGCCCTGAACTGGAAGTGGGGGGGCCCAGGAGTGATACATCAAGGTTGCAAACTTCAATTTTCTTTAGGTGCCCTAATGCTATTGTCACTACATTTTAAAATGAAGGGGTCCTTAGCATTTAGGAATGCAAACTGAACCCATTTACTGATGCCAGGAAATAATGGCAAGGCTCTGCTTTAACGTGGCCTGCACAGGAAATGGGACTGGCCCTTCATGGACGATGTGGATGTCTGGTACAAGCTTTCTCTGCTTTCATATATGTGAGATCTTCTGTCTGTAACATGCAAGGGCTTTCCCTGGTGGCTCTGACAGTAAAGAATCCACCTGCAGCACGGGAAACGTGGGTTCGATCCCTGGGTCGGGAAGATCCCCTGGAGAAGGGAACAGCTACCCACTCCAGTATTCTTGCTTGGAGAACTCCACGGAACAGAGGAGCCTGGAGGACTGCAGGTCTGTGGAGTCGCAAAGAGTCAGGCAGGACTGAGCAACTAACACCTTCACTGCCATCTGTAAAATGGGGACAGCATCATCCACTTTGCAGAGCAGCTGTGGGGACTGGAGGATGAAGCAAATTCTTAGCACACGGGGGAGCTTGTTCTGAGTGACATTCCTGGTGGCCCCAAGGGCGGCAGGTGGGCAGCCAGCTGGGCTCCAGGGAGCAGGCCAGCACCCTGGAGAGGACACCACCCACTGCAATGCTGAGCACCACACATCCCATCAGCTGCACCCGGACTTTCACCACCACAGACCGTGCTCAACAGACAACATGGGTTGACCCAAAACGAACAGTGAGCAGATGACCCACCATCCTCCTCCGTGGGAAGAGGTCTGGAAAGCTGATCGCGTGTTACTCCAAGCACATTTCTGACATGGAACGAGGGTGGGAAATCGCTCTAGTGGGCCGAAACATCCTATCTAGGAAATTCGTATGATCTCCTCCTCCGTAAGCCTTGTGTAGGCCCGTCACACCGCGAGGAGGAGTGGCGATTTGCTCACAGGCCTGATTCCGGCCACACAAGGAACCCAGAAGAGGCAGCAAGGGCTCCAGCACAGCCACGCCCTGGGCAGTCCTCAAATAGAATTCTTTTTCCCGGAGGCGACCCCGTTAAGTTCTTCTCAATACACACAAAAACTGGGGTAAAAGATCTAGGCCCTTGGCTCCCCGGCAGTAGTAAAAAATTAATTGCCACATAAAATTGCTGATTCCTACCAAATGAAGCTCTACGATTTATCAACTCCTGGATGGCACAAACTCAATAGTGGTTTAACTGCATCACCTAAGTTATTGCTGTGTTTTATATCAGTGACAGCTTTACTGGGAATGAAAGTTTTGCAGATTCAATTCTTGCAGGGCAAACTTTGAAAGTAAACAAAGGCATTAAGCAGACCCAGGTCCCCTCACCCCCTGCAGCTGTGTCACACAGATTCTCAAAGCCAGAGGGTATCTGGAAGGACAAGATTTTCCTAGCACAGGCCTAGGGTGGGGACTCACGAAGCTCACTTGCACCAGAATCACCCCCCACCCCTCCCAGGGGTGCTGCCCTCTGACACCCTGGAACCGCGGGCCCTCTGACTTTTAGAACCCATCCTAATATTTCAATTCTGCCTACCTGAAGGAACTCCGGAATTAAAAATCCATGGAAATAAATCATTGCCGATTGCTTTTTCATTTTTAGCCAGGACAATACATCTATAAATGGCATATCCGCTGCACCAGACAATTAGGTGAAGACCAACACTGGGGCTTCCCAGGTGGCAATAGTGGTAAAGCATCTGCCTGCAACACAGGAGACCCAGGTTTGATCCCTGGGTCGGGAAGATCCCCTGGAGAAGGGCATGGCAGCCCACTCCAGTATTCTTGCCTGGGAAATCCCATGGACAGAGGAACCTGGTGGGCTACACAGTCCAGGGGGGTCACAAAGAGTCGGACATGACCAACCACACGGGCAACAATGCCAGGCTCCTCAAGATGCTCTGTGCCAGTGACTTCCCAGCGCTTCGTGGGTTACGACTGCTGCCTTCCTCGCCTAATTCCACGTTTGTTGGACTGAAATGGGTTGATCTTTTTCTAATTTGAATCAGGGTAGATTACTTTCCTGTTTATCCACAATCAGTGGAACATGCAAGTTTCACTCAAGCTTTAAGTTTAGTTCTTCCCAACTCCTGATAATGAGGCTTTTGGAGGAAAAAAAAAGTTCCTTTTCTTTTGTGGGGGAGGGGGGCAAACTTGGGATAGCGGGTTCTTAAGGAGAATTCTGTTAACAGTCACTGATACTGCTTTAAAGCCCTCGCTCTCAAAAGGGAAGCACCCCAAATTAAACTCAAGAATTCGAATTACATTAAAAACACACCAGTATTGGGACTTCCCCTGGCAGAACAGTGGTTAAGACTGCCTTCTAATGCAAGGCATGCAGCTTTCATCCCCGGTTGGGTAACTAGGATCCCACATGCCGCAAGGCATGGTCAAAAAAACCCAAACAACAAACAAGAAACAGCGGTGTCACAACCCGCTGTATAAACGGGCTTTATTTTCTATCTGTATATTCAGAACAGAGGCTCTGAATCCATTCTAGAATCTTATTCTTACGGAAACCGTGAAATACAAAGCAGAGGCTGGTTTCTTAAAAAAAAAAAAAAAAAAATCAGAGAAGTTACTGGTGTCCAGGCTGCTGATTTTCCCCATTTCTGGCCGCACTCCAATCTGTCCCTTTGTCACCCTCGGCCCCTCCCTGCCCAGGGACTGAAGAAGCACTGGGGGAGGCGGGGAGGGTGGTGTGCGGGGAGATACAGCCTGGGTTTGTGGTCAAGGTCACAGGAAGAAGAAAGAATGAAAACTTTCTGGTTTGGTCACTTGGCTCAAAGCTGGTTTTGTTCTTTTCTTTCTTGGCCAAGTTTTGCATATTTCAGGTTTTAGTTTCACAACCTTCCCTTCCTCACTGGTTTCACTACTGAGCAGAGAACACTCTCTAATGATGATCTTCAAACACCCCCACAGGTAACCACAGCCGCTTCATGTGCAATGCGAGACGCTTGGAGGACGCGAGCTCTGTGAGTGGTGATGCAGTGTTCACCACCGGAAACACACCGAGTCATCCCGTGTCACGGGCCAGATGCCACTCGCTACAGAAACTGCGGATCAATCAGGAGGCGGCTTCAGAGAACACCAGGAATCTCCCGGGTTCGGCGGCTGGGAGGGGAAATCAGGTCTCGGGAGAACACAAACAAAATGCCCATGAATAGCCCCTCTCCCTGCCACAAGCTATATTATCTGGAATGTTCTCTGACCCTGGCGTCTGATCCTTCCAGGAAGACCAAGCCATCCTGAGAGCCCAGATGGAAATCCTGTAACCCTGGGGCTCTGCTGAGCTCACGACCCCGCAGGGCCTGCCCCCTGGGATGGCTGGCTCACTGTGAGGCAGTCTGGTTTTCACCTTTCTCTGTGGGCATAACCAAGGGAGAGTCATCATGTAAATCAGCTCACCTGGCTGTAAATAACTTCAGCAAAAATACAAGCAGCAGCCACTGCCCTGGGGCTCCTGGTCTCATCACTGGCTAGTGGAAGCCCCTGGGAGGTTCGGGCCAGGGGAGCCGCTCAAGTGAAACTTGGAGCCAGTAAAAGGATGCCACATGTGTGCCCCTGGGCACCCAGCTCCCGGATTTTGAATCTGTGGGTCTCTGAGCTGTGAACTAAGTGGGGGGTCCAGAGAAAGGGTGGGTGGGCGTGTCAAGTTAGAAGCGGTGCCCACTGGCTCAGTGGGCTGCCCCAGCAGAAAAATCCTCCTGAAGCTTAAGACTCAAGGTAACATCTGCTTAGCCTCCACTGAAGAAGGGGAGTGATATGTGTGTGTGTAGGGGGGGGGGCGGGGGGGGGTGTCACTTCCTCTGTGGTCCTGCCTGGCTTGCCAGGTGAGGCTGATGGATAGCTCTCAGCCAGATGACTCTGAGCTCAACACCCAGGCTGACATTGGCAGAGGGATGTCAGAACCTTGAGCCCGCACCGCGCTTGCATTAAATGCAGCAGCTGGACACAGCTAGCTGCCCCTCTGCCAGGCCATGGCCGAGACCCTCTCCCAGCAGAGAGGTCTAGTGCAACGGTCTGCAAAACCTCTAGTCCAGAATGATCTGCCTCCTCAATTTTTAGGTGCACCCATGGGGCTGGGTGGTACCAGACACACCAGGTGAGGAAGCAGGGCTCCCTGTCCTTGGGGAGAAGTCCAAGGGAGAGGCAGATACATGAAAATGCCGAAAAAGTGGGTTGAGGAGCGTCCCTGGTGGTCCAGTGGCTAAGACTCCATGCTCCCAATGCAGGAGGCTCGGGTTTGATGCCTGTTCAGGGAACTAGATCCCACATGGCACAACTAAGCCATAGCACAGTCAAGTAAATAAATTAAACAAACACGCACAGTGTGGTGATGCTGCTGTGCATGCGGGCTGGTGACAGAAGTGGACGACTGGGGCGGTCCCACTGCGGGAGGTCTGAACGGTGGAGGAGGCTGATTCCTGAGGACAGAGGGCTGACTCTCGTCCCTTATGGGCGAGCTCTGAGACTCTGCAGCCCTCCACACCTCGATTCCTCATCCATCAAAGGAGCCACCTCTCTGGGATTGCAACAACAGAATGAGGAAGGGTTGAGTCCAGGATGCGGCAGCCCTCAGTACTTCACTTATGCCTCAGGGTGACCCGAGGGGATTCCAGAAGCTTCCAGAAGAGACTCTGTGCCTGGGAACGTCCACGGTCAGGGAGCAGTGACTGCCTCTGACTCCCTGGATGGTCCTTCTAGCTGCATGGAAAAGTCTGTGATGAACGGAACCCCAGCAAGGGCCCGAGATTCCTGAAAGTCCTCAGAACTAGGGCAGCATGAGGTCAGACCCAGTCAACACGGGGTCTGAGGGACAGGACTATGCACCCAAGGACAGCGACTCCATGGGGTGGCTTGTCACTTGCTGGCCAAGTTTCACCTTTAAAGCATCTTTCGTTTGAAAAAGCCCACAAGAAATGGCTCCCATACAACCCATAATCCCTCTACTCATGAGAAAACCAGCAGACAAACCACAACAGAAGAACAAGCCCACAGAAAACACACAACCGGACGCTTCAAAACTGCCCTGGTCAGCAAAAGCAAGCCAAGCCTGAGACACTGCCACAGCCAAGAGGAGCTGTGAAGGGGCCACAAGGAATAAATGTCACGTGGTGTCGCAGATAGGGGCCCCGACAGAAGGACATCAGGTAGCCTGCATACGAGATGGACCTCAGAGAGCAGCTTGTCGACACCAGCTCGTTCGTTGGAATAAATGTACGACAGTAACGTAAGGCACATTAGGAGCAGAGAAATGGGGCGGGTTAAGTGGAAACTCTATGCCAATCCCCAACTTTTCTAAAAGTGTTCCAGAAAGCAACGAGCATTTAAAAAGGAAAATTCAGTCCTGTATGTGCCATTTCTCACCATGTCAACAACTGCCTCTCACCATCTCGGTAACTGTTTCAGCCAGCAAAATGTGGTGCGTGCGTCCTAAAACGTGGGGCGCACCTAGCCTGCCCACGCCACCTGGGCCCTCTGCGGGAAGCCAGCAAGCGCGGGGTCAGCCCCCAGGAGCCTGCGAGCTGCAGGCCCCTCAGTACCTGACGGGGCCTGGTCAGGCCTCGCAGCGCCCACTCACTCAGAACCCACATCTCAGCAACATCGGGCGACGCCAGTCACCCCCAACGTCCGGGTGCGTCTCACCTCGGCCGGTGTGTCCAACGAGGCCACAGGAACCAAAGTGGGGGTAACAACTGCCCTCCACGGGGCAGCAACCCCAACGATGAGACTCCAAATGCTCGGGGGGGCAAGAGTCCTGCCCCAGGGACCTTCCTGGTGTGTGGACAAGTCCTGTCCATCAACGTCCCCTGAGCCCCTTCTGGGCAGAGGGCAAGCACCACAGAACGACTCTCCCAGTTCAGGCATCTGAATTTACTTACGTCTGCACTTTTTACCACCAAACTAAAAATAGTGTACAGAGCGAACAACAGAAATCAAAGGAAACGGTTAATCTGCACGTACAATCCCACCGTCCTGTTTCTCTCAAAGCAATAAGGTGCTTTAGCGAGGAAAGAAAATGTTCTGTGTACTTCGAATGGGCTTCCCAAGCGGCTCAGATGGCAAAGGATTTGCCTGCCCGTGCAGGAGACTCGGGTTTGGCCCCTGGGTCGGGAAAATTCCCTGGAGAAGGAAATGGCAACCACTCCAGTATTCTTGCCTGCTGGGCTATGATCCAAAGGCTCTCAAAAGAGGCAGACAGGACTGAAGGAACGAACCACAACATTTTAAATAACTAAAGGTTTAGTGATCAAAGGAAAAGAGAACTTTCCTCCTGAAAGAGAGTCTAGAAGCCCCGATGGTGCATGAGGCACAGTGAAAAGGAAGATCAGAGTCGCAGGCTCATCTCATGGGGGTGCCGAGAATGCCCAGCCTCCTGGACCGAGGAGGGGGCGCTTCCAGGCCCTGGCCCAGACAGCTGCCCTGGTTCCTCAGACCGGCTGGAGAAGTCCTCTGACGCCCACCCCCAACACAGAGGGCTTCCGGAGCCATCCCTCTCAGCCCCAAGGGAGTCTGGGATGCTCAGGGTTTCAGGGAGGCATTCATCGCGTCACCAAGTCCTTCGCAACCTGGAGGCCAGGCTCTCTCGGCCCCCAGGGGAGGCCCAGGGCCTGCCCGTCCCTGTGACCCCAGCTCCCCCTCAGCAAACACTCCAGGCCCATCTCTTTCCGCGTGAGGCTTGGGTTCCCTCTGGACTCCCAAGCCTTGACCTTGGACCATGCACTTCATCTCTGTTCCTTCAGCTCCTGATCAGCAAGATAAGCCCCCAAAGGATGAAATGGAGCGATGCCCACGAAGAGCCTGGGCAATGCGGGTACCTACCACCCCTCCCAGCAAACAGCTGCCAGGGCGGCTGCTTCCACTCAGCCATGCCACGGCTGAGGCTCCCTGGTCCCCTGCCTTGTCACCGAGGGAAGGCCTCCTCCAGGAGCTCCAACGGTGGGGGCCCTTCGGCTGGCAACGCCGGCCCCGCAGAGCAACGGCATCCCAGTTCTGGAAGGTTTTAAATTCCAGAATCAGGGTAAGTCTAATCTACAGGACATCGACAACAATGAGGCTCAGCCAGCACGCACTTGCTCAAAGTTTCCATGTAGGCAATTCTATTTTCCAGTATTAAATTCCTAAGCTACGACACGGTCACTTCTGTTTGTTTTGCTATTTAATCAGGAAATGGAGACTTTTGCTGACTAAACCTCCTTTTTAATGGAGGTTCTACACAGAATATTTTGTTTGCCTGCCCCTCTGACACTCACCCCAAAATTGACCAGAAACCGAAGATGTGTAATTATCTCCTTTACTGCATCATTTCAAAAAGATAAAAACAGAACACTAACACCTCTTAAGAAATTGAGTGCTGTGGAAAGATTAAAAGTTACCGTTTCTAAATTAACTATGGAGAAATCTATAAATATTGGTTCATTAATTGTAAAACTCACACTAACTTCAGGTGTTAATGATAGGGAAAACTGGGTACAGGGCATATGGCAATCTTTGTTTTATCTTCTCAATTTTTCTGTAAAACTTAAAAATACATACATATGTAAAATTGATCGAAAAATATTAAATCAAAGAAAAAGTTACCCATCCTTCACCCTGACAATGTATTCCTGTAAAGAATAATCCCACACTGGCAGGGATTACCTGCTTTCTACCCTCCCAAGCACACATGCTGTGTGTGTTAAAGCACTGTTTCATTAGCGTCTAGAAGAGTCTATGGACGGAGTTGGGGGTGGGGAGGAGGGGTAGGCATGGTCAGGGTAGCAGCAGGGAGGCTGGCAGAAACCAGGTGATGGGGGAGGGGTGTCCACAAACCTCAGAGCTTGTTGAAGGCTAACAGTCCTTGGCATCGGACTCGAGGGGCCAACCAGGGATTTGGGGACAAATGAGGAAATACATGCAGAACGCCACCGACGGAGGAAGTGGAGAAGTCTGCTAACAAATGGGTCATTTATGTAGTAAGCGTGAGCCGGTGTGGGGCAGGAAATTAATCCAACATGCTGAAGACTCGCGTTTCAATTTCTGGAACAAGGCAGGGGAACCCACCCACCCCTCAAAAGTGAAGTCAGACCAGAAAGATGGCAGTAAAAACTTACAAGACTCAAATTGAAACAGAGCTAATGGTGATGACAACCAGCCAAGGAGCCAGAGAAGGGGCCCGTCAAGCCAGGTTTTTAAGAGCCCTTCAGAGAAGCCAGGCTGACGGGAACAGCAAAATAAAAACCCTTAACAGATCAGACAATAAATCTCTGAAGCCAGAGCGAGCAGTGCAACATTTTCCCTTCAATAAGAAAACGATCAGCAGAAAGCGACTCCCCAGAAATGGACACTCGCTGTCCACGGCTCCCCGCAACAGATACCACACCTTTGCAAAGATGTCCACCCGGCGCTGCGACTTCAGCATGAGAGCAGGAAACGCAATCTGGCAACATCTACGGGGAGAAGGAGCCAAAACAGTCGGCTGCGCACAGATGTAGAAGCTGGAGCACTTGGGAGAAGGAAGACGGGCGGTCAGGACCGGCGCCTCCCCTCCAAGCTGCGAGGGTGGCCGGGCCGGGCCGTGCCCACGATGCATGCTGCCTCACGGCCTGGGCACCGGCTTTTATAGCCAGATGCTGGACACCAGGACGGAACCCGGGCCCGGAGGAGAAAAGTTCAGGAACTAACAGATGCCAATTCCTGGGCCCGTCACACACCAGCCTCTGCTCCCCATGGGAAGTGGGGAGCCCCCCAACACTGTCCACCACCAGGGGCCGGGTGACCGTCTGGGACTCTCAGAGGGAGTCTTGGGGTGACAGTTCTCCCCATCTGGCCTTGAAGGGCCTGAACGCTCAAATCATTAAAAAGCTGCTCTCAGAGATGTGGTGTATTTCCCCTGATAGGTGCTTCAGGACCAAATATTTTATAAGCAAGGCCCCCAGTCATGAACAGAATCGCTGCCTGCAGTTTTGGCAATCCTTACCGAAGCCATTACTTAAACTGTTGGATGCAATAAATAGTCAGGACAGAACAGCGAGCCGCCGAGTTCCACCTCTGGAGCCCGAGAACACTGCGTCAGAAAAGGAATATGGCTCCGCTGGCTCCAAACGAGCTGGCTGGGTCTTCAGTCAAACCCCACCTGAGAAATTACCCTGAAGACTCCATCCCATGGTTGCACTTCTGGGGGCCACTGCAGTTAAGTTTTGATAATTGTTTTTTCCTTAATCTCAAGTTGATGATATCCCCTTAGAAGCCCCAAAGCATCACATTTCTCCAATGGCTTCCGCATCGCTTTCACATTGGCACTTTTCCGTAAAGTGAACGTATTGATGGGACTGGAAACCAATTTTCACACAGGCAACAATTTTCACGTGGCAAGCCAAATGTCTTGACTCCTACATTTGTGCGTGCGTGCTAAGTTGCTTTGTGCACGTGTGCGTGATTGCTTAGTGTTCAACTCTTTGCAACTCCATGGACTGTAGCCCGCCAGGCTGCTCCGTCCATGGGATTATCTAGGCAAGAATAGTAGGTTGCCATTTCCTTCTCTGGGGGTCTTCCCAACCCAAGGATCAAACCTAGGTCTCATGTCTCCTGAGTTGCTTCAGTCATGGCCAACTCTTTGTAACCCCATGGACTGTGGCCCGCCAGGCTCCTCTGTCCACGGGATTCTCCAGGCAAGAGTAATACTGGAGCGGGTTGCCATGTCTTCCTTCAGGAGCCCTTCCAGAACACGGAAGGGAAGCCACGTCTCTTAGGTCTCCCGCACTGGCAGGTGGGTTCATACCACTGGTGCTATCTGGGAGCCCTTGATTCCTACAGGGGTTACCTAGTATTATGGCTACCAAAGGTTTTTTTTTTTTCCTCCTAAAGAAAGATAAAAGAAAGATGTTTTTTTAGAATACAGGTTCAGTATGACTTGCAATCTGCAACAGGCTTGCTGGCATGGATACAAGTGACCCGAGAAAGAACACTCCCCCCAGCCAGGGCCAGGTGCTGGGCTGGGAGGCTGGGAAATGCCCTCTCACCCAGGCCACAGGACAGTCTGTTCTCGACCACAGGCCACACATAGAATCAGTTCCTGAGAGTTCTCAGGGACTTGCCCAAGTCCAGTCTCCAGCCCGAGTCTCCTGGACCCTGATCCTGAAACGTGTCTGACAACCATAGGATGCTGAGTGTTACCCGGGCATCTTCAGGCTTCCCCAACCCTGTTCACATTCAGCCGGTGAATCCTTCCCTGTCGGGGGCTGGCCTGAACATCACTGTATGTTTAGCCGCATTCCTGACTCTTAAGTGTCCGTAGCACCCCCTACCCCCACAGAACCACCAGAAAGGTCTCCGGGCATCGAATTAGTACCAGCAGGGACAACACTGCCAGGCTTTGTGATGGAAGTGGGCCCAGACTTTCTCACCAGGGCACGTGGCTGTGGTCAGAGGGCGACCCGCAGTGTGCAAGTTCACCCGTGGCCTCTCTGCGGGGCCAGCAAGGTCCCTGCACGGCTAAGTGGGGCCACCTGCCTCCTCACCCCCATTCTGAGACCCTCTAGCTCTGCAGGGCTCCCACGACCACCAGGCCCTCGGGGTGGGCGTGCTGATAACGCTGCAGCATGAGGGCACCCGGCTGGAAACAGGGGATCACCTCCTCATTATCGCTATTTTTAGACTACAGAAAATTCTGACCCAGTGTGACCATTTGTCTCAGGAGGCATTCCATAAAAAGCCACACATATATTTTCAATGTCGAGGGTCTAGAGATACCTTCTACTCTGCAGAACTTTTTGGCAAGACGACGGATCTTTCTTTCCCACAGAATTTCCTTTTAAAATAGCTTCAGGAATTTCCCTGGTGTTTCAGTGGTTAAGAGTCCACCTTGCAACGCAAGGGACACCAGTTAGATCCCTGGTCTGGGAAGATTCCACATGGCACAGAGCAGCTAAGCCAGCGGGCCACAACTACAGAGCCCACGTTGCTTTAACTACTGAAGCCTGGGGACCTAGAGCCCGTGCTCCACAGCAAGATAAGCCCTCTCACTGCAACTGGGGACTAGCCCCAGCTCGTCGCAACTAGAGAAAGCCTGCTGTGCAACAATAAAGACCCATGACAGCCAAAAAAACAAAAATAAAGAAATCTTAAAAAACTAAAACAACGTCAACACTCTTCATGGGACTTAGGGGCCAATGTATAAATCACCACCTTGGCCCAAGCTGAGGAAAACAAAGTCTTGGACTGCTGATTCCCGGGGACATGTAGCATCACCTAAGTGTCATTGGGTGGTGGTGGTGGTGGGGGGTCACCCTGTATCACTCGATACCATGGTGACTGTGGGGAGGAGCTGGGGCCGGATTTTCAGGTGTGGTCTTGAGGACAGGGTATCCATTTGGGAGAATAAGCCCCCAATTCACAGTGGATTTGCCCCTTTCCTCTCCTCACTCCTCTAAAAGGAAACTTGGAAGGTAACTGTTCTCCCCAAAATTCCCCTCCCAATACCTCCCTGAGAATCTTAATGAAAAGGTTCAGCAAGCAAGCAATCTAAAGCCACCTAAGAGTTCAGATCCTTTTCTCTCCCTGGAAATAAGTCACATTCGGGCCTCAGTGTTCTCATCTGAAAAACAAAGACAGTGACCCGGAGGCCTCCAAAAGGTTCCATCCAAGCCTTGCACGTTGTGACTTGAAGCCTATGGATCACTTTGCAATTCTGAATGAGAGGAATACAGCCAGAATCACTAAAAGAACAAGCTTAAAGCACCCGCACACAATTTCATGGGACAATATTCTGTGTGACTCAGATCCTGCTCAGGATAAATAATAGAGAGGGGAAGCATTCTTAGGCTGTAACAGTCATGAGCCAAAGTAACTGCCAGCAAACACACCGCTCATACAGCAGCAGTGTTTTCATTAGGAAAACAGTGGCTACAGGGAGGAAGACAGTGGAACAGCCCAGGGCAAGGAGGGCATCCATCCGGCTGGCTGGCCACAGGGGTGACGTGGGGTCTGGCTGGGAGGTCATGGCGAGCACTGCCTTTTGGGCACTGGCGTCAGGGTGGCCCAGGGGTGCGTTCTGAAACACAGCGCTCGTTCACGCTAGTTCTCCCGTGGTTTTTTTCTGTGCCTTGAAGCACACCTGTGCCTCCCCGTTGCCCTGGCCCTTTCTATATATTAACCGCTTAAATTCCCATCACCCAGGGGCAATTCCTCCTCATGGGCTACAAGTCCACAGAGGCAGAGAAGGCTGACCAGGTGAGCTGCCGGAACCAGGGAGGCCTCCCACACCCAGGACAGCCCAAGGCTATATAAAGCCCCAAAGGCCCAGCAGCAGCAAGACGTATACAGTCACTGACGTCTGTTCATACAATAGAGCATTACAGAACAGGGGGCAAAACAAACTCCTGCCTGAACGAAACACAGACAAATCTCACAGACGCAATGCACAAACACTGTAAGTGCAAAACAAAGCTAATGTAAGTTGGAAGAGTAACTTTGGGGAGAGAGAGACGGGGCTTGGGGTGGGGTGTGGGGGTGGTCTTCAAAAGAGACTTCTGAGGGACTAGCCCTAGGTGGGGGGTTAAACAGTGAGTTTGCTGTGTAACCTGATCAAGCTGTACACTTCAGTTTGTCCACTCTTTGCACAGTCTGTCTTCATGAAAAATTTAAAGATGAATAAGCAGCTGAGTCCCTTCACTTACCCTAGGCTTTCCTTTCCTCCCCGCAATGAACAGCTGCCTTCTTTCTCAAGCTCCAGATTCCCACAACCCAGATGCCGTGTCCCAACAGCAGAGGGAGCACCCACTTCTGGGCGGCGTCCCACTGCCTCAGTCCCAAGGGTGATCCTGAGCCAGGATGTCGAGGACTCAGCCATGTGGCTTCCACTCAGGGGACCGGAGTCCCGTGTTGTTGCCCGGAGGGTGGTACAGGTAGGACTCACGGGGTCCAGCCCCAACTCCACAGCTCCCTCACCAGAGCCATCCCGCCCTGCTCAGCTCACACACCATAGGCAGCTTAAGGAGGAAGAGTTAACCTCTTCCAGGTCTGGAAACTTCCGCCCTGCCCATGATTGCCATCACGATGCTGCCCAAGTCCATCCTTCAGCTCTCTCCAGTCCTCACCAAGGGAAACACAGGGATCTGAGAGGCAAGAACCTTGCTGTGAAGCACCAGCTCATCTTTACGAGCCCTCCCGCCAACGACTGCACATAAAAGGCACATTTAAGCACAAACAAGCCTCACAAAACGAAATGCCAGCCAGGTCAGCACGGCTTTGAGACGACAGAAGGAACAGAAATTGAGTTGTAGCAGGGGTTAAGAATCTGACATCTCTGCTGGCCAGAGGCGGCTCATTTCTCAGGACTGTCTGCTCATTTCCAGATTTCTTCCCATGAGAGTTTGAACATCCAGAAAGGTTTCTTCCTTCCCAGACCCTCTTCTCATCCTTCCCCCTTTAAAGGATCACTTCTGCCAAGAATCATCTGTCTCGCTACTTCCTGCTGCTCCATTAATTACAATAACAAGAAATAACCCTGCAGTGATGTCATCCAAACTTTTACTTCCTGGAGTGAACCAACAGGTCAGCTCGGAGGCCAGCTGCATCATGCCTCCATTTTGCAAACAACAAAATTATGGCTCTTGCCCTCCATGAAAGCTTTTATGTTTTCAGAGGCACTCGCTCCCAAAGGTTTTACAAGTTAACTAAAAATCAAATGGGTGTCAGGCGCTGCTACCACCAAAATGTAGCTATTGTAAGGGGACAACAAGCTATCGATTGTGTGAAGCTGTGAATGTAGGTTTACATACATAAAGAAAAGCCACACTTTCAAGACACGTGGAACGAGAGGGAGGACACAGCATGAGCGGAGAAGAGGCGGAGTTCTTAGATTCTGGCGTCTGCAGGGACATGAAGACAGCTGCAGGTGACAGGGACACTCGTGGGGGAGGAAATGCTTCCTTGATGGGTGTGATCAGAAAGACAGGCCAGCACTGGGGCCCAGGAAGGATGGATCAGCCTGCCGCGGACTCCAAGCTCCCTGACTGCAGAGAACAGAGCGACTTGCCTCCTTCACAAGGACTGGCAGCCAACGTTGACAGCTACTGTTTTTCTTTTCCTCCTTTATTCTCGGTTGTGCTTGGGTCTTCACTGCTGTGTGGACGTTTCTCTAGTTGCAGTGTGGGGGCTTCTCCTGTTGCGGAGCACAGGCTCTGGGGCACCTGGGCTCCAGTAGCTGCAGCCAGAGGATGAGATGGTTGGATGGCATCACCGACTCGATGGACATGAGTTGGTGATGGACAGGGATGCCTGGTGTGCTGCAGTTCGTGGGGGTCACAAAGAGTCGGACACGACTGTGCGACTGAACTTAACTGGGCTCTCTGCAGCACACAATCTTAGTCGCTCTGTGGCACGTGGGATCTTCCCAGATCACGGATGGAACCCGTATCTCCTACACTGGCAGGTGGATTCTTTACCACCGAGCCACCAGAGAAGCCCTGCCAGGTATTTCTAATTTTCTGAAGGGATCAAAGAATAAAGCTGTGGCCCAATGGCACATGGTGGAAAAGTTCTGTGCTTGCGATTTCTTATGAAAAGGGCTCTCTGGGGCGGGCAAGCAGGAGCCTCCCTGGAAAAAAGAGAACCCAGGTGAGCTGCAGAAATCACTCCTGAAATAGCTGTGTCCAAGGCAACTGCATTCCACAGGCTCAGCATCACTTTGAACACTGCATCAGCCGCAGGTCACCTCTGCAACATCCTGTCTAAACGGGGCCACCACCTGGAGCCTCTCCTGTGAATTCTGTAACTTCAACGTTTGGTTATCTTGGGTTACTGCTTCAAGGGCCAAGTCTGAATCCAGACATCCCTGGATGTAATGCTGGGGGAGGCAGTGGAGGAAACCTACTCTGACCTCATCATCACATTGCCTGTAAGAACCAAAACAGAGCCCTTCTCGTGGGAGGCCACTCCTGTGCGCTGAAATCAACAATCAAGGCAACACCTAGGGCTCATTTCCTGGGGTGAGGACAGCGGTCTGTATCACAAGAGGGGAGTACTTTTTGTTCCTAGCAAACTGGAAGTAAGGTCTTATTATCAAATATATAAATGATTTGCAGCTGAACCTGTTGTGGTCCACAAGGACACTCCGATACTAAGAATTAGACATTCTAGAGGCAGACAGTGAGATGGTGGGATGGCATCACCACCTCGATGGACATCAGTTTGAGCAAACTCCGGGGAATAGGGGAGGACAGAGGAGTTTGGAGTGCTGCAGTCCATGGGTTCGCAAGAGGAGTTTGGAGTGCTGCAGTCCATGGGTTCGCAAGAGTCAGACATGACTTAGTGATTGAACAACAGTGACAAAATAGCCAATCCACGAGTCTTCAATTTCTACAGCTGTTTTAATCCAAAACGCCTTGGACAGGTCTTCATAAGCTCTACCAGGGTCAATTCCAAGTCTATGGGGAAAGTGTTAAGGAGACATGGGGGTACAGGCAGGCTGGACTGTAAAGGTGAAGCCTGGGCAGGAGGCAGGTGGGGCGAGTCCACTTTATTGGAGGCAACTCTGGAGCTGCAGCCAGTTCATGCAGGTGGACCCAGGAGCATTTTTTAAAAATATACCAGGGGGCAGGCTCCACAATTCACTTTGACCCATACCAGTGATAATGTTTCCCTTTTTTTTTTTTTTTGCCTCATCCCGAGGCTTATGGAATCTCAGTTCCCTAACTAGGGATTCAATTCACAATCCCTGCAGTGGAAATGTGAAGTCTTACCACTATGCTTCCCTATAGCTCAGATGGTAAAAAAAAAATCTGCCTGCAATGCAGGAGACCCAGGTTTGATCCCCGGGTCAGGAAGATCCCCTGGAGAAGGTAATGGCAATCCACTCCAGGATTCTTGCCTGGAAAATCCATGAACAGAGGATCCTGGCGGGCTACAGTCCATGGGGTCACACAGAGTCAGACATGACTGAGTGACTAACACTACATTACCACCGGAAAGTTAGTAAAGAATCTGCCTGCAATGCAGGAGACCAGGGTTCAATCCCTGGGTTGGAGAGATCCCCTGGAGAAGGAAATAGCAGCCCACTTCAGTATTCTTGCCTGGGAAATCCCATGGACAGAAGAGCCTGGTGGGCTACTCCATGGGTTGCACAGAGTCGGATACGACTTAGCAACTAAACTACCACCAGCCCACTGGGGAAGTCCCTATAATGTTCTTTCTTGAATTCTGTCTTCCTACTATGGATCGTGGCCAGGGAATTTCTTCCAGGCCAACCAGAAAACTGGGGGAAGAACATCCCAACCTCCATCCCTAGGTGAGTCAATTTTCCCCACCCTCCACCCAGAGTCCAGAAGCTGTGAGCGGGGCTCCTGGCTTGTCGAGGCCCCCGGTCCCTTGCAGGGGGAAGACTGGAGGAGCAGCGCCTTCCACGGTGTCTGCTGACTCTGACATCAGCCGGCGTCCCCCACTGTGCCAGGCACCCCTCAGGGAGCCTTAATGGATCCAAACTTGGGGAGGGGGGGGCCCACCCTTCAGTCTCGTGGATGCCACACCCTCCATGCTCTCCTCCCACAACAGTGGACTGGTTTCAATAAGATATGAAGAAACAATGAGGAAAGACCGTTTTGAAACAGCCTATTATACACAGAAAATTAAAGCAAGCCCTG
Organism: Capra hircus; assembly: GCF_001704415.2. Taxonomy (NCBI): domain Eukaryota; kingdom Metazoa; phylum Chordata; class Mammalia; order Artiodactyla; family Bovidae; genus Capra; species Capra hircus. The sequence continues at coordinate 7,410,113 of NC_030833.1, read as the reverse complement.
GCTCCAAACAGAAGGGTGGGCCACACACTAGCATGCATTAATTATTAATTCTCCAGCAGCGTCCCAGTGTGAACCAAGGCGCCTGTTCCCAGAGGGCAATGTTCTCACTGACAGAAGAAGACCGAAGTACCTATAACAGGCGTTCATCTGAATAGAATCAGTTCCAAAATAAGGAGGGGTGACTATTTCAATGGTGAGTTTATTTACAGGGCATTTTCTCTGATGAAGCCAGGGAGACTCATTTTAGAAACCAATGCCTTTCTCCCGTGACAAAGCCCACTTCCAGTATTAAGCACTCTGCGGAGAAGTACTGACTTACATTCTTTCCCTTTGATTTTGAGTGTTTTAGGCAGAAGTTTAAAATCATAGTAACTATGCTAAAAGGTTTCAATGGTGTACCTGAGCATCTGAGTGATCCTGTCAAATAAAATGTTCTTCCGAGTTAACTGTGCTGTATATTTATGCATTTAATATCACGGCTTACTGCAAAGCGCACAAATCATTTTAACCGAGTGTAAATTTAACTACCATGAAGGCATTTTATCCTCTGCTTAACTTCTCTGAGGGGCCCATATTTTTTGGAGCAGATAAATCAAGCTTCCATATAACTCTACTTAAGGGAACAGCAGTCAAAACTTCTAAAGAGAAATACACCCCTCAAGGCTCCTTCGCTTCGGGGGTAAACAAACACAAGTCTACACCCTCAATCAAGTCGCCTACCTCTGGCACCTGCCTCCTTTTCTTACCAAGGACCAGTGGCCAGCAGCACACCTGGGTCTGGGCAGGTGTGGGGAAGCGACAGGCTGGCTTGTCAGGGCACAGCCTCCTCCTCGCCTCTGGTCACTCACTGCCCCCTGACCATCTGGAAGGACAGGGAATGACCACTGTTGACTGGAGAATACCCGCCATGGGGCTGCCATCTGTGCCATAATATCATCAGAAACACGATCTCCTAAGGATCCTTTCTCAAATGAACTCCAAGCCCCAATACCACAAAGGTCTCCAGATGCACGGAAGAAATAAACAAGTGGTCCAAAAAAAGAAATCCATGCCTATGGCAGCTGAAGTCGTAAATTATTTACCGAACAGAGGGAACCGTAGCCATGGTCCATCTGGGAGGGCCAGACTTGGGTCTCAAGCTGGACCCCAGAGGTCGACAGAGAGACTCTGCCGGCCCCGGGGAAGCCCGAGGCAGTAGCTTCTGAACTCACGGGCACAGAAGCACACTTCTTTGTTCCGAGTGTGCAATCACACATATGTCCTACTCACAAACTAGAAATACTCAATACTGCCTCCCTAACCCCACCCAGTTCATACCTACACACGGTATGTAGGAGAAAGATCCACAACATCACGTGTAGGATGACATGGGGGAGAAAAGGAGGTTGAGTCGGAAAGAATGGAAATGCTCCAAGAAATAAAGAGACATTTCAAAAAAACGAGACAATACTGTAGCCAGCTGGACACCCACTGGCCAAATCTGAAGTGATTTGAACATCACAATGAATGACGATCAGATCCCATTAGGTGAAATAAGAACCTGAGGCTTTATATATATACAAATAAAGCACGTTATCTTATTAAATGTAAGGGAAAGGGGAAGCTTCTTTAAAAAGAAAAGGTAGACCATAAGTAACTGTATGTCGAAGAAAGGATGGAGGTGGAAAATTATAACTTGGCAACCATCATAATAATTGATTTGGGTGAGAATCATCAATGGACGTTGAGATCAGTGACTGAGAAAGTGTGAAGGCCAAACAGCATATCTCCATAGTCTCAAAATATCTCCCCACAACATGCTTATTAATCACAAAGGGAAAGAGCGTAGCTTTACAGCGGGGAAAACAGACAGCACTGAAACGCAGTGTTTGAAGTTAAGCTCACCAGGGATGAGATGAAGTGACGTCACCTGCCTCCTGCGAGGATGCACGGAGAAACACATCACCTCTCCAGCAGTCCTGCCCAAAGTACGTAAGCTGGCTTTAATAAGGAGAAAACCTGAGACAGACCGGATGGAGGACATACACCTTGACTGGTCTGTTCTTGTTTGAGAAAAAAAAAATCAGTGTATGGACCAAAGGCAGATTAGGGATTGCTCTGGGATTAAGGATGACCAAGGAGAGTTTCACTTTCTCTCACTTTCTTTCCAGGAGACACCGCAACTAAACTTTCTTCAGCCGTAAACTGTTGTGACAACTGGCAAAATCTACATACATAGTCTGAAGACTAGATAATATGTATCGTCAGTGTTAATTTATTGATTTTGGTACTTGGTGTTGTAAAAGAATGTGCTGGGACTTAGGAAAAACTTTTTTTTTCCTAAACACATCTGAGTTAGGTATTTAGAATCTCAGAGAATTCAACAAAAATAATGCTTCTGTGTTTGTGTGTATGATAGGAGAACCGAGCAAATATGGTAAAATATCACTTGGGGGTGTCTAGGTGTCTAAGAAATTCTTTGTCTCATTCTTGCAACTCTTCTGTAAGCCTGAAATTATATCGACTATAAAACTAAATAAAAAAAAAAGGGCATAAATATCCACAGCAGTTGTGATGAAGTTTAAGGATTATCTGATATTTCAGCGTTTTCCTGATGGCTCAGTGGCAAACAACCTGCCTGCCAGGGCAGGAGACAAAGGCCGGGAAGATCCCACATGCCACCATGCGAGTAAGGCCCTATGCCGCAGCTACTGAGCCTGGGCTCTAGAACCTGGAAGCTGCATTTACTGAGCCTTCAGGACTGCACGCCCTGGAGGATGAATCACATCGGAAGCCCCTGCAGGTGCGAAGCCCGAGCACCACAGCGAGAGCGAGCCCCAGCCCTCAGGAACTAGAGAAAAGCCCGCACAGCAAGGCAGACCCAGCTCACCAAAAATACAGGAATCATGGGGAAAAAGGGAAAAAAGTTGATTGACACTCCAACACAGAACCCAAATCATTGCAATGTGATTCTGGTACTCCTGAAGGTAAAATGATCAAAAACACAACAACAAAGTACAATTCCCAGGTCAGGAGCTCTAGGTGACAGACAGAGGGACCAAGGGGGACCCTAGGGTCCCGTTCTCCCCCTGCCCTGCGCTGGGTTAAGAGGGGCGCTGAGACAAGGGCCGGTGAGGCCTCCCCACTCTGCCATCGCAGTCTGGGGTTCCCTGGCCTCAAACAAACCGCAGAGCTCTAGAAAGGCGGGAGAGACCAAGCAGAGAGCGGGCTTTCTGACCCTTCCCTGCCTGTCTCCTACCTGCGCTGGGGCGGCTCCGAGAAACGGGCCAGCGAGTGAGGAGCCGGAAACACCTCAACCGCAGGCCTGCATGGGCCCTCAGGCGGTCTCTGGACCCACAACCACTTCCAGTCTCTGGCTTCAGCTCGAGGGCCCTGGCGTGAGAAGGATCAAGAGTTCACACAACTCTCCCTGTTCTCAAATTCCACCGGACACGGATGACTTAGGCAGCAGCCCAGTGGCGAGGCTGAGGCCCACGGCAGGACGTGGGGTCTTCACTTGTCCTTTCTGGTGGCCCAGGGGCCAGGCCCGCCCGGGGTCCCCGCCAGAGCCGGGTGGGCTGACCGTGGTAGCCGTTCACGGGCCCCGGGGCAAGGCCGCCTCTTCAAAACCCTGTGTTCCTCACAGTTAAAACAGACTTGCTCCCCATGGAAACACAGCCTGACCGCTCAGTCTCTCTGGAGCAAGCAGAAGACTGTCAGGAGTTTCCACAAAAAATTGGTTTTCTGTAAGTCCTCTTGACTTTTTCGGTGGAAAAAAAATAAATCCTTCAAATCAATCAATCATCCATCCATCCATCCATCAAAAACTGCACATCCCTCGTCTCAGGTAGCGCTTTCAGCTAACTCCCCCTCTGCCCTGCGGCTCGATTGCCGCGGCTGGGGCACATGGCCATGCTCGCGCTGGTCTGGCCAGCCGGCTTCGGCACTACCTTCCAGTCTTCCCATTCTTGCTGCTGGAAAATTCAGTTCTGGAAGCGCTTTCTCCAGGAGAGGGCTTCCAGGAGCCCAGAACTGATGTGTTCCTACCTCTGAACCACAGGGAGCGGGGCCTGCCTGGGACCCAGGGGCAGAGACCATCTCCCCAGGTGGCCGTCCCCACCACCCTCTGAGGATGTGACCCAGGAGGACAGGGACAGGGGTCAGCTACAGCCAGCGCCAACAAAGTCGGACCCCAAAGACGTGGCTGGGTGTGAGACCGCCGGGGCTGGCTAGCACACAGTCCCAACAGAGTTCCCCAAATGGGAGCGAACACAGCCAGGTCACGTGGGAAGAGCTCTTGATCTGACTCTGGCTCAAAAAGAATCTCTCGATACATGTGACAGGACAGAGACCTATCCCAGGCACGACCTCTCCCATCACAGAGACCTATCCACGAAGCACCAGAAACCTGTGGCACGACCTCACATGAGCCCCCGTCCTCGAGGGATGAACTGATGGGAGACTCAGCTTCTTCAGGTGCAGAAGGTGAGGAAGATGGCTGTGGCCGGGAGAGGAGGACCACACCCTCCAAGTTCACAGTCCGAACTGGTACTGAGCGAGGAGCCAGGATGCCCCTTCGCAGAGGGGATCCAGGTGGCCTGTGACTCTGCCCTGGTCCACAGCACACGGGGCCACGGCAGGGGAGGCCAGCCCAGGGTCCTTCTAGTAGGAGCCCAGGGCAGCTGGGCAGGGAAAGGCAGCTGAGAGCTGGCCTGCAGGTGCGTTCCTGCAGCCCTACTTGCCACACACCCTGCCCTACCCCACACCCTGTCCTACCCCACACCCTGTCCCTCCCTGCCCCTCCAGGTAGGGAGGGCACCACCGGGAGGGGTACCCACCCCAGCCTCTTGTCTTGGCAGCCCTGGCTGGTGGCCCCAATCTGGCAGGATTTCTCAGGCCACTGGGATTCTCAGAAGTGCCCACAAGCCTCTCTCCTTCCATCCTGGGTTCCTTGGCAGAGAGGGTGGGCCTTCTGATCACAGGGCAGGTTGCGACCGCCCAACCCAGGAAGCAAGGCCCGCTCCCTGTTACCTTCAGCCTGGCCTTGCTGACCATCAGGGCCTCCTTTCCACCCAGGCTCCTCGTGATCCCGAAACACTGCCCCACTGCTGCCCCCAAACACGCCAGCTTGTCCACCTGACACAGGGTGCTTGATACATGAGCCCAAAAAGCACTGCCCCCGACACCCAATCTGCAAATCTTCACTCACGTGCACTTGCCCTTGAACATCCCCCTAGGCTCCATGCAAACAAAGCCCTCTCCTTAGCAACAGCTCTGGGGGCAAAACCCAAGGCGACCCGACTTGGAGCTGCCCTGGCAACCCAGGGCTCCTGGCCACCAGGACAGAAGTCACCCTCCACCCACTGCGCCCACCCATCACCTGAGTTGGGACACCAAGATGTCCAGAGGAAACAGGAGGCAGGGTGTAAACGGCTGCCCAGCTCCAGGATAAAGTTTTATTTTAGTGGCTAAGAGGGAATCCAGTGGAGAAAAGGCACCAAGATTTTTACTAGCAGAATAATTATATCAGAGAAAACCCCCTTGTCTAAGATTCCTACAGGCAGGCCCTGACAGCAATTTAAGCAGCTGAGAAAAGATGGTGAAGATCAAGTCCTTACAGCAGGATTTCCGATCTTTCTGACACGCCCGTCTGACACTTTTTAATGACAATGAAAGCAAGCTCTGAGGACATATGAGAGGGTCGCTCCCCAGTCTGCACTGGCAGTTTCAGAAAGTGTTCAAGCGGGGGATTCTGCTGTTAAAGACGTGTGTGTGTATGTGAGTGTTTCAGAAAGTGTTCAAGTGGGGGATTCTGCTGTTAAAGACCCGTGTGTGTGTGTGGTTCCATTGTGTCTGACTCTGCAACCCCATGGACTGAAGCCCCCCAGGCTCCTTTGTCCATGGAATTCTCCAGGCAAGAGCACTGAAGTGGGTTGCCATTCCCTTCTTCAGGGGATCTTTCCGACCCACAGATCCATCTTGGGTCTCTTGCACTGCAGGCGCATTCTTTACCACCTGAGCCACCAGGGAAGCCCAAGAATCCCATGGACCAGAAACAACTCCATCTCAGACTCCAGGCAGAGCTGTGAGCTTTACATTTGAGATTAGGGCAAAAAACAAAACAAAACAAAACAAACAACAACAAAAAAACCCTCAAAAGTTATTCTGGGGCCATGCTACCATCCAGCAGGAAACTTTAGGGAAATCTACTCCGACTGATTTCAAACTCACCACCTCCAAGTTAACTCAGACATTCTCGGCTAAAGTATGAGTAATCTGAATAGATGGACCACGATCTTACAGGCCCACTTAAATGGTCTCTATCTATTCTGGCCTCTTGCAAAACCATTTTCCACCGAGGGGTCTCAGTTTTTTTGGCTTAAGGGGGTAGCGCTTTTTTCAAAACTTAAATCTGACCATATCACACTGTCCTTGAAGCCACAGCTCCCACTGCCTGACGGTCAAGAGCAGGACTCTGATGGCCAGCCTCCCACTGCGTGCCCTCTTGTGCAGCCCCAGCCACACTGGCTGTTGTCCTGCGTGCCCTGTGCAGAGTCCTTCGCCCAGACCTCCACCACCCCAACCTCAGCTCTGTCCTGGGAGGCCTGCTCTCAACACTCCTGCCGAAGTGGCGACTCTGTCCAAGTCAGACTGTATTCTCAGTCTGGCACTTATACACCTCTCAGGAAGACCATCAGCAGGGGCTTATCATCCTCGAGAACACAAGCTCTGCGACAGCTTGTCTGCGGTACACACAAATCCTAGGACAGCCTTTGGCGCGTACATGCACACGATGTTTTAAGTGTGAATTGACACACATGATTTTTGAACGGATGTGTGGTTGAGTCTGTAGGGAGCACAGGCTGACCAGCGTCCACCTCCATCCTGAAAAGAGGGGCTTGGGCCCCTTTCTTGCTATGGACAGAAGCATCTGTGAGGGTCAGTTGGTCAAACAAAATCAAGCCCTTGGGATGGACCATCCATTCATTCACACCAGAGCACATCCTGCTGGCCCCCAGAAGGTGAGGTCTGTCTGCTAAAGGAGCCCAGCCTCCCAGCTCTGCAAAGCTACTGACCCATCACCCCACACCTTGCATCTCTCTTTGCATCGATTTTCTCTTGGAGTTTTTCTGTTGGCCGACAAGCAAGAACCTCCCCCCTCCCCCCACCATCTAGAAGGGTGTGGGCTTCTCCCATGTGTTGGCTCTAGGGTATCTTTGGGAGGCAGACGCTCCTGACATGCAGTGACCCTGCAGGCTTGAACAGGTGGCCTGTCAGGCAGTCCACCAGACATGGGGTTCTGACTCATGACTGGACAATGTGTTAATCTTAAGAATTCCTTAGGTTTAGGGACTTCCCTGGTGGCCCAGTGGTTAGAACTCTGCCAAGGGCCCTGGGTTCAATCCCTGGTTGGGGAATTAAGGATCCGAAAGTGAAGTCAAGTAACTCAGTTGTGTCCAACTCTTTGCAACCCCATAGGCTGTAGCCCACCAGGCTCCTCTGTCCCTGGGATTCTCCAGGCAAGAATACTGGAGTGGGTTGCCATTTCCTTCTCCAGGGGATCTTCCCGACCCAGGGATTGAACCGAGGTCTCCCACATCCGAGCCACCAGGAACGATCCGAAGGGCGAGGCCAAAAAAGAAACATTCCTTGGGTGTAAGAGAACTCAACTTCCCGCCTCCCCGCCCAGCTCTGCCCTCTGGGGCTGGTAGCCTCCTCCCTTCACAAGGTAACACTCCTGCTCCAGAGCCCAGTCCCTAGGCTCAACTTGCTTCTGTGAGCTCTGCAGGGGTGGAGGTGCAGCCACACCCAGCCCTGGAATCTGACCCAGGCACCCCAGGCTGCAGGCCGCTGGGGCACACCCCACACTCTCCTTCTGCTCCCCCCTCCTTCTGCCTGCTGGGTCTAAAGGTCACACGCATTCCTGGGACAGACAAACGTCACGGAGCACCTCCCAGGGGTCAAGTATGTACCACAGGATCCTTCAGGCTGCTCCTGGACTGGGGAAGCAGGCAGTGAGTAACGAAGAAACCGAGGTCAACGGCGCTGGCAGCTGGCAAGGGGCACGGGTTTCCTTCTTACAGGGAAGGAACTGGGCCAGGGGAGGGGACAACACAGAGATACCAGGGTTGGTTGCCAGCGACCACCCAAAGGGAAGAGTTATAAACCATTCCCTCTCCACCAACGCTGCAAGCATCCACGCTGCCCTCTAGTAACCTTCCATGCCCTTTAAGGTTCTACTTGGAGAGTGTTTGACAGGCTTCCCAGGTGGCTCAGCAGTAAAGAATCCACCTGCCAATGCAGGAGACCCGGGTTCGATCCCTGCGGTCAGGAAGATCCCCTGGAGAAGGGAATGGCAGCCCACTCCAGTATTCTTGCCTGGAGAATCCCATGGACAGAGGAGCCTGGCACGCTCACAGCCCATGGGGTTGCAAAGAGTCACAACTGAGCACGCGTTCATTCAAGACATTCATTCGATAGTGTCTGTCACTCAATCACAGCCACAGAGCCCAAGCAGGGTTGGAGCGGCAGCACCCCTCATCAGTGGACACAGCGGAAGAGCCTACGCCCTTGATGACCCCTAATTTCCTCTGGCGCCATTATCTTCTGGACTGTGCGGTATGACTCAAAGGCATGTGAGGATGTCTCTTTCCTGGGAATTACTTACTGTTCCCAATTGTTGGAAAACAACGGTTCTGCCTAAGGTGTGTAAGAGTGTTGATTTTCCTTAAAATACATGCCAGGGGCTGCTTCCATTGCAGGGGACACAGGTCAATCCCTGCTATGGGATATTAAGTTCACGTAAGCTGCGTGGTATAAAGTGAAAGTGAAGTCGCTCAGTCATGTCCAGACTCTCTGTGACCCTATAGACTGTAGCCTACCACGCTCCTCTGTCCATGGGATTTTCCAGGCAAGAGTACTGGAGTGGGTTTCAATTTCCTTCTCCAGAGGATCTTCCTGACCCAGGGATCGAACCTCGGTCTCCTGCATTGTAGGCAGACGTTTTACTGTCTGAGCCACCAGGCAAGCTGTGTGGTATGCTCCCCCACCAAAATTAAAATACACATGAAAAGAAGGAGCACATAACATCACATTGCCCATAATTCTGCTTCTCACCATTGTGCAAATCTACCTTAAAGAAACACTCCAAATAAGGAGATCCAATTGGAAGGGAGATAAATATCAAGTCTCAGCTCTGCCCAGCCCTCATGATTCAATGATGAATTCTACTGAGCAAATCAATGAAGACAAAATATCAAAAGGAACCATTTAAATTTTGTAGCCTATCAGATGTGCCTTTCCCTCTAGCCAGGACTCATCAATTTGGTTTCTGAGATGTAAAATTAGTATCGGAGACCCAAATGCCGGATTCTAATTTCTTCCCCAAAACATGCAACAGAATATGAGTAAGTGTTCTCACGAAGCATATTTCTCATGTATGTCCCCCAAAGAAGCCGAGCCCTGCACAGGATATTCCTGAGCCTGATAATATGATGCAAAACATTCTCTTTTTAACTTTCAGATATTTGCTCCTGGCAACAGCCTTTAGACGAGAGAACAAAAATTGTTTTCCTTTTCAACACTCTTGTGACAAAGCAAATACAACTACAGAGACTTCTGACATAGGAGCAGGTTGAGGCAAAAAGCAATTTAAATTGGGGCAGCAAAATTACCTGATGGAATCAGTGAAGTTCTTCTTCAAAAAGCTGGGCACAGAGGTGAACTAGAGAAGAAACAGCCTGAGCAGGGAAAGCCTGACTCCAGGCGGACGAGTCAAGCTGGGGTTACTGAATGACAGCTTTAATTTTGTCCACCGAAAGCCCATCATGCAGCACACAGGTCTCAGGACCCGTCCCATCCTGGATGGGCGCAACTGATAGGATTCCCACCTTTGTCTCTGCTGGTTCTGTTTGCACAAACCGCCGCCCCGTCACCCCCATAAGTCAGCACTCATTTTTTGTCCCTGGAAACACTTTCCCGGCCGGGTCCACCCTTGAATTTCTCCTGGTTCCAGGAGGCAGCTCCAATGCCACAGTCCTCGAAGACCATGACCCAAACATGCTTGCTCCAGACAGATAACGTCTGCTTGTGGCGGGGAGGGGAAGGGACAGGAGTAACCCAAAAGGGATTTTCCTTTAAACACAGAATCTGTGAAAAGCTCTGAGGAGAGGCGTAGAGTTTGGCTGCTGTATTAGGGCCGTTAAGTGCAAAGGATGCGTATTATGAACTGAGTTCTGTGCTTTTAAAGTGTTACATGTGTGTGGTTACAAATATGGGGAGAATGTGAACTAATGCAGGTTGTTAAAAACACTGGGAAACAACACTGTAAATCAACTATATGCCAATAAAAATCAAAACAAACCAACACTGGGAAGATGCGAGAGGCACTGTGACCGAGCTCTAGGAGCCAGGGCGGTTCACCCGGCGGGCAAACACCGACTCGTGGAGTACTTTGAGTTCTACCGGACAGGCACGACTGCCCCTGTTTTTAAGGAGGAAACTGAGGCACAAGAGAGCACGAACTATTTCCCAAAGCCACACGGCGACCAAAGGGCAGCTGGATACCAGCACACACAGCTCGGTCAAGAAAGACAACGACAGCAGGGGTGGGTGGTGTTGCAAAAACCTAAAGACAAAGCAAGTACACAGACCCACTGGCATAGAGAGTCCTGTGTCCACTCACGGGACCAAAGACAGTCACAGGGAAATACGGGGATGGCTGGGTTCTTTTGGATAAGTCAGCAGAAACCCTTGTGTTTATACACCCTTTATACATAATTTCAGGAAAAGCACGGAGAAAAAAACCCTGACGCTTTATCTTGAGTTGGAATGATTGACTTTGCTTTTATAAATCTTGTAGGGCATTTCGTCCCTCTTCATTAAGCATATGACCCTTCTGGAAACATCAAGATGACCATCAAATTTTTTCCCTATTAAAAAAAAAAAAAACCCACAAAAGACAACATATATTCATTAGAGAATACTGACTGGAATGAGAAGGGAGTGGGGTAAAAAAAAAAAACACACCCAAATTCTACCAGCTAAAGATAAGCACTATAAAATATTCATCATCAGATTTCCCCCACGAGTATTTCTCTGGCTTTATTCATAAATGTACATTCAATATTGGATCTTTCCACTTCAAGACAAGCCTTCTACTTATGTTATTTCAAACTGTGAAAGCATCATTTTAAAACGAATGAGCTTTTTTCCCAGTGTCGGGTGCTTGAGGCATCTGTCTTTTTGCCATCAAATAACACCATCTTAGTGTATGAAAGCTTTCCTGGCAATGGGTGGGAAAGGGAGAATTAGGAGGTCAAAGGGCACACATGGCCATTTTTGGAGGCGACACTGGTTTCCACGTCTGAAGAGTCTGACTCATCACCTCGTACTCACAATCTCTGAGAGCGTCTTACTAATCTTCCCCCCTCCAGGGACACAGCCCACCTTCCACAGAGGCACCGGGGCAGCCCCCGCTTCTGGAGCTTAAGGGCGGCCCACGGCCCAGCTGGGGCTGCTGGGTGGGGCATGACCAGTGCCCAGAGCTGGGGGACACTGCATGGACCTGGCAGCCGGGGATTCCGGGGCCCAAGCTGCCTGGGCTCTGTCCTGCCTTGGTGTCCCGGCTCCTGCCTTTTCCTGGAAAAACCTGCAAGTTAGAGCCATCATCACTGGCCTGCTTTCTCAGTAAGCATTTAACACTCCTAGTACTGGGTTAAAAACACCCTCCAGAAACAAGGGCTTCCCTGAGAGCTCAGCTGGTAAAGAATCCGCTTGCAATGCAGGAGACTCAGTTCCATTCCTGGGTCAGGAAGATCCCCTGGAGAAGCGATAGGCTACCCCACACCAGTATTCATGGACTTCCCTGGAGGCTCAGATGGGAAAGAATCCGCCTGCCATGCGGGGGACCTGGCTTCCATCCCTGGGTTGGGAGGTTCCTCTGGAGGAGGGCATGGCATCCCTCTCCAGTATTCCTGCCTGGAGAGTCCCCATGGACAGAGGACCCTGGTGGGCTACAGTCCACGGGGTCGCAAAGAGTCAGACACAAGTGAGAGACTAAGCGCAGCACAGCAACGCGGGAGACATGGGTCCGACCCCTGGGCTGGGAAGATCCCCTGGAGGAGGGCATGGCAACCTTCTCCAGGAACACAGCTTCACCGTGTCCTGTGACCTGGAGCCAGGCCCATGGGCACCCTGGGGCCCCCAGGGAAAACAGAAGACCGACTCGGTTACCGAGTTCTCGCCAAAACAGGCATGCTGTCACTCCACGTGCTGCTCTGGTCCAAGCGTCTGACCCAGCCTGCCTGTCTGCGGACAATCACGGCAGTAGGTCCTATTTTAGGCAGATTTTCCACATTAGAAAGCAAACTGGTTAAAGTGACTGTCCGACACACCTTCCACTCGTGACGCTTTGTTTAATTCCCAGTCAAACAGCAAAGCAGGAGAGGGGCCGGTTTCGCCCATTTATAGATTTATAAACGGCCTTCCCGACCAGCACCCAGGCCGCCCCTCCCCATCCCCTCCTTTCAGACACACAGCTGGGTAGGAATTCACTGACCTAATATTACTGGACAGATAATTCCTCGCCTCGGGGAAAGACTGGCAAAGCCCATGGCATCTGCCGTTTCCAATCTTTGTTTTGAAATGGTAAACAGGGGCTCGTGCCAGGCGGTGGGGGGAGAAGCGGGCAGGGAAGGTGCTCCTCTGTTAAATGACAACTGCAAACACCCCCCCGACCGCCCCGGTGGTGTCACCGCGCTGCACTGGAAAACCAGGCGTCCGACTCCACTAAATCATCTCCAAACCCACGCTGGGGAAAATAACTGAATTAAAGAGTTGCCGTAACTCATTCAACTGAGATAACCACCATCATCCAGGGGGAAGCAGAAACAGGGCTGTTCAAACCCGCCGTCTTCTGGAGATAGCACGGAAAAGGCAATAGAACGCGGTTCAAAGGACAGATGGGACTTCCCTAATTGTCCCCAGATTCCTAGCAGCAGGGGTGGTAACTAAACGGTTTCAATTAAAAGTTAAAGAAACAGGGAAAAGCAGGCAGTAAGTTATGCCTGGCGCTGAGAAGGCCCCTCCAGTTCAGACTGAGGGATGCTGAGGCCCAGTGTCCAAGGACCGGGGGGCCCATCCCGACAGGTCACCATGACAAGGTACTGTACTGCCGGGAACCGCCCGTGTCAAGTCTGCGGGGTGAGCAGGAGGAGGACCGCGTCTCAGAGCAGGGAGGAGGCCTCGTCCTCCACCAGGACCAGAGAGCAAGCAGCCAACACAGGTGCGCAGGCCGTCTGTTCCCAGAGACGCAGAACCAGCTAGAAGGCGATTTCCCAACAGGCGTGGAGGAGACATCAGCCCGGGAAAAAAGTGATCTCCGTAGGGACACCTATACCTAAGGCACCTCGGGTGATGTGTCTGGACACCAGCTGCCAGAAAGCAGGGAGGAAGGGTGAGCCTGGCACTTGGTGGGTGGGGCCAGGACTCACAGGACAGCTCCCCAACAGGGACTCAGTAGGGGTCCCAAATGTCAAGAGCCCCCCAAGCTGAGAAACGCCCTGAAAAGAATCCTAAATTGAAGCTTCTGAAGCTTCAAAGGAATTGGAACGCTAAGAAATGGCCGGGATCGACGGTTCACAAGTTAACTTTCCACCAACGTGGGACAGAAGAGACGTCACTCATGTGACGTCTTGGGAGACGTTATGACCGTACCCAGCCCACAGCTGCGTGCGGTGGAAGCAGAAGCCGGGAGCGCAAAGGGCACATTTCCTGATCGCAAGATGAAAGCAGATGCCCAGGGCAAGTCTCTCAACAGGCTCCAAGTTCATGTTCCATTTCCCAGCCGAGCCACTGACTGCTCCGGAAGCCAAAGCTGGACACACACCTACCAACTGATCTCAGGAGAAAAGACCAAACCCCGAAATGTTAGAAGGTCCTTAAACCAACAAAGGTAAAGAGAGGGATGGAAGGGTTCAGAAAGCCTACTTCAACAGATAAGAACCTCAAACCCGATCAACAGAATCCATAAGACCACTCCCGGGACATAACCACATCTGGGCCCAGTGGTCACTAACTGAGTGGGGGTGGAGTGGGAGGCAGTGGTCCGTCCCTGTGTCCTCCTGGGACCTGAAAGTCAGCCTTGGGACTTCCTTGATGCTTTCGTGGTTAAAACTCTGCACTCCCGGTGCAAGGGTGCAGGAGCTGAGGATTTGATCCCTGGTCAAGGAACTCAGATCCCACGTGCTTCGTGGCAAGCCCCTCCCTCCCCGCAAAAAAATCAGTCTCCCCAGGTCTTCACTTCCTCAGCCCTAATAAGTCCTTTCTAGGAAGCTCTTGGAACATGGCATCCACCGTGGATGGCAAACCAGGAAAACGGAGAACCAGGGTGGAGTCATCTTTTCCCTCCCTTTTTAAACACTCAGTTTGTTTTCTGTCCCCAGTGTAAAACAAACAAATCATAAACTAAAGCAAAACAACAATAACCACACTCCAAAAAAAAAAAAAAAAAATCTGGGACTAAACACGAAGATTTGAATATTCCTTAATTACACAGCACCACCATTACTCAACTTTCTGTTTGTCATCGTCGTTCAGTTGCTAAGCATATCAAACTCTTTTTTGAGACCCCATAGCCGCTGTCCATGGGATCTCCCGGGCAAGAACACTGGAGTGGATTGCCACTCCCTTCTCCAGGGGATCTTCCCAACTCAGGGATGAAACCCACATCTCCTGCATTGCAGGAGGATTCTCCTGCATTGCAGGCGGATTCTCCTGCATTGCAGGCGGCTTCTTTTACCACTGAGCCACCTGGGAAGCCCAAGGCCTTGTTACTACCTTTAATACTTCCTACTCGTTTTTTTCTGAGAGTAGGTTAAAGAGTAAGAGCAGACACTGACTTCAGTTTTGAATCAGCTCCATGGGAATAAAAAGCCCCCGCATTACGAGAAGTGAAAAAGAAAACAAAAATGCAAAAAAACACGATGATGAAAAATCTGAGACAAAGCCTCAGGAATCGAATACGGTCTGATCAAGATTTCTTATTTTCCAGCTCAGAAATAGGGACAATAGACCTACCCAGCCAAAACCACAGTCAAACCAAAAGCAAAGAAAAGAAAAGTTTTCAGTCACTGAAATACAGAACGTTATGTTCACAAATCTCCACTGGGTCAAATCATGTAGACACAGCTCTGCCCAACAAATTCTCTCACTTAAGACAATCAAGTACGTAACGGTTTAAAAAAAAAGAAAGTAAGCTAACTCAGGTAGGAAATACAAAAGTCTATGTAGCATGAAATATCTCCAGGAGACTTGTTTAGTGAAATTAACTAGCGGTTTAATAGGGGGGAATGCCTGATATACAAGGGTGCCCCAATTTCTTCAGAGGAATTAACATTTCAATCCTGTTTTTATCTAGAAGTCATTAAACTGTGCAACATGAATTATTGGAACTGTAGCAAAGAATTAACTCTATTCATCAACTAAGTCCAAACACTTTCGAGTGCATCTGTAATGAAAAAATAGCTCTACATTTCTATCTCTTCTCATTAAAGTAAACCGGTTTTCCCCCTCTCAGTATATAAAACTGTCTTCTCTTCATATAATTTATATTACCATAAGCTGGCTCACACTCTAAACTATTACACGCCTCCAATTAATTTTTGCAGCTTTTGCCTGAAAATTTAATGAGATAGTAGTGTATGAACCTGCTGACTCTAGATTACGTGTGTGCGCCCAATATTAATGTTGGCATAATAAAATCATCTGATCCATACACGATGAGAGGCTCCGGTGGCCACCGTGGTAAAGCTAACATGCCAGCCCGGGCCACGCAGCTTCCTCTTTTAAATCCATTATAACATTTACTAGTCTCAGATGAAACTGCCCCTACGCGTCAAGCTGGGGAAGATGGAGAAAGAAGCAGCAGCGTCTAATTATCCCCAACTCCATTTCTATAAACATTTCAGCCAACAGTGTAGATGGATGTCTTTGTCTAAGACCTCTGCTCACCACCATGGAAGCAGAGAGCCTGTACACGTTCGAGCTGATCCCAAGAGTCAGCCAAGCCGAGCACCCGGGGATGGGCCTGAGAAGCCCCTCCGTCACAGGGTACACCACAAGAGGGCCACACCCCCATGTGTGCATGTAGGAGTGTGTCCACATCTGTGTGCATGTGAGTGTGCGTGTGTATCTGAATGTGTGCAAGTGTGTGTACATCTAAGTGCACCTGAATGGACAAGTTCAGCCAGAGATGAATGGGTCACGGGTGCTGGTAACTCAGCAGTCTCAAGGACAACCCCTCTGCAGTGATTTTGCCAAAGGATCTAGGTTCAAACGAGAGAAAAGAGGGACTTTCCTGGTGGTCCGGGGGCTAAGACTCTGCACTGCCAGTGTGGGGAGCCCAGGTTCAATCCCTGCTTGGGGCCCTACATCCCACACACCGCAACTAAAGATGCTGCACGTCACATCTAAAACACCCTGCAAGCTGCAACAAGGATCGAAGATTCCATGAGTTGCACTAACACCCAGCGCAGCCAAATAACTATTTTTTGAAAAAAAAAAAAAAAAAAAAGGCCAACAGTAAAGTCACTAACCACCCTCGTGAAGGCCCTACTACGCACTGCAACTCTCAGCCAGCGGTCCCTGGGCAGGTGTGAAGTAGGAAGTGTTCAACCCACAGACCGAGCTGTAGGGTCTTGGACAGAAACCCTCAGATGGCACAGCCCATTTCTCTACCTGTGCTGGGAATGACAACACCTACACACCATCACAGGTGGCTGAGCATCAGGGCTCACAGGAGGATACACTGCGCTGAGCAGTGCCCAGCACATGGCCGGCCCTTAATACATCACTTGGCTGGAATCTCTGTGGTCAGCAGCCCGCAGGAAGACCAGGACCTGGGGGTGAGAGGGCCAGGCTTCCAGGGAGGGGGCGGGCGAGAAGACCTGCTGTTCATCCTTCTCCCCTGCCTGGCCCCCACCCCAGTTACGTCCTCACAGTGCCAGCGTGGCAGCGTGGGGGCTGCTTCTGTTAAACAGAGATAAAAACAGGAGGGACAGACCCTCTGAGGTTAGCGCTCCCCTCCCTGCACTGGTCCAGCCCGGGGGCTTGACTACTGCAAAGTCCGAGGGGCTTATCCTGGTCTGGGGCCACCCCCAGCCAGGTTGGGTCCTTGAAGCTCTGGATCCCAAGCAGAACACAACAAGAGCAGCTGTCTGGGAGTATTTCGGTCAAGAAGCCCCCGATCAGAGGTTGTCTGCAAACAAACTTGGGAGTCTGCAGGGAGAGGACAATCAGATCAGCTGGCCAGGGACACTCAACATCAACATCAAGCCCTTTATACCCAGTGTCCAAAGGCTTCTGGGAGATGGTGATGGGGCATAACAGGCTGTGTATGCAGGTACAACCCAGACCTAAGTTCAAACCCCACCTCTGCTCCTGCCAGGAGCCAAGAGCAGGCAACTCACCCCCATTATCCACTATAAGGAAAGTGAAAGTTGCTCAGTCATGTCCGACTCTTTGTGACCCCATGGACTATAGAGTCCGTGGAATTCTCCAGGCCAGAACATTGAAGTGGGTAGCCTTTCCCTCCTCCAGGGGATCTTCCCAACCCAGGGATCGAACCCAGGTCTCCCGCATTGCAGGCAGGTTCTTTACCAAGTGAGCTCTCAGGGAAGCCCCTAAGATAATAAGAATAAAGATTCCCTGTTCCCCACTTTCACAGGACCAGCCACGTGGAGGAGATCGAATGCAGTTGAGCACCCAGGAGGGACAGGCTTTCTCAGAACCCTGGACTCAACCTGCCTCCTTTTGCGAGCCAGTGCTGAACCACTTCAAGCCTCCAAACACAAGCGCCCTCCAAACACAAGCGCTCCGTAGCAGGGCAGGCCTGCAATACAAGCCCCAGTGTCCAGGCACACTGGAGGGACGCCTCCCCTGCCCAACCTGGAACATCTGCCACCAACTGCTGGAGAAACTCTCCTTTCCCAGGAGGCAGAATTTATAGGGGGCAGCTCCTCACACCTAGTAGGAAAAGACAGGATGCTTCCTAACTATGGGTTTGGAAGAAGAGAACATGTTCTTGAGTTGCCAAAACCATTGCCTAAGGGAAAATACAAGGGCACTCTGTGACCAGAGGAGGTGGCATCTCCAAGGAGGACAGAAAGGTTCTGAGGGCTGCCCAAGCCTAAGGTCACTTGCTCCGAACCCATCCCTCCAGCCAGTCTGGTCTAGGCTGGGGTGAGGGGTGGGGACATAAGACTAGAGCTGGCCGTCCTCCTTATCAGGGGGTCCCCAGCCTCCGGGCCACAGACCAATACTTCCGGTTGGCTCGGCAGCAGCATTAGATTAGAAATAAAAAGTGCACAATGTGGGACTTCCCTGGTGGCGCAGTGGGTAAGAATCCCCACCTGCCAACGCAGGCAACTTGGGTTCAAAGCCCGGTCCTGGAAGATCCCACGTGCTGCGGAGTAACTGAACTGGTGCACCACAACGGCTGAGCCCACGCGTGGAGAGCCCGCACTCTGCAAGTAGAGAAGTCACCGCGGTGAGACGCCCAAGCAGCATAACAAGGAGTAGCCCCTGCTCACTGCAACTAAAGAAATCCTGAGCAAAGCTACGAAAACCCAACACGGCCCAAAATAAATAGTTAGGAAAAAAAAAAGTACAAAATAAATGTAACATGCTGGAACCGTGCCAAAACCACTACCATCCTCCCACCCCCCACCTTCCTGGTTTGTGGAAAAATTGTCTTCTGTGAAATCGGTCTTCGGTGCCACAAAGTGTAGGGACCACTCCCATGGCCTCAGGCCCCAAATTCCATAGGGCCAAGCCCTGGGGAGGACACAGTATGTCTCAGTGAGGTCGCATACAGTGGAAACCTCTTCTTACATGGAAGATCAGAAGCTATTAACTGTGTTACTGGCAAGCACAGATGTTGTCTATATCTGAAAACTCCCAAATAGATCAATTAGCATATTATAAAGAATTTACTTTCATTTTCCCTTGACAGTGCGTAAAAGCCAAAACACAACTCTCAGTTTGAAACTGACATGTGCGTATAGCAGGAGATGCTCTGTTAAATGGAGACAACAGCAAAAGAAAATGGTATTTATAATGATTAGCCACCTAATTAATTCTAAGAGTAGAATGTCAAAAGCTATAAATCCATTTCTTTGGTAACTGAAGCTCAACATCAAACGCGTTGCTTCTGTACTCGGGAAGGGAAGCCCTTGTCTCTTCCTGACCTTTGCACCCGGCAATATGGCTGTTCTATTAGTTTTCCAGGTAACGAGCTTTAAATGCACGTGGGAAAAAAAGCCATGGAAGAACAGAACTCAGGGGGGGAATAAAACACACACGCACACACACGGATAAGCAATACAGTCTAGAAAGAAATTAGGTTAACCAGAGTTCTTGGATGTGTGTTCATTTCTTGTGAATCAGTTCAAGCTTCTGCCCTCTGATGAAATCTGGGGGCCTTTTGTGTTTCTTCAGCTTGGGATGGTGGGATGTGTGTGGAGGAAAATTCTAAGGAAGACAAAGATGTTACATCATTATTATCCTTTGAAACTTTATGCGCTTTCCTAAAGTTGTGTGTTTACAGATTACCCTTTGGGGTAGAAGGTTAAGGGCGAAAAGGCAGAGAACTACGTGAAACCAGAATTGATTCAGTGAAACCAGAATTGATTCAATAGATGCAGAGTTGTCCTTCTTCCTATGCTTCTCTTCCTAGATTGCAAATCAAATCTGCATTTAAATAGAGTATTTTTAATGTAAAAAAAGGAAGCCCTAGGGTACAGAGGTATTACCTTCAGTATCTACGGGCACAACATTGCATTTTAAATGAGATGTGGCATCTTGAAATTTACCGAATAGATTACACATTCCAAATGGTCTCATTATTACTACTATTTTTACTAAATTCTCCTGTCCTAATAGGTATGTTTCTTTTATGGCCAGGACTGTTAATAAAAGTAATGTGATATTACATCATGCTATCAATTGAATCTTGAGAAAAGATTATACCGATCCAAGGATCTCATAAGCCCCCGGCTCTGATAATTCCAGCCATTATTCAGTGTGAAATTCAAACAGTCTGAATTCATTAACGTTGGTTGTTACAAATCTGCATTTTTAGACGTTGCCATAAAATGCAGGAGTCCAAACCCGGTGACCTGAATCTAACAGCCTTTCATGTGAAGTGGCCGTGCTAACCAGCCTCTCCCGGCTCGCCTCTCAGGATAAAGCCCCGTGTGCTGGTCCCTCTCCACGGCTGACCCGGTCACCGCTGGGGAGAGACCAGGAGCTGAGTCGGCCTCAGCCCTGCTGGTCACACTCTGTGTTCAGGCAAACTGCAGAGACCCGAGCCTCTGAGAGCAGAGTGGGGGACCGCTCCCAGGACACGTATCATTAGACAAGTAGCCAGGCACACCTGGGCGCAGATCCCGGCCGCCAGCACCTCACCTCTGCTATGGCTGCAACCAGCTCATCCTCATGAAAATAAAAGCTCAAACTCAACATGCAACATGTGGGGAACGCCTCGGGGAACCCTACACCTTCTCCATCCCTTGACGAAGAAAACATCATTACTAGGCTGGTGGGAAAGGGGGGGTGCATGCCACTTCAACATCCCAGGAGGAAAGCCAGACAGAGCTGCAGTGAACAAGGGAGTCTACAGAGTTCATCTCAAGGTTCACCCAGAGCACGGGTGTTTCCTTTGAGGGGTGCCCTGGGCTCTGTGCTCCTCCAGCCATGGGCAGGTCACTGGGGCTCCCCTCCAAGCTGAGTGACCATCTCATTTGCGGATACTGCTAACGACGGCGACAGCGGTGATGGCGACGGCAGTCATTCTCTATGAAGCCCTCACGGCGCAGCAGGTACTGGCCAAGCCCTCCTTGACGATGTTTCATTGAACCCCCTTAACTCTGGTTTAGTACTGACTCACCCGCAATCGGCAGAGAGAGCCTGTGGCACTAAGTAAAGAGGGGTTTAGTTTGCCCAAGGCTGACGCCATTGGAGGTGGTCCAGGGTACTCTGCAAGCGTCTCCTGGCTCCACCTTCAGGACCCTGCCGCCACCATCACCAAGGCCTTGGCCACTGCAATCTTAACCTTCCCGGTGGAAACACGAGGAGGAGGAGGTGTCAAGGCCTGAGGGCTGTTCCCTGCTCGCGTAGTCCCAGACTAAAGAGCTGGGCAGCTTTCCGGCCAAGCCTAAGGCCACATCCCTCTGCCTCGTTTAGACACCGCCAGCAGAAGTCTCTCCAGCCTGAAATAGGCCTCCACGGTGCTGCCACTGGCCGTGGGGGATCCGAGTACCAGTCAATAATTCTTTCAAGAGGAAGTTCAACCCTGCGTCGCAGTTTGGAGGTCCTCTTCCACTGTAATTTGGAAGTGGCGGTGAGCCTGACTGAATTATGAAAAGTCAGGAGCACTGGATTCTCAAAGTTCGGGTTTTTAACAAACAAGATCCGCATACACAGAATCCCAGCCTCCAGATCTCCAAAGGCGGGCAGGGCAGGGCAGGCCGCCACACTGTGTCCATGAAGGAATCTGATATGTGCGCCATCTGTCCTTCGGCCCCAAGGGACGGGGGCAACGTCCGGGTCCTCGTAATCCCAGCTAAGACGCAATCAAGGCGGCTGAATCACAACCGCCTCCTGCCCACAAAGCCGCCACAAGCACAGCCCCCCAGATGAGAGGAGAGTACAGCTGGGTCCCCCAGACACGCAGAATTCAAACTCCCTGCCCTACACATGCCCACCTGCACACAGGGGAGGCACAGACATGCTCTCCTGCTGCGGAAAGTTCAGGAACGTGGATTTATCATTTCAGAGCACACACACACCTCTTCCAAACAGGTAGTGTAGCACACGCTGGTTTGCCTTCTGTCAGCAGAAAACACTCCCAGCTGACGCAGAGTCAACCCTTCCTTTCCGACAGATGCTGGGACGGACAGACTCCAGCATGGGCTCAGGCACCCTGCACCTCCCTGGTCTCTCCACAGCCTGGGATTCATTTATTCAAAAAGCAGTCCTGGGACATCCCTGGTGGTCCAGGGGCTAAGACCATGTTCCCAATTGCAGAGGCCATGAGTTCAAGCCCTGGTCAGGGAAGTTGATCCTGCATGCCACAAGTTAAGACCTGGTGCACCCAAATAAATAAATAGCTTAAAAAAAAAAGAAGGTGGTCCTGTGGCATCTGTAAGATGTTGACCATGTATAGAAAAATCAGAGAGATCATGAGGGCATCATCAGATGTGACCTCTGCTTCAGAAAGCTTGCAGAAATCACTCTGGAAGAATCTATGATAACAGAGCACCACTTCTGAATCTGAGTTTCTTTACAAAATCTTTGTCTCCTCTCGCCTGATGGAGTCAGAAGAGACTCAAGTCCTGGGTTTCTGCATTAACAATGACTGGGGAACTCACCAGTACCCAGGAAACAAGAGTGCGGACCCACATGAGCTGGGGCAGCAATGGGTGTCCAGAAAAGGTTATCAATATTGATCAAGAGATGCGGATGGAGCCAAGGGCAACTTGAGTCAATACCTCGCAGGATGCAGAACCCACCTTTCCCATGGTGCTTCTTCCCACATGTCCGTTTCTGAGTTGTGGACACCTGTCTGCAGTATGCAGAGGGGCTGGGACGCAGGTGGTCATGACCTGAGGCACCAAGGGGCACCCCAGAAACCTGCATAGCAAGACCTGTCCTGAGGATCCAGTACCCGGAATGAAAGCCCCACGCAGCCAACAACAGCCTCCCTCTGGACCCCACGAACGCAAACGCTGCCCTGTACTGCTTCAGCTGAATTTTTCAAGGAGTTGCAGGTTACACCCTGCTCTGGCCAACAAAGGTTTCCTTTGAGTTCAACAATGTATACGCTGAACCGGAAAAGGGGAGGTGGCCACAGACTAGGTGTTGAGTTACAAGACACAGGAACCAGATATCTTTGCACCAAGACTCATTTGCTGCAAACGTCCTATATTAAAGGACAGCACAATGCTGCCCGACAAATCAAGGCTGCCCTAAGCGGGTCTGAGGAAGCTCACTAGGACATCTGATCCATCCGTCAGCCTGCAGAAAGGCTGGAAAGCGGGTCCCGGGTGGGAGCCCCGGGAGCCGATCGGTAGACACACGAAGAGACAGAAATTAAATACCCGGATCAGAGGCTCGGAACTGCTTCTCGCCCAAGGTCTGCTTCTTAACCCTGCATATTCACATTTTTTCCTTAATGTTTTATCTTTTTGACAAATATAATTAATTTTAACAGCTTCTGTAACTTACCCCACAGGTTGTTGCTGTTGCCTTTAAACAGTAGACTGCTGAGAAATTGATTTGTTTGCGCCCTCTGCTTAAAGAAACCACGTTATAAAATATGTATAAATGTCACTGTTCAGGCTGCTGCTTCAGAGAAGTACAGAAAAATGTTGCATTTTACCCCCTTTCACAGGAGTCCACTCACGGCGGACATTCTCAAGTATTACCCATCTCCCCGCTCACACAAACCGATGGATTACAAGGCATTTTCTTTTAAAACCTCCTATTTATCTTTAACTGGTACAGAGTCTAAGGGAATTATCTTAATTGCTACGTGGAAGAATGAATTGCAAACCAGGAAGACTTATTTTTAATAGCATGGGGCCAGGTGGGAGTTGCCAAGTTTGCCAAAAAATAAAAGAATCAACCATCAATAAGGCAAAAGTGTTCCACCACGTGTTTAAGACAGACGGAAAAAAAAAAAAAAGACGGACGGAAGGGCAGGGGGAAGCCACTTCCACCTCGGCTGACTGAAGTCCAGCCACTTCCTAAAGCCTGACTTCAGAAAATATATGGCAAATCAGGATCCAGAAAGTAAATGAAGAAACTCCGAAGTGTCCTGGATCATTCCGCATCACGTGGACTGATTCTTGGGCTATGGAGTATTTCCTTAGCGTTTCCATCTGAGAAGTTGAAAGCAGGGCCAGATGTACACTTGAACCTGGGGAGGTACTGTGTGTTCCTCCACAAATATCTAGATGGAATGACCACCAAAAGGCCCTAAAACTAAGACAGTATTTTTAAAAGACGTTTAGCTGGTCCAATGCATTCTAGAAATACAGCAGCAGTGGTAACATATAAATGCTCAACAAAAATATTTATACAAAGAAATAACCTCTTCCTCTCCAATTAATCACAACCCAAAATGCTTGCCTGAGATCCAAACAATTTTATACAAGAAAGTCCATTTCCCCACCCACTCACACACTGACATGTACACACTCAACCTGAAACTTACAGTCAGCATGAAGCATGTCCATCAGCCGGCCTGGCCCTAACCCTGTCGCAGGTCCTTACCTCCATCCACTCTTCCCTCCCACACCCACCTGGCTCCCAGTCCCAGGGAAGTGATAAGGATCAGACGCGTGACACAGGCCCCTGGTGGCTCCAGAACCTGGGGCGCCTGCTCCTGTCTATCAGGGAGGCCAGGGGCAGGAATCCCCGTGTGCGGGCTTGTCCAGGTCCCCATCATGGCTGGCCTCAGAGGGGTTTTCCCGGCACACAGTCACACCCCCGGGGACAGGCAGCCAGCCCACGGTCAGCTCCCCCATCCCGGGAACCAAGTGCCTGGGGCAGGGACAGACTCCATCACGCAGACAAGCACATGAACTTCCCAGAGAGTCTCAGACCCCAGGAGCAATAATGACCGAGTCTCGCTACAGAGGGATCCTGTATGCCGGGAGGGAGCAAGTCAGAGGACTCAAGTGTTTCAGCAGGGACCTAGGGAACCCTGAATCTGGGGTTACACTGTCGGAGTCTGAGCCCCAGGTCTACTCGTGGGCCCCACATGCTGGCATACGATCTCAGCATCACTTAATAAATTAATACTACTATTACACACTAATAAAACAACAATCTCAGCCAAGGTCATAGGATCTTGGGAAGAGAGGGCCAATATCTAGCCTGTCCCTGCATAACACTGAATAGCATGCTTGGTGATGACCCAACTCGTGTCCCTCCCAGGACAGAGGGCTGCAAGAAACAGTCTCTCCCAGCCAGGCCCGCCCCCTGCCCAGCAGAACAGCTCAGCAGAGTCCCTCCCAGGCCAGGAACCCCAGGAAGTCCATGAGGCAGATTGCCTATATTCCAGACACATGGATGCCAGAGTTCCATGCCTCCCTGGCTGGGTAAGAGCCTTGGATTAGAACCAGCCATCAGTCTGGAGGGGCGGGAGGCAGGGAACAGCACCAACAGAGCAGAAAAATTACCTACTAGAACGAGAGGCCTGGGGACTTGACCCCATGTGAACAGGACACGGACAGTAAGGGGACTGGCTGGCTGATCTCCCTGGGGCTGCCCAAGAAGCCTTGTGGGAATCTGGAAATTCTAGGAGGAAAGGATAAGGGCTGAGCCAACATCTTCCAGAGAAGGGCCCCTGCAGGAGCTTGGAGCCGCGGCTCAGGAAGAAACACAGACAAGAGCCAGGAACCCAGAGCTCCAGCAGGGCCCTCCCCTCTCCCCATGGAGAGCGAGCTGCAGCTCCATCAGCATCATCCCCGCCGCCCAGATCGTGGCCTCCTGGCCATTTCTCATCTAGAGAGTCCCCGGAGATGAAAGGCCCAGCGACTCTTGCTCTGGTTTGTGGTTTCCGACGTTGGCAGCCGTGCCTCTAGCCTAAAAGTTGGAGGATCACACGCCCCTTGTGCAGACTGAGAGCTCCAGGGGAGCCTGGAGGCCACAATCGAGGACCAGCGTGACCAGAGCCGGGTCCCTCCAGTGCCCAGGGGAAGCAGCAGTCAGTATGGCTGCAGGGTACAGGCATTTGTTTCTGGGGTAAGGCAGTCCTTTCCCCTTCTGTCAGGGGAGAAGGAAGCTGTGTTGGCAGAAACGGGGCAGAGACCCTAAAGACCAGAGACGATGTGACTGAAGCCCCCTGGCCCAATGAAGCCATACTCAGGTCAGACCTGCCTGGTCCCCAAGGCAGACTTCGCAAGGCCCTCCCCTCTGAATCACTGGCGTCTGCAGAACCTCAGATCACCTTTCCCTGGGGTTTTGTGAGGCCGGTCAAGCTTCTACAGCATTATCACAATCTGTCAAAATAAAGCAGCGCACATGCTTCTCTGGGTGCAGGCAGCCGGATGCCCCGCTGTGTCTGCCAAACCACAGCCACCGCTACCCCACCATCACTTTACAGAATCAAAGCTAAGGGCGGTGATTTGTGTTTCCACTTAGTTGTAGACATTTGACAACAAGCACTTATTTCTTTCCCCGACACTTCTGTTGAAATTACAAGGTTACCTGGCACCGCTACAAATATTAATGCTCAATGACAAAACGGCACAAGAAGAAACAATGGACCCATCCGAACCACGGGAGAATGCTGGTCCCAGAAACCCGCAAACTGGGGGCATGTGGGGTTTTCACCAGAGCAAGCAACAACTACAGGCTGGATAGTAACAGCAGGACAAAATGCAACAGGTCTTAACGCAGCAGGTAGGTAGTTGTTCATTATGGACAACAGAGGAGCCTCTCTGGGGAGAAAGTGGAAATGTCTGGTTTGAAGTCAGGAAAAGAAAAATCCACGAAAGCCAGAGTATCAAGTCTAGAAATATTAAGAGAAATCTTAATGCCCTTAAATGAGGACACGCACAAATATGCCAAGTAGACAAGAAAGACCTACGCATGGTCCTAGCACCACGCAGGGCTGCCATTCCAAGACGGACTTCCTATGAACTGTGTTTTTCATCTATTTCCTTCTCCCCTCCCCACATTAAAAAAGATGTGTCTAGAAGGAGACCTCGACAGGTAACCTATCAGGTTGAAATTGACATGGGGTCCCTTTCTCAGGCTGCAATTCAAGATGCTGCCCCACAGGGGCTACAGGTGGGGCTGAGTGGATAGCCACCCGAAAAGTGGGGTACAGTGTGCTGGGCACAAGAATGAGCCAAGGAGAGAAGAGCCCGGAACTAACACATGTTCCTGGGACAGGGACGAACCCCACCCTGCGAGTATACCTGGGGGTGGGCAGGGGCAAAGGTTAATCCGCTGGCAGGGTGCCCAGTGCTGGGGAGGAGCCAGGCCAACAGGGCCACAGTTGCCATGGGTGAGGTCGCGGACACCACGAGGCATCATCCTCCAGGCATGGTGGCCGTGCTCCAATTAGGGCCAACTCCAGGGTCACACTGAACTTCTTGAGCTTTTTCAGAGCGCTGCCAAAAAACTGTTCCCCCAAATTACGCTATAAACACGTATGTCCTGAGAACCATCATATGAGGCGGAATGTCTGAGCATGCTAGGTGCCCAGGAAAAGTCTGTTATCAGGAAGTGTGCTGCCATCACATTCTGACATTGGATGCATTTTATCCCATGTTAATGTTCAAGCTGGTTTTAGAAAACGCAGAGGAACCAGAGATCAAATTGCCAACATCCACTGGATCATGGAAAAAGCAAGCGAGTTCCAGAAAAACTTCTATTTCTGCTTTATTGACTATGCCAAAGCCTTTGACTATGTGGATCACAATAAACTGTGGAAAATTCTGAAAGAGATGGGACTACCAGACCACCTGACCTGCCTCTTGAGAATCCTATATGCATGTCAGGAAGCAACAGTTAGAACTAGACATGGAACAACAGACTGGTTCCAAATAGGAAAAGTAGTACATCAAGGCTGTCTATTGTCACCCTGCTTATTTAACTTCTATGCAGAGTACATCATGAGAAATGCTGGGCTGGAAGAAGCACAAGCTGGAATCAAGATTGCCGGGAGTAATATCAATAACCTCAGATATGCAGATGACACCCACCCTTATAGGAGAAAGTGAAGAGAAACTAAAAAGCCTCTTGACGAAAGTGAAAAGTTGGCTTAAAGCTCAACATTCAGAAAACTGAGATCATGGCATCTGGTCCCATCACTTCATGGGAAATAGATGGGGAAACAGTGTCAGACTTTATTTTGGGGGGCTCCAAAATCACTGCAGATGGTGACTGCAGCCATGAAACAAAAAGATGCTTACTCCTTGGAAGGAAAGTTATGCCCAACATAGACAGCATATTCAAAAGCAGAGACATTACTTTGCCAACAAAGGTCCGTCTAGTCAAGGCTATGGTTTTTCCAGTGGTCATGTATGGATGTGAGAGTTGGACTGTGAAGAAAGCTGAGTGCCGAAGAATTGATGCTTTTGAACTGTGGTGTTGGAGAAGACTCTTGTGAGTCCCTCGGACTGCAAGCAGATCCAACCAGTGCATCCTAAAGGAGACCAGTCCTGGGTGTTCATTGGAAGGACCGATGCTGAAGCTGAAACTCCAATACTTTGGCCACCTCATGCGAAGAGCTGACTCACTGGAAAAGACCCTGATGCTGGGAGGGATTGGGGGCAGAAGAGAAGGGGACGACAGAGGATGAGATGGCTGGATGGCATCACTGACTCGATGGACATGAGTTTGGGTGAACTCTGGGAGTTGGTGATGGACAGGGAGGCCTGGTGTGCTATGGCTCATGGAGTCGCAAAGAGTCGGACACGACTGAGCGACTGAACTGAACTGAATGTTCCTCTCTCTGAGATAGAGATCACAGATCAACAGGATCCTGCAGTGGTACAATTATTAGGTTGAATCAAATGAAAATGCTGTCACTTAACCATTTTTTTGATGTTTGGGTCGGGCACTGCCAGTGCTTGGATGTGGAACTGGATGCGCTTGGGAGACTAAAGGATCTCCATCACCGTGAGCCGCTGAACACATCTTCAGCCCCAGAGCCCTGTCTTGGAATTCTCCCACGTCCACAAAGAGTGTGTGCAGTGACGTCCCTGCCCAAGAACCCGGGGCAGATTACAGCACATGAGGTCTTTAAAACAAAGGCTTCTTTTACAAGATGAGTGGCAGACAGAAAAGAAAGAAATACTGGCTTTCAAAGGCCAAATTGAGCGTGTATGGTTGAGAGAGGCCTCCATGACTAAAACAGACACACCCATGTCCCACTGTCCCAAAGGAGGTTCACCGATTACTTCTAGCTTCTCATCCCCTCAAAACAGAGACGTGCTCAAAGATTACGGAGCCCTCTCTGTTAAGTCACCCTCTGTGACCTGTACACTCTGCTGCGACCTTCGGCCGGGCAGCCTTCTCAGACGACTCTTGGCAAAGGTTTCTGGACGTCTATTGGGTTGGACAAAAAGTGCGTTTGGATTTTTCCATAAGATGTTACGGAAAAAAAATCTAAACAAACATTCTGGCC
Source organism: Capra hircus (assembly GCF_001704415.2). Classification (NCBI taxonomy): domain Eukaryota; kingdom Metazoa; phylum Chordata; class Mammalia; order Artiodactyla; family Bovidae; genus Capra; species Capra hircus. The sequence continues at coordinate 7,380,925 of NC_030833.1, read as the reverse complement.
AACCCAAGACAAGGCGGGGGCTCACGGGGACCACTGCAGTAGAACTACCCATTTCACAAATAAAGGCCTTTAGGAGGGACCTGCCGCGGAGCAGGTTCTGCAGGCCGAGGTCCGGGGGAGCAGCCCCAGGGCCCACAAGAGACTCTCCTCCACGGGGGATGGGGGGAGACTGTACAGGGAGACCCCTCCCGGGCCATACCTCCTTGGCTGGCTTGAGACTGAGGGTCAGTTTCTCACGCCCAGGCAGGACCACCCACCAAAGCCAGGCCGCCTAAGGCTAACATGTTAAAGGCAGCATGTATTTGTGTGTTATTACTAACATTTACTATAGGACCACGTACAGGGACCTGCTTAGGAGTCCCAGGCACAGACGCTGCTGCACAAATTCTTTGTGAGCCTCTGACCCACAGCTAAGAGATGGTCTGTCCTACTCAATACTGCAGGGAGTAAACCCAGGGCCTAGACAGAAAGAACACCAAGAAATTTTGCTCACCTTCTTTTTTTTTCCCTGGCTTTAAAATGACACTGTCAGCTCAAGGAGCAAATTTTTTTTTTCCCTAGCAGGATGAAAATCAATCATTTCTGAGAAGTTGGCACTTTGAGACTCTGTAAAGGTTTTGTGGGAAATGGCTAAAGGCACGTTGAAATTAACTCAGGAGCCCCCTCACCCTGCCCGCTCCAAGTCCTTGCTCTGGTGGTAGGAAGGGGACTGAAGTCTATCCATCCGTATTTTCTCAACCACACTCCACATGAGGGCCGGCAACTGAAGGGTCTCCTCAAAACACACCCACATCCCTAATCCATTCCACCAGAGAGAAATAATTCTATGTTCAGGACATCCTTGAGGGACTCCCCTGGTGGTCCAATGGTTAACTCCCCTGAGAGGACACAGGCTTAATCCCCAGCCAGGTAATGGTAAAGCATCCGCTTGTAACGTAGGAGACACAGGTTCAATCCCTGAGTCTGGAAGAGGCCTTGCAGAAGGGAATGGCTACCCACTGCCGTATTCTTGCCTGGAGAATTCCATGGACAGAAGAGCCTGGCGGGCTACAGTCCATGGGGGATCAAAGAGTCGAACACGACTGAGTGACTAACACTTTCTCTTTCAGGTAACTAAGATCCCGTAGCCCTGTGAGGTTGTGGCAAAAAATTAAAAAAGGACATCCTGGAGGTCTCTAATTCTCAGACTCTTAGCTCATTAAAGATGCACCAGCATCAGCAAGCTGCTTTCTTCCTAAAGACGTCCATCTACCATTTTGCTCGAGCCACTCAGCATGGCATGGGACTATTTCCCTAATTCATTTTTATTCTTTGTAATTAATATGTCGAGAAGCCCTAACACGGCTCCATCCTGACTCGAGTTTCCTAGTGTAATTTCCGTTGACTTATCTCTATAGCAGCAGCGACCGCAGCAACATCACTTTACACTGAACTGTATTGCTTCAGAGTTAATTACATGTATTTTGCTTTTGATAAATGAAAATACCAGATGCAATTAATTGAAAGACAATCAATATGATCCCGCTATTAAACGTCCCAATGAAATATCCAGAGGCTGTCGGAGATCCATAGTCATCAACAAATTGAAAACACATTCCAAAGGGGATTTTTGAAAAACCTGAACTTTTACCTGGAGCCATTTTATAGTAACTCACCAACATAAATTTGTCCACAAACTCTATAGTTCACACGATGGGCTGTCCGTCTTTTTTAAGAGAATCCAGCTTCATTGGTTCAAAACCATTTAAGGCGATGAAACCTTGAAAGCAAAAACGAAATGGGTCAGTGGAGCTGAGGCAGTGATTTCTTTCTTTGTTGTTTACATCTAGCCATCCTTTAATTGCATTTTTCCAATGCCTTCGATTCTAAGCTACCAGAGGTTATTAAATGGTTTCATTAAAAATACCATTTGTCTTGCTTTAGTCACACACCAGATCAAATTAAACAGTAGAGCACCAGAACAAATGATCTCTTTCCATCTATTTTGACGTGAAGCCAAGTGTGCAAAACCAGAAGGTGATATTGTGTCATCACCATGAAAATGTCACTTAACTTCTTTACATCTCCAAGTAGCAAGCAAAGGGACAAAACAATCAATACCTTCAAGCAAACCATCTTACCAGCAGTTTGAGAAATATGGAATTATAAAGTGCAAACCAGAATCCCATGGTTTATAAGTGCTATTAGCATAAGTGCTGACAACTGTTAATCCACTGTAACTGATTAACGGTTGCAGTTGTCATTAATAGAAGGCATTTTAACTTACTACCGAAATTGATTACTCAGTTAAGAATTCAATCCTAATGTTCAATAAAACTGCACTTTCTTGGCAAATGCAATATGAAACGAGGTGATGCATTAAACAGCACTCACATCTATTTTACTATACGTGGAACGAAGAGGAAATATATGGGACCTTCCACATTATCTGAACCACTTCCTGTACACTCAGAGCAGTAAGGGGGGTGGACGCAGAAGTTACAACTCCCAGGACTGATAGAAAAGGCAAACACCTGGGCGCAGGCGTGTCTTCTGTGTGCCGTTCCCATGAAGGACAGAAACAATTGCAACATCAGAGGTGCCAGGCACCAGGGGTGTTCATGTTTTCGGGCAGTCCTTCTCAAGTCCCGTGAGAAAGAACTGCTGCAGCCGACCCTGACCATTTCCAGGCTCACCTTACAATCAAGCAGGATTCACACGGTTGATTGATGTTTTTTTAAAAATGTATGAAATTACTGTAACCTGTTTCCCAGCTGCACTCTACTTTTCAAACCATTCAGAAGAAACTACACTCCTGAGACTTCCCTGGTGGTCAAACGGCTGAGACTCCACGTTCCCAATACAGGGAGGGGCCCAGGTTCTATCCCTGATCAGGGAACTAGTTCCCATGTGCCACAACTAACAATTCTACATGGTGCAGCTGAGGCACAGCCAAATAAATAAATAATTTTTTAATTAAAAGAAAAAGAAAGAAAGAATGCCATATTCCTGTGCTCTTTCTAATGGAAGGAAGGGTCCAAACCCTGACACCAGCCAGCTTCTGCTTGTCCATTAGCACTGAGTCAAGAACAGGAACATGGCGGTCTCTATGGTCAGGGCGAGCATATACCCAAAGGCAAGAAGTAATTCACGCCCACCGTGCCCCACACTGCCTTACACCCCAAACTTTCCAATTCAAGGGAGTGGGTGGGGAGAGCAGAGACATCCAATCTCTGACGTGCTAGGAAGGGACGGATAAGTCACGGGCTCTCAATGGTCGCAAGCCTCTAATGACACTTTCCTTGACTAAGTATCTATTACAGCCAAGGAAACATCCTCTTGGAAGCAGCGAGAACCTGCCTAACCAACTCTCATCCACCCTTCAAATCCCATCGCCTGGACACCTGCAACACCTTCACGTCAGACTGACAGGCTGCGACATACTCTGCACATCATCAAATCTCTAAAGTATTTTAATGCCTTGATTACACATCATTCATCTCCAAAGTCCTCCAGGTCTGGAACACAGTGGGAAATCAAACATGGAACACAGTGGGAAATCAAACATTTAACTAAAACAACAAAAAAAATTACTTATAATATACAATACATATCATATTAAATATATGTATATATATCTGTTTAAAAGGCTTCCCAGGTGGCTCAGCGGTAAAGAATCTGCCTGCCAATGCAGGAGGTGTGGATATTCCAATCCCTGGGTCAGGAAGACTTCCTGGAGAAGGAAATGGGAGCCCAGTCCAGTATTCTTGCCTGGGAAATCCCATGGACAGAGGAGCCTGACAGGCTACAGTTCATGGAGCTGCAGAAGAGTCGGACACGCCTGAGACACTAAACAACAACAGACAAGTGTGTGTGTACACGCATGCGTGTCAGTAACATTCTTTTCAACGAAGGCCTGACGACAAAGGTGACATGTTAAATCTACCCAGTCTTAGTGGTGGGTACAGACTCTCTCCTTGAGATGCTTCACAGTAAAATTAATTAAATAGGGAACAGACAACCCCACCTGTGTAGAAGGCCTCACAGAGGAGGTGACCTTCCACGGAATTTCAAGCCAAAAATTTGGAAGAGCCTGCAGTCTGCCCAAGTGAACAGTGACAGCTCCTTTAGCGGATTAAGAACATTAAAAAGCTTGGAAGACTGTCAGAATCTTTAAAGCGAGTGCCCATTGTTACTTGAAGGTGGAAAAGAAGTACTTAAAAAGGCTGGAGCCACAGAAAGGCTAAAAATTCAAAAACACTTTGTTTCCGCAGATACTTGATGACAGTTCAACGGGGAGCCGTGCCCCGTGGATTCGCCAGGGGAAATTTTCCTGGCAGGATTCCTCTAAGAACTTCCAGGAGTATACAACAAGACACAGAAATGACTGCACTGATTAAAATCACCACCGCTCCTCCACCAGCAGCCCCAGGAACCTAAGCGGGCTGTTCCACCAAGTACAAAACTCAGCCTCAGCCAGTAAATGCCAGGAAGCTCCAAGTTGACTCAGCTTCATCTGGCCAAGGGAAAGGGCATCTATTTTTGTACAATAACCTGGGTGAATCTATTAAACATCACTTGGCAAGTGTGTTCCGCCACAGTTGATAATGAGGAAGGTGTGAGCGCGTGCATGCATGCATGCACGCACGCACGCACGCACACACACACACCCAGCCATGTGCGCGAAGGGGCAGCACCCAGGGCCTGCAGGGGTCTGAGCCAAGGCTAGGGTTTTCATGCAGGAAACTTACAAATTGAGACGCATTGCCTAGCAGGGTCCCCACCACCTGGACTTTGAGTTTCTTCTTATCCTGAGTTGAGCGTATGAAAATTACCCTTTAGGTCCACAGTTAAAACTGAATGAGATGAACTCTAAAAAGGTCTGCAAGGGGTCCTGAGAGGCTCTGCCCTGGCTCATTCTCGGAGGACCAGCCCTGTTCCCACTTGAACTTTGCTCTCTCGAGGCGCTGCCACTGTGCTCCGCTCTGTGCCCTGCATGAAGGTCCTGCCCCATCCAAACTCTACAGAGAAGAGAGGCACGCGGGTAGCCCAGCGTGGGCTCCCTGGGACTCCCCCCCAACCCTACCTGTGGCAGGTATCACAAAGTGCCCACTTATCGGCACTTACTATGGATGAACTATTTCTAACGCCTCTGAAGCTGTGATGAGTCAGCTCTGCTACTACCCGGGGCCTGCCTGAACCCCTGGATTCTCTGCTCTGTCGGACTCACATTTGGGTCTCGGAGGCTTTGAAATGCCTGTCCTCTGTCCTGCCATGGGCGGTGGGGGTAGGCTTCCAAGGAAAGCGCCTCTGTTCCTCTCCCTCTGGCTGGGAGGAACAAGGTGGCCTGTGAGCAAAAGCGAGGCCTGGCCTGGACATCTGTGAGCAGAAGAGGAGGTCCTCAAGGAGTAACTGTGGACAGAAGCAAGAAAACCTGGTGCAGAGAGAACACGGGTCTTAACTGGAACCCGCCCTCCTTCACGCTGTGCTTATCTCGGATCCAGGGGGGCCCCTTCACATTTAGTACTTCCGGACTTTCCTGCCGGTCCAGTGGTTAAGAATCCGCCTACCAATGCGAGGGACAGAGGTTCAATCCCTGGTCCACATGCCGCAGAGCAAGTAGGGCCCCAGCGCTGCAACCAGTGGGTGCAATGAAAGCCCCTGCACCGTGGCCAGAGAGTAGCCCCTGCTTGCTGCCAACTGGAGAAAGGCTGTGAGCGGCCACAAAGACCCAGCACCGCCAAAAATGAATTTTAAAAATTTAGCACTTCAACAGAGAGCCAGCAAGTAGTCCACAAACTCTTTCCTCAGGCAATCACGAATTTACTGCAGTAAGTAGAGGGGCGAGTGGGGAGGAATGGAGGGGAGAGTGTGGAGTTAACAGGACACCACGGAGAATCCCAGGCTCCTCGGGTCGAGGTGACCAATGCCTGGGACTCTGTCCCATCTGAGCTGTCCCGTCTGCTTCATGGCTGATCAGGTCCTTTTCGAAGAGATCATGCCTGGGGGCTCGGCACAGGGCCAGGGTCCAGCAAGTGCTCAGTAAATGCCAGTGGTCATCAGATACTGGCCTGTGACTCTGACATGAGTGTGTCATCACCAGCCTCAGCTAAGGACCAAACCAGTCTCTGCTCGCCTTATGAGATAAATGGTTCCCGTTTGGCCGAAGAGTCCAGTACCTCTCGCCAGGTCACGAAGGGACCCACATGCTCCCTGCCGGCAGGGTGGACCCGCCCTCCCCATGGTGAGAGTCCTGAGGCCAGGCTGTGCTCAGGAAAGGAACACGGGACCGGGTGGAGAATGGTCCAGAACCCCAGGCTTCGCGCTCGTCAGTGTTCTCGGCTCAGATGCTGCTGGTGGGCCCTCTCAAGGGGGCGCCTGTTGTTATCAAATTTACGACTGAACATACCGAGTGAAGTCAGAGATGGAGAAACAGCGTATGACATCCCTTAGATGCAGAATCTAAAAAGAAATGACACACAAGAACTTATCTACAGAACAGAAACAGACTCACAGACTCAAGAGGACGAGTCCAGGGTGGTCAGGAGAGAAGGACGAGGGGAAGGGGGAGTTGGGGAAGTTCGGGATGGACAGGTACACACCGCCGCATTTAAAACGGACGCCAACAAAGACCTCCTGTACGGCACAGCACGCTGCTCAATGTTACGCGGCAGCCAGGATGGGAGGGGAATTCAGGGGAGAATGGATACATGTGTAGGTACAGCCGAGTCCCTTTGCTGTCCACCTCAATCTATCACAGCATTGTTAACTGGCTATACCAAAACAAAAGCAAAAGTTTTTTAAAGTAAGTATGACTGAAGTGATGCACGGTCACTCTCGGAAATGCTGGCCAGCTGCCCACGGCTGCAGGGACCCACCCTGGGGCATCCAGCTGCTCACCTGCACCCCAGGCAGAAGGAACCACTTGCCCATGGATTGCTGCAAGAGGGACGCACAGACACGGAACCTGAGCCCCAGCTCTAGACAAAAGCCAGTCCTGGGGAGCCGTGGTGATCTGGAGGTCACCCCAGGCCAGCCCTAAGTCAACCTGTTCACCATTCCCGCTCCACACACCAGCCACACAGCACCGTGTCAATCTGTGCAAAAGGGGAGCGATCCTCCAGGATGGGGTCACAGTAAGGATGTGAGGGCACGAGAAGTGGGTACCAGGGGCTTTCCCCGTGTATCCACCGCAGGGCCTCGGACTATCTCAAGTTCAAGGGTGGCGGGTGGGGAAAAGCCTCAAGCTTTTGGAACCCAGAAGCCCCCAAGAGAAACCAAATGCCTGCCCTGCAGAACCGACCCACCCCTATCAGCAAAAAGAAGCCCTCTAGCCAGAGAGGCACACCCAGACAGAAGGACAGCCGGACAGAGGTGTCAATCTGAGGTCACGGGCTCCTGGAGCACAGCTCAGGGGACCCCTGAGCAGCCCGGGCCCTCACACAACCCCTCCAGCTCCTGATTCACACCTGACCACCCTCAGCAGCTCTCCCCCACATCCAGGGACTCACAATCATCCAGCACAGAAACACACGGTTTCGGACTTCGGCTGGGCCAGGGGACCAGAGCTGCGTACGTCAGGGGACCAGAGCTGCGTAAGTCAGGGGCTGCTGGGAGCACAGATGGGCATCTCTGAGCAGCAGGGGGTGAGGTGGGTTGAGTGGGAGGGGCCAGGGGCTGCTGGGATGTAGACCCCGCCCCCCACCCAACCTCTGCCCCTGGGCTCAGAACTCGGGGGCCACACAAGTGTGATCTGACGCCAACCAGGACCTCAGGCTGACCCAAGTCACCTGGGGTGGGGCCCAGCCTCTCAATATTAACACAGCCCCCAGAAAGACCTGGCCCACCAGGCATAAAACAGTGTGCAATTCTGGACTGGTTGTCACCAGGGAAGGACAACGTCCTCCAAAGACGGAAAGGCTGGACAAGACAGAGTTAACACAGTATGACCTGAGATGCCTTCCCCTTCTACAGCCATGCCATTCCTTCCCAGGATTCAATTCCATATGCGATTGCCTAATAATGAATAAACCATATTAATGAGCTTGGAAACAATTACCCTTTATTGAGGCGGGGTGGGGACCCTGAAAGTTAATTTTCCATGTCCCGATACAATTGCGCTACTATCAAGACACCTAAGGTCAAATCAACACTTCATGGTTACCCCCGCGTCCAAGAGTTTCAGCTTCAAGAAGAAACCTGCCCTCCAGGCACAAACTTCACATCCAGTCTTTGCAGAGGGAATGCTTATGGAAATTTTATAATATTAAATATCTTCAGCTGGGTTTAAGCTTTAAGAACATGAAGAGGCCCAACAGCCAAGATTTCAGAACTCTGTCTTCAAATATAAGGACAGCCAGTGGAAAACTGTAAGGGAAGTCTTGGAACCCAGCCACTTTCTTAAGGAAAACAAAATAGGATATTTTCTCAGTGTTGTCTCAGATGTAGTCAATTAATGTGTCCATTCCTCGGCTGTCTTTGAGCTTTTTGCTTTCGCACCCACCCTTCAGAGCCAGCAGATTTGAGCCGGGCTAGGTGACCGGAGTCTAGCCTCATAGCATTAGCTGGCCTTCAGTCCTCTGGAGAAAGCCTCTCTCTCAGTGGCTCCAGAGATGGAGAAATAAACAAGAGCATCGGGATGGGGGGGGGGGCGGTGGGGGTAAGGTTGGACACAGCTGGAAAAATGAACATGGAAAGCAAATCGACGGGTGCTCAGGCCGGATGTGAGCCAAGTTTTGAAAGAAAGAAAGAAAAAAAGGTGGAGCCATGAGCAGCAACCCACACACACAACGACGTCATCCTGTGAATTCAAGCAGCGTTCCCACACCCTAAACTGCCCAGTTGGCCGTGGAAGTGCTGGTCTGAGCAGTCTGACCCCCAGCTCCCAGAAGCCTGGCTGTGACCCCAAGCATCTGTCCCAATGTCAGACAAGCTGTGAAGCTGCCTTGTTAACTTTGAAATGCCCAGGGGTAGGGAGTCCTTTCTGGGGAAGGACCCCATTACAATCAGCCTGGCTCAATGCATCAGGCAACGGGGGTGTAAGTCCATAAGGCAAATCAGAGATACTGTAAGTGGTCTTTTGTGGATCCAGACAGCAAGTGAACCAGAAAGCTACAGGCCCAGGTATTTCCACCTCTAGGAGAGGTTCCAGAACCTGCCAGGACTGGGAGAGAGATGGGCTAGCCGACAAAGAGAACATAGCAAGTAGCAACCACTAACCAGTGGGCATCTTGAAAGAACGCCCTGGCCTCAGCTTTCTCCCTGTTAAGATTGCAGAGTGCAGAAGAGGTGTGCTGAATTCCTTTCCATCAGGTACCCCACTGAGCAGGCGCACGGGGTCAGACAGCAAGCACGTCTCCTGATGCTCAACACAGAGACAAAAAACACACTAAGCTGAGGATCTTTAACATAAAATCCATGGATGGCAGAATAGAATGTTTGAAGAGCTGGTGAGACAAACACCCCCCAAGTCCCACCACTTCAGTGGGAGTATGAAAGGGCAGCATTTCTGAAAAGTTAAGAGTTCACCGCCCAGCTCATTCTACCCTTAGACAATAACTAGAGGAGGAGCCAAGATTTAGATAAAAATAAAAATAGATCATCTCAGGGATCTCCCTGGCAGCCAGTGATTAAGACTCTGCACTTCCAATGCAAACGGCGTGGGTTCAATCTCTGGTCTGAAAACCAAGATTCCACATACCACACCAAAAATACAAACCACCTAAGATGATCCCTAAAACAGAAAAGAGTTGGATAACTATTTCTGCAACACTATAGACATGACAAACAGCTATCATGGTATACCTACATATATTATGATACATGTAATCTCAACAGATTACTCAGTTTTAAAAATTCAAAAACACTTCATAACTTAGGAGAAACACTTGTACGTCAAATGGAAAAGCAAACAGACTCCAAATCTTATTAAAAAAATATTCTTTAAACAGTGAATTTCACTTCTTAGTGTATGCATGTATGCACGAGACAGAAAATACACCCGAAGTGTTAAGAGAAATTATTTTTCCATGCTAAGGTGATTTTTAAAATAGAAGGCTTTTGGATCATAAAAACAGTCTTCATATTTTCCTCAATTTCTCCATTTTCTGTAAAGGCAGGTCTCTTACAATCTGGAAAACGCACAGTGAGTCTGTGTGGGCTTCTGCCTCAGGAGAGGGAGCTGAGGCTGGGAATACAGAAACGGAGCTGCTGCCGACAGTTCCTGGCTCTATTTAGGATCTAAGCCCTTAAGTGACTGCTGCACTGTGCAGGTGAGTCCAAAAGGAAGTAGGAAGTAAGGCATCCTCTCCAAGCTCACGAAGTTAATCTACAAACAGGGTGATGGGACTTCCTTGGTGGCTCAGTGCTTAAGACTTCACCTTCCAATGTAGAGGGTGCGGGTTGGATCCCACATGCCTCGGGGCCAAAAAACCAAAACATAAAATATAGCAGCAATATTGTAACAAATTCAAAAAAACTTAAAAAGTGGGGGTTAAAAAAAAACGTCAAAAAAATTTTAAAACAAAACAAAAAGGTATCCCTCGTATGGATGCCAACACATCAATCTGAATTCCAGGAGCCAATCGACCTGGGAGAAGCCCAGAGGGGCAGAGGAAGGGGCACCAATGCAGCGGGGATCCCTTGACTCCCACGGGGAGCTCAGAACCCACTCTCCCCAGGGCCTGCAGGACAGGATGGCTCTGCCACAAGGTGGCCTTGGCAGGCTCCAGCCAAGTTCTTGGCTACAGACTAGACTGCAGAAGAATGAGCTGCTGCTGCTAAGTCACTTCAGTCGTGTCTGACTCTGTGCGACCCCATAGACGGCAGCCCACCAGGCTCCCCCATCCCTGGGATTCTCCAGGCAAGAACACTGGAGTGGGTTGCCACTTCCTTCTCCAACGCGTGAAAGTGAAAAGTGAAAGTGAAGTCGCTCAGTAGTGTCTAAAAGCTAAAAATACACATATACACATATACACACATATATATGACTTGAGAGTCAAGCGGCTGCATTCATAAGCCCTGGAAAAATTACTCACAAAAATAGTGACTAGATTTAGATACCAACTGCTACTGATCATGGGACTATAGGCAGAATATCGAGTTGGGAGGAAGCTGGGTAAAAATGAATTCAGCTGGTTAACACCCCTCAGACCCCAGCTCTCACCAACTGTTTCCCCATCTCCACCTCTATCATATATTGTACAGGCACGACCACTTTACAGGTTTGTCACTGGTTTAGTTGGTCAGCTCCTGGTGAGCAGTGAAGGGCGTTAATCCCTCCGTCGTGACCGACTCTTTGCAGCCTCATGGACTGTACCCCGCCAGGCTCCTCTGTCCATGGGATTTCCCAGGTAAGAAAACTGGAGTGGGTTGCCATTTCCTCCTCCAGGGGATATTCCCGACCCAGGGGTCAAACCCACGTCTCTTGCACTGCAAGCGATTCTTTACCATCTGAGCCACTAGGGAAACGCTGATGGCTGCCACCAGGGAAGGTGAGCAGGGACAACATAATTTTTATCTTGGAGAACTTGGAGACCAGCCACTAGCGAAGAGCACTGAAGGAGGCTGTGAGCGGCCCCAGAAAAGCTGCCTGATCCCTTGTTTCGCTTCTTCACCAATAAACCCAGGACATGACCATTCTTACCTAGAATGAGGGGCCACAGTGGGATGAACGCGTGATGCCACAGATAAAGCACTCAGCTCTAACACGTATCTGTGAACACTTCTACTGTTTAACAAATGCTTTTCTAACAGGACTAGGATAATTCATGAATCCAGAGTCCTGGGAAGAAGAAAGGCCTAAAGGAAATTCTGTTTTATTTCAAAATAAATGTATTAAAACCCAAACCTATAGGTTCAGGGGAGATTTTGGTGTGAAATGAAGCGCTTCACTGCCATCAAATGGACCGGCTGCTGTACCTGCAACCAAAGAGACGACCTCACTTTTTAAAATCCATTTACAGCGCTAGGCATGTCGCAGGGAGCAGGACGCAATGCAACTCCGCAAATACAAACACGAGTGAAGACTCCCAAGGTCGAACGGAAAGGAAATTCACGGGGCCAAAATAAGTTTTCTCTACAGGCAACAAATTCTAGTCCTCAGAATGAATCCCAGGGACTTCCCTGGTGTTCCAGCAGTTAAGACTCTGCACTTTCCATGCATGGCTGCAGAGGACGCAGCTTCGATCCCTAGTCGGAGAACTAAGATCCCACATTCCCACATGGTGTGCAGTGCAGCCAAAAAAGGAAAGAATAAATCCCAGAGCCAGATGAGACCTCAGAGAGCACCCTATCGGGAAAGGGAACCTCCCCCTACAAACAGCCTGATGATACAACCCTCCTGATTCATATGTATCAGGCTAAGTAACACTGGGGATTGTCAACGAACTTCCTCACATACCGAATCACTCTGTTGCACTCATTAACTCTGAAAATACAGATGACCTTCCATAGGGGTAATAACTTCATAAATGCTCTCCTCACTGACGGGACACGTGTGTAAATACACAAGCATGTATGTTTAACACAGTGCAAATACACCCACTTTCTGAGGGAACAAAAGCTCAAAACTTTCCCTGTGAAAGTAGATTCTGGGGCTATGCCACTTCACAGCTCTCGTGAAGGCATGCCAATGCCAGGGAGGTGCTCAGGGCTTCCTCTAAAGAAATCATGCTCATGGAGTTTTTAACTTCTCTCGTGCACCAGACCAGAACTCCCGTCGGGCAATGCTAATCATAAAATATCAAAATCCAGTCACCTTTATCCCAACTTTTGTTTCAGTCCGTGTACACAGTTCAAAAACACAACAGCACAGATGAACAAAACTCACAGGCTGAAGGCAGGCCCTTCCACTGGTTCCCCAAACCAGCCAAGCTATCAGAGCACACAAGCTTCTTCAAACATCACCCCCATGGACATCCGCTGCAAGATGCGGGTAAGCTAAGCACAGGCCAGAGATGCCTCGCTCCTCTCATTTTGCAACTCTCAGGTTTCCACGATGGATTTCCTCTTACCCAGGGTTCCAGTCTAAGACTGGGTTAAAAAATCTTGGGATGGAATATTCCTCAGCAACAAAAAGGAACCAGCCGGCAATACAAGTACCTGAATGAATTTCAAAGGAAACTGTGCTGAGTGAAAACACTCTGCCCCAAAAGGCTACACATTATGTATCACCTGATTCCATTTCTATAACATTCTTAAGGGACAAAACTACAGAGATGGAGAACAGATTAGAGGCTGTCAGGCTTTAGGGCCTGGGGAGCAGGCAGGACACTCTAGCTCCAGAACCTTCTCTGAGTAAGCAGGGTCTTGGAAGTCAGCCAGCCCTGCTGACAAGCTTGTATGCTGGCCATGACCTGTCTGCGCCACCTAAAGTGGGTGTGGCTGGAAACGGGGAACAGGAGGCACCCTTGTGGGCTGGGGCACTGTGGTGGGGCACATGGAACATGGCACGGCTGCAGAAGTGAATACACCCAAACGAATACATGTGACACTGGGGAAATCCGAATAGTGTCTGTGGATTGTATCAGTATCAGTTTCCTGGTCACTTTATCGTCACTATGTTCTGCAAGATGTTACCAACTGGGGGAGAACCAGGTAAAGGGTCTTAACAACTTACATGTGATTCTCTGATTACGTCACAATGACAAGCTCAATTACAAAAATAACAAGTAGCTTTGTCCTGTTTTGTCTGTTCCTTGGCGCATGCTGACCAATAAACAGGGCAATTCCTTTTTGTGGTGGCCCGGGGTTTGTTTACAAGGAGCCTAGCCTGTTGACACGCTTCACGATCTGAACTGGGATCAGCTTCCTTTGGCTGCCACGGTACATGGCTCCTGAACCCTGACCTTCTCCGCTGCAGCTGGCAAAGATGCTTGCTACGTAAGATCTTTCCTGGGAACAGGCACAACTGACTGGTTTCTCTTGCCCAGCTGCTGCCAGCTGCCCAGGGCTCCCCAGGTCACATCTCACAAAACAGCTCCGGAGAGGACAGGAGAAAGCCAGCCCCCGGGGCTGCTCCATGTGAATGAGTGGGCAAGGAACCTCAGGACTCCTGGACCCCACTTGGCTGCCTCAAAACACCAGGCGGCAGGCTCGAACAGGGCAAGACCGTCCCTGGCTGACACAAGCGGTTGTACGCTGGGCTGGCCACCTTCCAGCACCCAGCTCACTCAGAGAAAGTTCTGGAGCTGTTGAGTCCTAGCAGATTGGCAGAACCAGCAAGCCACCTATCTGAGCTGACCCACAGCTTACATTCCTGCTTTTCCAGCAGCCTGGGGACCTTGAGGCTGCCCTCAAACTCCCCATCAGCCTCTTGTGACCCAACTTCATCACACTGTATCAACCTCAAGGTCTTTGGTGGCGTTCGGAGTCTGTCCCTCGAGATCGTGTGTTGTCTCCCTTTTAAGGAGAGCTGGCAGTCAGTCCCAATACTCCCCGGCACCTCCCTGCTGATTCAAAGAACCCAGAAGGAGAAAATTACAGGAGCATCTTTGCTGTCTCGCCTTATTGTCTTCAGGGTCACACTTCTTTCAATCCATTCAACAGGAGTTTATCCTCAATGCCTCCCAGAAACAATCATAAAGTAGTCCCCCTCTCCCCAAAATGTGCCATTCGGTACAGTGAACAGATAAAACATATTCCCATCATAATACTATTTTTTCAGGTTCCATAAACCCTTAAATAGCCATTTACTCAAAAAAAAAACTGAACGCTTTCAAACACTGCCCAGCTTCAAAGCTGATAAAGAAATAACCAGCGACTCCTCTGCGGGGATAAAAATTACATTCTACATAAATTAAATATATAATTTGATTAAACATGTTTATGTCTTTGTGATGACATTTAAAATAGAAGTAATCATTTTCTTTCTCAAAAGAAAAACTCTTTCAAATATAATTCGAAGCTGTCAAACCTATCGCCTGCTACAGATCTTTTAAATGTCACGTACCTTCAAAGGGGGGTGGCAGTTTCCTTTTAAATATGCAATTCCAAACAGTGCGATCTGGATCAAGCATGTATTAAAATACACCGCTGGCATTTACCCTGATTAAGTAGGGCCCTCTCCCCTTGTTCCTGAGGATCTGCTCCGGAGAGCAGCTCTGAGAATGCTTCCTCCCCATACAACTCCAGAGGCTTAACGCTTCCACACTGGCTGCAAAGCAGCTGGCCCCTGGGACCAACACCAAGTCACACCCCTGAATGCCTTAAGGGGCAAAGGTATTTCTTCTGATTCCTGCAGTTTCCCTCCCAGGTATCTCGTTGAACTCTGTGTAACCCAACTATGGCACAGCATCAACGGCCCAATTGTAAGACAGTGTTAATCAAATACAAAGGAAAACTCCAAACTCATTCTTCTAAGTCAATGACCTACATATTCAATTGCTTCTTCTCCAACTCAGTAGCAAACACCATGCTATATTTAAACACAGAGCACAGATATATCTTTCTTCTGAAATGCTTAGAGATACAGATAAAGCCTTACACTGTAGCCCTCCTCTTCCCAACTTAAGGAATGCAAGTCTTTGTCAACATCAATTGTTTGGGGAACTCAAGACAACACACATGGTCCATGACACTACTGTGTTTTAATAATAAGGGTAGTTTTTTTAAAAAACTGAAGATGAAGCTCCAATACTTTGGCCACCTGATGAGAAGAGCCAACTCAACTGGAAAAGACCCTGAGGCTGGGAAAGAATGAAGGCAGGAGGAGAAGAGGACAACAGAGGATGAGATGGTTGGATGGCATCAGTCAACTCAATGGACATGAGTTTGAGCAAATTCTGTAAGATAGTGAAGGACAGGGAAGCCTGGCGTGCTGCAGTCCATGGTGTTGCAAAGAGTCAGACTCGACTTAGCGACTGAACAACAAAAGGTAAAAAAAGCATCTTCACTGGAAGGCAAGCAGAATGAAGCCTGTCTTCCCAGCCCCTGGCCAACTACAAGTGCTCACAAAGAAAACAGACCAAAGGACTTCAAGTCAGTTAAGCACGTCACATACCAAGTGTCCAACGGAGGTGCAGACTCTTCGAAACTGCTCAACCTCAGAACTAGGGACCAGCATGGGGATAATCTGGGAGTCAGCAGAGATGACAGCGGAGGAACAGAGAGCTCTCAGAGTCTGTTCTAAGACCAGGGAAAGGGGACTTTCCACTGCCGATCTCTTTGTATCTCAGCCAAGCTTGATGAAACGTGGGTAATTCAACTACTTCACCATGACCCTCTCCAACCAAGCATCAAGGCAGAGGATGGGGAGACCACCCAGCCCAGCTCTGCACCCGCTGCCTTCCTCCTGGGGAAGGGGTGCTGCCCGTGGAGGAAGGAGGTGAGCGGAGGCCAGACCCATGCCCACACAACTCAGGGAGCCTTGGAGACAGATTACCCACCATGTGGTGGGCAGCCTGGGAGAGGACCAGGGTTGGGGGGATATGCTTCACAACCAAATCTGGGCTGGAGCTGGGAAACCTCAGCTGCGGACACCCTGCCGTCTCATCCTTCACTGTGACCTCAGGCAAGCCGCTTTACCCCTGGGAAACCTACTTCTCTCGGGGATGGGAGAGGAACGCTCCAGAGACACCAAGTTTTGGTAACTCCAGTTCTAATTCCATTTAAAACAGGCCAACTCCTGAGACTTAGAGCCAATTCTCTACTCACTGGGGCTTGACAGAGAGCAAGCACATGGAAACAGAGGTGTTATGACTGGAACTCCTCCTTCTCTTTGAATTCAGGTGTATGTCCTTCCTTGGGTGGCGGACCCCCACCCTTACCCACCCCGCCCCCCCGCCACCGCGTGGAGCTGAAGGGCCAGTAAACACCACCCGTGAGGCCAGACCCTGCAAACTGACCCCAGCACCCACGGAGAAGCCAGAGAGCACGGCTGAACCTAAATGTCTATGTGTCGTGGGAGACCTTTTGCGTGCTTCCTGCACCCCCAGTCTCCTCCTAAAAGGGGGGCCGTTCCCAGTTAACACCACATGTGCTCCCTCCCGTCTCCCCACATCTGGGGCCCACAGAAGTCATCCGTCCAGCACCCCCGCTCCAGTAGACTCTTCCAGCTTCAGTGCTTTTTTTTGAGCCTTGCTATCTATCAAGCTTAATGAACCCAACGTATACACACATATCTGTAGCTATAGCCATATATAGACACACACCCACTCATCCAAAAAATCTGGCGTGGACTCCTTCTTGATGGTCAAGGCCAACAGCCCCTTCTCATCTGCCGTCCACCTTCCCAGCTGGACCCCACACCACTCCACCCATTCTGCTCCTGCACCAACGGAGGGGCAGGCACCGCCGAGAGGCAGATTTGGAGACAGACATAACCTTGTCTTCAAGGAGTTCCAGAACGAGCAAGAACAGAACACCAAGTGCTAGGAAAGCAGATATGGAAGAAGGAGAGACAGCACCTTTGCCTGAACTCCCACTGAGAGGCGCCCAAATCACTGTCTTCCTCAGCCCCTCCAAGGAGCTCCAGATGTACCTCACCACCCTCCCCCGGGCCTACCAGCTACTTGACGGCGAGTCCCTCCCACCCCCAAACTCAGATTGTTCACTAGCGTGGACACCACTGCTTTACCCTGCTGGGAGTCCGAGACTCAACCAAGTCCAGACCCTGACTTAAGTCTCTGATCCTGGAACTGACCATGCCTGCCCCTACGTTTGTCCACCTCCACGTTGGAATCACATCAATCCCCGGGCAAGAATGAAAACTCCAATCATCTTCTCTAAAAACACCTAGAAAAAAATCCAGTTGAGACAAATGTCATTTTGGGAGAATGACCCAGTCCAACTCAACTGGTCTAGTTAAAACGTATTGCTTAAAAAAAAAAATAAGCGTTAGTCGCTCAGTCTCGTCCGACTCTTTGCCACCCCGTGGACTGCAGCCCACCAGGCTCCTCTGTCCATGGAATTCTGCAGGCAAGAATACTGGAGCGGGTTGCTAGTCTCTTCTTCAGAGGATCTTCCCGACCCAGGGATCGAACTCATGTCTCCTGGATTGCAGGCAGATTCTTTACTGTCTAAGACACCAGGGAAGCCTGAAGTGTCTAAAATTCCATCTCAATCAGACACCGTTGGAAGGGTTCCTCCCAGAACGGCTTCCCCTAAATTCTCCCTCAACACTGCTTCTAAGTGTGCCCGCGGACCCCGCCCAAGCAACAGCTTGTGTTGCCAGACCTTAGCTGCTGGTAGAACCCTCAGCTCCTATTTGATGTTGTTCAGGTGCTAAGCTGTGTCCGACTCTTTGAGACCCCATGGACTGCAGCGTGCCAGGCTCCCCTTGTCCTTCACTCTCTCTCAAACTTTGCTCAAATTTATGTCCACTAAGTCAGTGATGCCATCTAGCCATCTCATCCTCTGTCACCCCCTTCGCCTCCTGCCCTCCATCTCTCCCAGCATCAGGGTCTTTATTCAGTGAGTTGGCTCTTCTCATCAAGTGGCCAAAGTATTGGGGCTCCAGCTTCAGTATCAGCCCTTTCAATGAATATTCAGGGTTGATTTCCTTTAGGATTGACTGGTTTGATCTCCTTGGAGTCCAAGGGACTCTCAAGAGTCTTCTCCGGTGCCACAATTTGAAAGCATCGGTTCTGCAGCGTTCAGCCTTCTTTATGGCCCAACTCTCACATCCATATGTGACTACTGAAAAGACCACAGCTTTGACTATATGAACCTTTGGGATTACAGGACCTCTATTCCCATAACTCCCTCTAAGGAAGCATTTCTCTTTAGGATGAGCTCAAAGACACACACCATCTCTCTAAACTCAGGAAAAGAGAACTGTTTACAGCCAACTGTCCTGAAATCTGTGGTCCCTATATGTCCATTTTTTAAACAACTCTAGTCCTTCCCAATCTCATCTCTTCTTACAGTATCCTTTTCTCTTTTTTAAATCTCAAAGCATTGGGTTGGTCAAAAAGTTTGCTTGGGTTTTTCTAGCTCACAGGGAAACCTGCATGAACTTTTTGGACAACCAATACTTCCTCCAAAAAGACAAGATATAAAAAGTAAAATGTAATCCACTCATTAGGACCTACTAGCAGCCCTATAAACCATATCCCCAAAAGCACTGGCCCTGAAGAGATTCGGAGAAGCTGGCAGTAGCCTCCCCAAGGCCAGCACACCCCAGACCACTGGGCTCCTAAGTGGCCCGGCTCACAGGGTGACTGGTCTGCGGCTGGTTAGAGCTGCATAGCACACCTGCTCAGCCAGTTCCCCCACACTGACGCAAACTAGAAATGCACACACTCCCATGTGATGATGAGCGGGCTCCGAAAACCAACTTCTATCAGTCGTGAATGCAAAACCGTGGGCACAAACAAAGGCCCTGACCCTCATGCTTCACTGGAGAGCACAGTTATTTGAGAGGTAGGAAAGGGGGTGGGAGATGGCGTGGGAATGGGAGCAAGGAGAAACACGGCCCAGGAAAAATCCACAATTGTCCTGAGTCGCCAGGGAAAGCCAAGAGGAGCAGGCCTCTAAATAAAACAAAAAGGTTCCTTTTACCAAAGCAGGTACACTTCATGGCCCACCCCCAGAAGAGCAGTGGGGTAAACTTTGCATCTATCTCGCTGGCTGAGGGACCAAGGGAGAGGAAGGTGTCCCCCATCCCATTATACTGCCCTCAAGCAGAAAGCCAATGTTCTGCTAAGTGGTTTAAAAAACAGCTCCATCTTCCACATGTGATTGGCAGCTGTGTAAAACTTTATTATAACTGCTTTATAAAACTAAACATACACCTATTCTGTGACCCAACATTCCACTTCTAGGAATTTACCCAAGAGAAATGAAAACTTATGTCCATAAAAAGGCATGTACGAGAATGGTGCACTCCAGCTTTACTTAGGATTGCCAAAGCATCCATCAACAGGTGCGTGGATACAGTGGACGCTGTTGGAATACTACACAAGTAAAAAGGAACGGGCAACTGTTCCAGGTGAGAACACCCCAAGATTTCACCAAACATGTTACAGTGAATTTAGAAAGCTTTTGCTGAAAGGTATATGTGGTATAATACATGTGTGTAATATTGCATGCATACATATACATGTATGTATAACGTGTGTACACAAATGTAGTATATTAAGTGCTAGAACATGAAAAATTAATCATGTGGGAGTGGAGAGTATTTGCCGGAGATGATCAGGGAGACTGGAATGGGGGGTACCTGGCAAGGGCCATGAAGGAAGTTTCTGGATTGGTGCTAAGCTGTATACTGTGATATACTTGGGAGTACCCAGGTATGTGAATCCGCCAAAACAAATGGATTGGCTCACCTAGGATCTATCCCCATTCCCACCCCGCTGAACACCTCCCCCAAGTCCTATCTCAAAGGAAAAACTAAACTATAGGAATCACAAAAAAGTCAGCTTCAGAATTGAGATGCGTGCTGAGGGACCCAGGCAGGGGCGGAGCTGAGCAAGGACTGAGAACCATTGGGAAACACTGCCAGGTCAAGATGGACTGACGGGCAAGGGGGTGGAGGGCGCTGAGCCTGCGGTCTGGGGGGTTCACTGCACCACGTGACCACTTGGGGGGAACCGCTGGCTCTGGCCCACCTGCAAAATGACAACCACAGACATACCCACAAGGCCAGGGCCATTTCCCCACTAACAGCTGAAACCCCAGAGGCCCAGAGTGATCGTCGCCCCAAACCAGAGTGTAGGCGCAGCAGGCATCTAAGTAACATCCATTCTCTCCAGAAACAGACCTGTGAACTCAAGGAGGCCCAGGACAGGCTAAGGGTTGTTTGTACAAATGCAGGCTGATAAAACAGGAGGTCCCAACCCAATGAGAATAAACCCACAGGGCAGTCACATTTGCATCCAGTAGGTTCCAGTGCTTCAAGGCCGAATCCCCAAGAACAGCCTTTTTTTGACCACAGTTCAGTTCAGTCGCTCAGTCGTGTCCAATTCTTTGCGACCTCATGGACTGCAGCACGCCAGGCTTCCCTGTCCATCACCAGCTCCCGGAGCTTGCTCAAACTCATGTCCATCAAGTCGGTGATGCCACCCAACCATCTCATCCTCTGTTGTCCCCTTCTCCTCCCGCCTTCAATCTCTCCCAGGTGTTTGACCACAAACAGTTCCCACAGAGCACACGGATTACAAAGGCACATTTGGAAACAAGCCACTAAACTCCATGTGACGTTTAACGGGGCTGCCCTTAGATGCTGAGTCCTATAGGTCAGACCTCTCAGCCTCAGTCGCATTCCCAGTACCAGGTCACACATGGACTGCGCCTACCAGACTCTATCACCAAAGAGGTTTTAAAATATCAAGTACTGAAAATACATGCAACTTTCCCATTAAAAGCTAGGGCGTGGACACTCCAAAAGGTCAACATGGCACCCACTACAGTTTCATTACTGATGCTTCCTCCAGATGGCAGGAAAGCTACAACAAACGCACCCTTAACGAGTCGCTGCTGTCACACAAGAGGAACAGAAACCCACTCCCGACGGAATCCTAGACCTTGGATCTGGGCAGATCCGAGCTATCAGCAAGCACAGACCTGGCCCTGTGGAGGCAGGCAAACTTGCTTCCCAGACTGGAAGGAATTCTTGGGCACTGACCCTTTGACCTACTTTATCTTAAATTCAATGTGTGTTAGTTCAGATCCTCCAAAAACAGATACCAGGACAAGATGAATAACAGGCTCTACCAGAGACTTCTTGGGAGACATGAAACAGGAGGCAGAGGGAGACGCTGGTCTGACTCCCCTAGAGGAGACAGGGAAGGTGCAATCTTGGCCTGCTGGGCAGTTCAAGGCCAGAGGGAAGTCTCTGGGCCCAGAGGACAGGCTGTTGGGAGGAGTCCCAGGTCTCGCGGGACAGGCTGGCTTTCCCCACTGAGCTCAGGCCCTAGCTAGGTGAGGCCTGTGGGACGAGGGCTCTGTGAATGCGGTGCTGGAGTCCACTTGTGGAAAGTGTTTGGGGCCACCAGTTTCATTCCCAGAAAGATCAGGGGTGCCTTTCATGACAGCCACACCATGCCAAGTCACTGCAACACTTTTCCGACCCAAGGCTCGCTTCTAAGCTTCTCCAACAACTGCCACCTGGCCCCACCCCGTGTTTAGGTGGCTATCACTTGGCAGGTGTGACGCAGGAAGCCCTGCAGGGATGCTCACCCTCAGGGAGGGCCCCCCTGCAACAAGAGAGGGGAGGGTGATGGGATCTCCAGGACTTAGTGATAAATGAACTCGGCAGGTGGAGAAGTGAAAGGTATGATGCTGAGGCTGGGGACCTGGAGAAGTGGCCGCCTGCGCACTGAAGCAGAGTATGAGGCAGGGGTTGGTCTGGTGGATGATCAAGTTAATCAACTACCCAAACTCAGCGTTATTAGTTCACACTATCTGCTTTAACAAATGAACCCAAAATTGAATATCAACTCAACACAATAAAAGCTTACTTCTGTATCACAAAATGATCAGTGTTCCCAGTGGGTGGGCAACTCTTCACCTGGTGATTGAAGGGTCCAGGATCCTCACTTTCTCCTCTGGACTGGCCACACCCAGTTGACAATGCAGGTAAGAAAGACTGGATAAGGCACACTTGCTTCCTAACCACGTCTCCCAGGAAGTGACACCTACTGCCCCCAGGGCTCCACTGCCAACAACCGCCCGGGGTCTCCAGGAGCTGCCCAGGTGGCGGTGGGTCAGCCACCGTAGCAGGAAGTCCCCACCACTGACGCGAAGCACAGATCTCTGGTGGACATCTGGTCGTCTCCACCACACTTACACTTTCCAACTCGATCTCAAGAGAGGCTTATTTTGGAAGCAATATAGGCCTTCAGCTCTCTCTGAACACCATAATCCAAGGCTACCTGACCATTGAACCAAATCTGAAAAGAGACACCGGCAATTCTGGAAATGCATCTATTAACTTCTCTTGTTACCACACAGCTGTGGCATTCACGTGGAAATCTGGTCACAACTCGACTCTCACCAATCAAGTAAAAAGTTGAGCAACTGTCCTTTTATTGGAAAAGGTGTGCAAAATTGGTTTCATGGCCATCAACTCTAAAAATATCATCAAGGCTTAGACTCGGCATTGTTTAATAAGCCTACTAAGAACGGGGGAAAAAATAAAATGAATTAAACTATGCCACATTATCAGTTTTTATGACAGAACTCAGTCCCCAAATGTTGAAAACCAATGAAATAACAGAGCTCTTGTTGAAGTCTTCAAGCCAACCTTGTAAAAGAAACACAAGAATTGCAATTTCACAGAGCCTAGCCCAGGACTGGGTGACTTGCCAGAGGTCACCCAGCTGGTGAGGGACAGTCGGGTGAGGGGGGTTTCCAATCAGTTTGACTCGGCACCTGGATCTGGGTCAAGATCCCAGCAAGTTTTGAAAACTCTCCAAGGCCAAGTCAAGCTCCCAACATCCTCACATCCGTACAGATTCCACTTCAAATGGCAAATAGAGCACCTTGGGTATAATATTCTTATAAGTGCATCCAAATTGAAAAAAAAAAAACAAAAAACAAAAAACTCCACTAAAACACGAGTTTTCATCTGCATAACACTTAACCAACTAATTCCACGACATTCAAGTGAGAACAGATGATGTACTGAAATATCAAAAACAAGAATCCGATTTGGTAAACAGTTGAGCGCTATTTTCACATCACCCTAATGAATTTAGTTTCAATGAACACAAATCAGCAAACACTCTGAAAATTTTAATGGTATGGTACAAAATGATGCTTTGAATGACAGCCCCAGAGAACAAACTCTTCAAGAGGAAAATCAGAAAGGGTGAGTTAGTTCAAATCCACTTATGGCCCATGGATCTACACTTGACTCTGGGCTTGCTTCTCACACAGAGCTTCAGACTGTGAGTGAAGCAGCAAGGAGAGGCGCTCTGGGTCCCTGGATCTTGCTCAAACAGCTAGGCCCAATCTGCTATCAGGTGCCTGGTTTTGTTCCAATACCTGTACAGCAGGTGGGTCAGTACCCACAAAAGATGGTACATAGATTTTGGGTCAAATTCTTGCCCAGAGCAGGCACCTGCCTCTAGCCAGCTCATTATGGCCCTCAGGGTCAAGGGCACTGCTGGGAAATATCTGGATGCTTGGGAAGTGTCTGGGATGGTAGGATACAGGTCAAGGTGGGTCCAGATTCCTCCAGAGCCCTGCTCACATGCCCACCCGTCCTCTCGTCTGTGTCTCCATCCTGTCATCACTCTGTAAGTGGTACCCAAGTTAAATCTTGGCAGTGAGTTTACATCCACTTAGCTTTTAAAAAAGCATGCAATGACCAGGAGACAAGGAAACGCACCGACATCCCCAGAGAATGCAGAGGGTCATCACATTCACCTGAGTCCTGTGAGTTTTTTCATCTGAAAACCAAGGTTGTTGTTTGGAGGCTATAATTAGAACATACTGGAACACAGCTGTAAACTGTAAGTCACTATGAAAAGAGTGGACTGGTCTTTTGAAATGACATTTCTGCTTCGGTTATAATAAACCAAAATTAAATCACTCAGTTGTCTTTGGGAAGAATTCTGAAGCCTACCTTCAAACCCAAGTGAACCCCACAGCTACGTGGGGACAAGGAAGCACCTCCTTCCTGCCGTATCCTCCCTGAGCCTGCCCTGGGGGAACCACGGCTGCTTAACTGAATCCTGAGTCCAACACACACTTCTTGGCCGCAGCCCCACGACTGATCCAGCTTTCTTTTTTCCACTGGCAATGAAGTTTGCTTTCAAAGACAAAGGCATTTAAGACAACACCTGTATGATGTTAAAGAAACAAAAGACTACAGATGAGATTTTAAAAGCACGTGATCGGAAGGAAGGAAAGGGTGCATTCAAAAGCCACATCCTGGGGCTCTCGCTCCTAGGGTGCGAAGACTAAGGGGGCTCCCCAAAACCAGCCCTACACAGCCCAACTCCTAAACCTGTCACCTCTTTCCAGTCCAACAGCCATGCCATCAAGTAACTGTTCCTGCTCTCAACTCACGGGTGAGGGGGCACTGGGGCTTTGAGCCTCACACCAGAGTCCGCAGCAGAAAAAGCAGAGATGGAACCCAAGTGCACCCATGGAAGGCCACCTGGCACCTACAGCAGAGGGCAACGGGGCAGAGGACTTCAGCAAAATGAGACTAAGCGTCAGGACAGACCCCCTGCGGCATTCAGGCCCCTCTGCTTTCTGCCGCCCTCTTCACCCACGTGGGCAGAGGGGGCGTCAGAGCACGGTCCGCCCGCTGGTCTGGTCAGTCTCCTCCCCCATCCCACATTAACCACCCCACCCCCGGCAACGGCTTCACCCCAACACTCAGCACTCAGCCCCCCAGGATCTGATGTGTGACTTTTCGACTCTCAGACCCTTTTCTTTCCATAATTCAGAGGCAGCAGCCGAGTGGCATCACGCACAAAGGGTCCTGGGGCACCCCCAACCCACTTGGTCCAGCTAAAGGGACCCTTTCCCAGGTCCAAGTATCACACGTGTGTTTGCTCCCTCCTACGTGGGGGCACCAAAACCCCTCCTCCCCCAGCACCTTCCACAGCAACCCACTGCCTCTAAACAAGACAATTCCCTGGAATTCCTCCAGGGTTTCCTTCACTCCCCCTTCAGCATTACCCAGCCCCCCTGGTCCCCTCTCTCCCTCCTGTCCTGGTGACTTCACAACGGCCTTCGTAGGCCAAGAAATCTCACGCAGGGATACTGAACACCCTAGATTCCCGTGAGACACGGCTGAGCGTAGGATTCTTTTCCTACCAAAAAAACGCACATAGGACCCTCCCCGCCCCACCCTCCCCTAGACTCGTACCATTCCTGGGGTTCACACCCCCAACCCAGGCACGGAGCCCACAGAGGTCCACAGGCCTGAGTCAGGCCCTCCGGCTTTGTTTCCTAGGCAACAGCCACTCTCCTTCACAGCTACACACTGACCACGGCAGAAGATTCTAGCATTCCTGGAGTTTCTTCTCGAGGGTGGGAGACGCCCGCTTTCCTTCCAGAGGGGCCCTGAGGCAGATGGGACCCCGCCAGCTCGCTCTCCCCCGGACACCTGTGTTGCCAAACTGAGGGCACTTTGGCTCCAGGAAAGCCTGGCAAAGGAAACAGCCCCACAGACCCTCACTCGGCGATGGGGAACCAGGCCGCTCTAGCCGGGCGGCAGAGGCGTACCTGTCACCGCCGACACGTGGCTGAGGGGCTGGGCCTCCCAAGAAGCCCCTCTCTGCCCCTGCCTCCGGCGTGTGGGGCAGGGAAGTTAGGAGTTGCCCCACTCTCTGAGGCCCTGCCTTCCAGCCCCCGGGCTTGGAAAGGGCCATGTGGCCTCAGCTGGGCGGGGAAGGACCTCTCTACCTGACTGTCCATCAGAGCCACCTGGGAGCTTGTTAATCTGCCACGCGGGGTTCCACCCCGCAACCAGGGACTGAGAAACTCCGGAAGGGGCTGGGCTCGTTTCCAAAGCTTCCTCAGGTGATCTCAGGTCCAGGCAATGATGAAAAGGATGGGGGCAAAGGGCGTGATGGCCTCCAAGGGAGAGGGGGGGAGCTGGAAGGAGCCCATAGCCCAGCTCCCTCAAGAGGACTTCCCAGACCTCGGGTGGGTGAACAAGACCCCCAGCACCCAGGGGTCTGGGCACCCCTAACCCACTTGGTCCAGTTAAAGGGACCCTTTCCCGGTTCCAAGTATCACACATGTTTTTGCTTCCTCCTACCTGGGGGCACCAAAACCCCTCCCCCAGGGCCTTCCACAGCAATCCACTGCCTCTAAAGAAGACAATTCCCTGGAACTACTCCAGGGTTTCCTTTACTGCCCCTTCAGCACAACACACTCCGGTATTCTTGCCTGGAGAACCCCATGGACAGAGGAGCCTGGCAGGCTACAGTCCCTGGGGCCGCAAGAGTCGGACATGACTTAGCGACTAAACCACCACAGCACTACCCAGCACGCCTGGTCCCCCTCCCCATCCTGTCCTGGTGAGTTCACAGGCAGGGCCACCGTGAAGTCTTCGCGCATCCACTGCCCTCTGGCTATGTGGCCTGCTCCTTGCGGGCCGGACGGGGTCAGGCTGGTTCAGGCCACCAAGCTAGCTAGGGACACTGCCCTGCCATCCCAAGGCTCGTTAGCCACAAGAATACGGAAGGCCCACCAGAGAGCAGGTGCCATGGAGGAAGTGGGCAGGAAGGAAGACGAGCCCATTTTCATAGGATTCGTGCCCGGGGCATCTTTCCAACCCTACCTGCCGTAAGTCCAACTGACTCCTGACCCGCCCCCTGCAGCCCCCAGGAGAGCTGAATCCAGCAAACACTTACCACCTGCCCGGGAGCTGAGGACCTCGGATCGCGCGGTCTGTTACAAGACACCCTCCAAAACGCTATTAGTCCCCCCAAAATAGCATCGCTAGCCACAGACATACAGGGACAGACACATAAAACACATTCTCCCAAAATGGCAACAGGGCGTCTCCTGGGCGGTGCTGCCTACAGCCTGGAAGGGGCTCTGACTTCAAATAGGCTCCAGGCAGGGGAAGGGCGGGGGGAGCTACAGCTGGGAGGGGTCGGGTCAAACCTTTCCCCACCCAAACCTTCAGCCCTGACATCACCACCAGGAAATGAGATGTTTGTTTTATTACAAGGTCTCGAGTTCCTGCTGCTTCTTTACCTAGAAGCAAAAAATTTGCCACCTGGGTCCTCACACACCAATGTCACCAAAATTACAGTTCACCGAAATATCAAAACCACCCACAACTGCAGAGAAGACTAAAATGGGAAAGGGATGAGGAAATTAAGCAGATACAAAGAAAAGTAGAGGGAAAGTTCCGTTTGATCAGAACAGATTTTGCTCTTTTTTACAAAGCGCTATACTGTCTGCAGACCCAGAGTCCCCTTTGGTGCCACGGTGGTGACTGATCTCAGAGCCGGAGGCTGGTTCGGGGGCCTGTGAGGCCTTGCTGACTGTGGTGGGCTCAACTGCCAGCACCCCACACCCACAGTACCCTGCCGGAGCTCAGCCAGCTCTCAAGGATGGGGAACAGCACACACAATATCAAGGGTCAGACTTTATCTTTTAAATGCACAATGTGCTCGAGCCAAAAACAAAACAAAAAGCCTTCCCAAGATGCTTTCCAAATTCCAGAAACACACTGGGCTGGAAAAAAAAAAAAATGGAGCCCTGTTTCCTCTTATTTTTAATCTTACTTTGGCGAGGTTCATAATAAAAGAGAATAACCTATTTATTTGCTTACCTTACTTGGAAAGACAATAAATTGGAAAGGCTTCATAAATCTCGCAGGGAATTCCTTTAAACAAGGACTGTCAGCAAAAATCCGTAAATAACCCTCTGCCAGTCTCCAGCAATCACCTCCACCACACATTCTTTTTCCTTCCTGCTTTTGTACTAATCTTCCAGCAAACAAATCAAATCAAGCACTAAAACGTTTTTATTCTTTATCAAGGTGAGGCTCAGAAAACATCCGGGAGTCCACCGGGACTGTTGACTTACTTAGGTGGCCTCTGAGAACAATCAGATGCAGCAAAGGCCCCCCAGGACAAGATGAGGGAGACCCCTGAACCCCCAAACCCTGCCACACTGCTCTCACCGATTTACAAAACCCAGGCTGGCAATGGGCTTTTGCACACAGAGCCAGGGACAGACATCAATTTGACCTGGAGCAAAGCTTGAACCTTATGAAACAGGTCCTATTCAGGTGGGGGACAGGCTCTCAGGTTTCCTCCACCTTAGCTCACCCCCCGGCCCTTGTAATCCCACTGTCGGAGACCTTCCAGGTCCATCCAGGCGGCAGCTGGTCAAGTTCACTCATCCCCATGTTGACCAAGATGAAGAAAGACAGCTCAGAACTTGGAGATGTCCAGAGCAAATCCACAGCTCATCCAGCAGCCCAGGCCTTGTTCCCACCACGTTGACTTGTGAGGCACCTGATTAAAACGACCTTCAAAAACAGCCAAAGATGGACAGTCTCACGCTGAGGTTTCAAGGACTGTGCTAAAAATAAGCCTAAATAAGAGGCAGAGGGAGGCTCGTGGATAATCAAATGTGTAATCAATTTACATGTCAGGGAAGGATAATTACCATAACCAAAAAGAAAAGTTCTCCAAGCCAAAAGGTTAAGAAAGAAAATTAAATCAGCAAGCCACCACTACCCAACTACCCACATTGAAACAAAAACATACGTTTTTGGAAAGGACAAGCCTCTTGTGTTCCTGGCAGCTTCCAGAGCCTTGAACTTCCCTCCAGGACCATGATTCTTGGTCCTGGGTGTGATTCTTGGGTGTGAGACACAAGACTAGCGAAACCTAAGCAACTTGTCAGACTTGTGCACAGCCAGCAATACACGCAGCTGGTTAGCCGTGCAAGGGTTAGTCGCTCGCGGTGTCCGATTCTGTGCGATCACACTGTAGCCTGCCAGGCTCCTCTGTCCGTGGGGTTCTCCAGGCAAGAATACTGGAGTGGGTTGCCGCGCCCTCCTCCAAGGGATCTTCCTGACCCAGGGGTGGAACCCGCGTCTCTTATGTCTCCAGCATTGGCAGGCGGGTTCTTTACCACTAGCGCCACCTGGGAAGCTATGCAAAGGAACGGGCTTTTGATACAAATCCCACCAAGATTTCAAAGGGCTGTGTCCCTGCAGGCGACTGAGCTGTGTAGAAAGAACCTCATGTGCTGAAGATCAACCTCCAGATGGAAGGGTGCCTCGGCTGTTCCTATGACGAAGGCACCAAATTCATCTGTTCTTATCGTCTCCCCTCCTGGCTCACTCCCGGTGCTCAAGAAAAATTATTATAGACTCACCAAATTAACGTATTTCTTGTATTTCCAAGTGAAGGCAGAGGCCTTTCTTAACTGGCACTCTCTGAAATAGTCACTTGACAATTGGCACACCTTAGGCACGACTGCCCGCCGAAGCTAGTGGGGCCTGGGCACTCAGCAGTGGTTGCCCACTCCCTTCCCTCCAAGACCGCTGTGATTTCAGGACCCGTGCAAGTGAAGCAGCTTCCCGCCTTTTACCTATGTTAACCTGGGGAGCTACCCTGCAGAGACAGGAGCGGAGCCCCAGGAGGGCGCAGGGGAGGCACCCCGGGTGCAGGAAGGACACGGGCAGGCCCTGGGGCCGCCTAGAACTGCAGTCCTACTGTGCTCCCCAGGACTCAAGACAGCCACCGCCTGGGTGGGCAGGTCATGTGTACACAGGACCACCGAAGATGCTTCCAGAGACCCTACGGACAGAAACCACTTCCCTGCCGTTTAAATAAAATCCAGCCTTTGACTTTTCCTGTTAATAAATTCCAGTGTTTGGGCAACTTTTCTCCCCTGGGCAAGGATGGGAGGGCAGCGCAGTCTCAGCGTGGTCATGGCAGCTTCTGGACCCCAGAATCTCCCAGCAGCCGGGTCCCCAGGCTGGGAGGACTCGGGTCTCCCAATGGGCTGGCAGTGTCGTGTCCCGCCCCCTCCCCCACCGCAAGGAAGAACCGTCAAGAGTGTGGAAGCCACTCAAGGACAAGCAGTTCAAAATGCTGCTTCAAACAGCTCTTGTCCCATTGGAGCGCCAACCTTTCAGCGACGAACCCCAGGGTCCAAACTCTTTGCATCTGGAAGCTCCCCAAACCTTCTAAGCATGTGGTCACATCTCTGCTGCACTCACGGCACGCGTGTCAGCTCGCGGACGACCACCCCAAAGAGGCCAAGGATGCTTAGATGGGAATCTCAGGCCAGGAATCAAGGTCAGGGGGCATCTGAGCTCATAGGCATCAGAAGGTTTGCTAACAGTGAATGCACGCAAAAGGCACTGGGAGTCACTCCGCCCGGTGAGCCCTCTCCCTGCCCTGAGCGCTGGGGCACCGGGCACAAACCGCAAGCCCTGCAAAGACAGCTCCAGCAACAACCGGAACGCTAATAAGTGCAGTGATCCCCACTTAACAATTTCAAAAATTCAAAGACTCATTTCATAAAAATTTCCCCAAATGAACAGACACAGAGGGTATTTTAAGACTATGAAGAGTGAGCTGGCGGTGGCTTCCTTCCCAAAGTGCAACGGAGACCACTCATAAGCACATCCTCTGGGCGCAGAGGGGCCAGTCTTCATCATACACCTGAGAGAAACCAGGGTCCCCTGTGACACACAGGAGCTGGCAAAGGTGGCAGTGGAACCCAGGACTCCGGTTCCAGGGTGGGTCGCCAACCCAGGTGACCCACCGCTGACCCTCCCACAGGAAAGGGCGCTGGTCCCTGCAGGCTGCCCGCCAACCAGCCTCCTCGACCACAGACTGGGGGGCTGGCCTCTACCTGCGGGAAGCCAGGCTAGGCCGTGAGGGATGCCCTGCGCCCCTACAGGCACAGGGACCAGCCTGGGCATGCAGGAACCCGAGAGCAAACACTGCCTGGCTCTCTGCTCAGCCACTTCCACACCGAGAGAACAGGAAGGAGCCAGCGACCTACGGCCACTCCCAGGCCCTCTGGACCTGGAGCTGGCGGCCGTGGTGGGCAGAGGAGGCATCTGTCCCCAGGCACCTTCCAAGAGGGGCTGGCAGAACCCAGGGAGGAAGGCGAGCAGCTGTTGTGTGTGTGTGTCCCTGGAAAGTCCAGGGACAATGGCCGGAGGTGTACCCAGGCCTGAGGTGTGGGTGTGGTATTGCCCGCTTGGAGGAGGAGGAGGGGGCACCTTAGGGGGCAGGGGGAATTAATGGAGCAGATAAAGATTCCAACCACAGAGTCTGCCCAGCCTGGGCCAACTTCCTTCAGTGCCCTTCACTTCCTTGAGTGTTCCTCCCTGCAGCGACACGGTGGGATCCACTCAGGCAAGTCTGTTTGCTGAGCCTGGAGGGTCCCCCTGAGCCGGCGGGACCCTCGGACATGACAGATATGCGAGAAAACCCTGGCACCTCACATGAGCACCCAGGTACTTCCCCACACTTCCCAGGCTGGCCTTGCTACTGTCAAAGATGGACAAACTGCAGTGGTGGTGGGCGGGGTGAGGGAGGGCGGAACCCCAAGGAGCTCCTGGGACCTCCCTTGGTGACCAAACTGGTCTGCAACCACATGGCTTTTGCACAGCGTTGGACAAAACATGCAGAATTGCACGCTGAAAGGGTGAATTTTACTGTACAGAAAGTATATCTATATAGCATTCTTAAAAAGTTGATCCCGGGACTTCCCGGTGGTTAAGTGGTTAAGACTCTGAACTCCCGGGGCATGGATTCAATCCCTGGTGGGGGAACTAAGATCCCACAAGCCATGCTGTGCAGCCAAAATAAAAATAAGTAAATAAAATAAAAGGGCTTTTCAGGTGATGCAGTGGTAAAGAATCCGCCTGCCAATGCAGGAGACATAAG
Organism: Capra hircus; assembly: GCF_001704415.2. NCBI lineage: Eukaryota > Metazoa > Chordata > Mammalia > Artiodactyla > Bovidae > Capra > Capra hircus. Next base: position 7,348,649 of record NC_030833.1, on the reverse strand, counting down.
AGACTCGGGTTCGATCCCCTGGAGAAAGAAATGGCAACTCGCTCCAGTGTTCTTGCCTGGAGAATCCCATGGACAGAGGAGCCTGGCAGGCTACAGTCCGCGGGGTCACAAAGAGCCAGATACGACTGAGCACAGCACAACAGCGAAAAGATAAAATGCCGGGTCTGGCGGCGGTACATCTGGCCCTCTCTCTTGGCCTCCCCAGCCCCACCGACTGCCCCACACTTTATACTCTTTACTCCAACAAAGAAAGAATACGAGTAATGATAAAAGCAATAAAGCCCACACTGGAGAGAACTCAGGGTGCAACGTTGAGGGTTTGTCATGCATTAACACATTGAGTCCTCATACACATCAGAGGTGGATATGAAGAACGCCCACCCACCGCAAGGGCACAAGGAGGTAGGGACCTTCCCCAGGCCTGCAGCTGAGCCCCAGGGTGGCCAGGATGGGAGGTTCCATACTCAAAGTGTTAGTCACTCAGTCATGCCCCTATGACTCTCTGCAACCCCATGGACTGTGTAGCCCACCAGATCTCTAGGGGATCTTCCCGACCCAGGGATCAAACCTGGGTCTCCCACACGGCAGGCAGACTCTTTACCATCTGCGTCACCAGAGCCACACAACAGAGCCCTTCCTCAGGCCAGGAGAACCACCCCCAGGCCTGGAGAGGACCCACCCTCCACCCCTGCGCTGGGGATGCACCCTGCCCCCATCCCAGCTCTCTGAACTTCAGAGTAAATCCTCCTTGCTCTTGCTGGCAGCCCTGGCATCGGTCACACAGTAGGAGCTCTATTTGCTGAAGAAGCAGATCTTTGTTCAACAGGCAATTTTCAGAAGAAGCAAATGCATCTCAATGTCACAGCATCAATTTCCACAAATCAATCCCAATTGAGCTACCTTAGCATATGCTGTAAAAATTTTAAACCCTATGCATAAAATATTATACATCCATTTTTATTTGATCTACTAAGTTATAAAGCTTTCCTCAGTCTCTTAAAGGTGGTTTTCCCAGTAATGCATAACTGCTTAATTGGGAAGTGTACAAAACATAATTACACTGCCTAACACTACAACATTGCTTATGGGAATATCTCTGTTCATGCATTCTGCTTTATTTTGTATTTAATCTCTATTAAGATGTCTATATGAAAATAGATAGGTATGCTAGTCTTCATAAACACCATAAATCATAAAGTCATCTCCTTGCTAACCCGGGTCCAAAAGCAGCCCCCAAAGAGACGACTGGGGCCCGAAAGGCTCCCACTTCTCATATTTAAGCACAGTTGGTAAGCTTTCAACGTGTGGCCCACTTAGCTCTGTGCCACTTTGCCAGGTAAGGGTGACGGTAATGGCTATTATTTCTCTCACAGAAAGTGGCTTGGCCTGAAACTCAAAAAATACCCCAAACTGCCCCCCCAGAAACCAGTTACTCAAACCAGAAAGGGCAAATTCTTTCTTGTGCCCAAGACCACAGTTGCCAACCTCATATCAAGAGGCAGGTGGAGACCCCTTAAATCCTCGGTGGACACTGCATGCACATGGCCTTTCAAGTTCACTCTTCAGCTGGCACAGGGCATGTGCCCCAGGTTCCTCCAGACCTCAACACGGGGGTACCACCCTGCACGTTTCTCTGCCTTGGAATGTGTATACACACATACTCCATCCCTAGAACTATCTGAACACACAGCCATTCTCTAAGCAGCCTGGTGTTGGAAAAAAAAGAACCAGTTCAGATTCTGTGCCATCGTTTATTAACTGTGAGCCCATCCCTGTATTGGGAAAGTCTCACCACCTCCTACTGAGGTCATTACTAAAACAAAACAAGCAAGTGTATGATAAGGTGTTCCAAAAAAGGGACCTACAAAGTGTATGATAAGGTGTTTCTACAAAGCTGTCCTCGATACAGCAACATAAGCGATCAGCCTCACTGAAGCTAATCAATAAATTCTATATTGATTCAATACTAATCAATATACTGATCAATAAATTCGCCAAGGTAAAAAAGGATTTGCCACAAAATGTGTTTATCTGCATTTCTGAAACAGAAAAGTGTCATCCCCAAATCTGCTTGGCAACATGGATGAAATAACGCACAAGTGAGATTAAAAAGTTGAGGCAGACTTCACTGGCCCACGTGGTGAGGTGGGAGTGCCTCCTGCTGACCTCTGCCTTCAAAAACTGTCACCAACTCTGCCGCACCCGTCCTCAGCCTGCATACACTGACTTTCAAAGTGCGCTCCACTGCCAGCACGGCTCATACGTTACGAAAAGGTAATTTGTAAAAACAATTTCTCTTACCACTAGGCTATGACGCTCAGACCAGCCTCCTCCCCGTGAGCACTGCTAACTGGTCAGAAGAGACAATTAAATGTCAAGTGCATCAGAACGAAGACCCAGCTCCAACACACACAATTTCCCTCAAGTCCCTCGGAATATTGAGTGCTGGTTGAGGGGGTAGAACCCCCGCTTAAGCCAAAAAAAAAAAAAAGAGAGAGAGACTGGGTCAGGCAGAAATCCAGATTTCCACTTTGAGATCTATTCATTCAGATGGGGAAGAGTATTCAAATATAAAATCCTTCAATCACTGGTCATGCCAAATGTTCAAAAACTAGACTCAAGTTGTGTGGGTGTGTGTCGGGGGTGTGGTTTGTTTTTAAAGAAAGATGGTCTGCATGCAGTTGGCAGGCTCTGGATGGCTGCGTTGAGAACCCCCTCCCGGAGGTTCTCAGTCCGGGTGTTCCTTAGGCGGAGCCCCAGGAGACTGACTCCCAGCCAAGGGTGCCCTGGGGCTCCACCTGCTCCAGAGGCCACCCTCTCAGGGCACCTGGGCAGCCAGCAGCCCTCCCTGGGGACTGTGAGTTACTCATGTGAAAACCACCAAGCCCACAGCCAGCTTCTTGCCACTGAATGTGCGCCCAACTCACCTGCTCCCTTCTGATAAAGCAGCGCACAGAGGACTCCTCCCTATTCCTGTGTGTGTGTGTGTGCACGCGCACGTGCTTGCGTATTTAGTTGCTCAGTCGTGTCCAACTCTCTGCGACCTCATGGTCTGTAGCCTGTCAGGCTCCCCTGTCCATGGACTTCTCCAGGCAAGAATACTGGAGTGGGAAGCCATTCCCTTCTCCAGGGGATGTTCTGGACCCAGGGATCGAACCCGAGTTTCCTGCACTGCAGGCGAATTCTTTTGGTCTGAGCCACTAGGGGAAGACCCCAATCCCAACTCTCTGCTCTAGATGAAATGAGACACAGTGTGCAGAGGAGGGGCTGGGCACGGGCAGGACACTTACTCGGTTACCTAAGAACCACCAAATCTGCAGATATTACCACTCTTTTCCTCCATCACCAACGCAGACAACAAGAGTATCAAACAGCTCACGTTCAAACCCTTTCCACCTGCATCAGCCTTCCTTGCTGTGCACATTCGCAAATGTGGCAATAGGGCATTCTGGCCCCTTGCATTCCACCACTGGCTGCCTCCCAAGGGCATCCGCAAGGATCATCTCGCTTTACAAGTGACGTTTCTTTTAACAGTGTGAATTAAGCCAGAAGAAACTGCTGGTCCATGAAATGACCAGCCACCCTGAAGGTGACGATTGGTCTCTTCCACAGACTCCGGAAGGACACGTTCCCTAACCCCAGTCCCCTGGCCCCAACTGTTTCTCGCTCACTTGACCCAATGGGGCAGCTGGGAGCAGTGGCACAGTTGGGGGGGCCAGCCCATTTCTAGGAGTGGGCGACCGCCTTGTGAGGAGATATTTCCCGGCCCAGATGGGGACACAGGAACACCCACGGCACAATGGACACCCAGCTGGACCAAGGCGGGTCACCGGCACTGCTGCTGACCGAGTGCCCACCACGTGCCAGAAAGACAAACCCAACACGTGGTTCTCTGGGAAGCGAGTTCACAGTTGCTGCGCTCCAGACGCTCGGACGCCCCTACTCCAGCAGGAGGAAGGGGGCACATGAAGGCAGATGTGTGCGGAGAAGGGGACAGGGAGGGGCCTCGTCCCAGACAAACCCTCCAAGGACAGGGCGGGTCAGGCGCTCCTCCGCCGTGCTTTTACCTTGTCTGGGAAGAAGAGCCGAGCGCCATCACCAGCAGACCCCACGGCCCAGGGCACCGCCTGCTCTCAGGCCGAGGAGGCACAATACCCAACCACTCACTCGTTCTTTCTTCTCCGGGAAGGGAAAGCAGGTCTTAAATAGAAAGCAAATATTTTACTGGGCATCCCTCAGAGGGATTCCACCATCTAAAAACAACCTCCTGAAAGGATCATCGCTTAGGCCTCAGGAATCACTCCCTAACCAAGCCAGCCTCCCCCCAGCCCTCCCTGCCCTGTTTAGGTCGGTATTTTTTTTTTTTGGTATATAGTTTCATTTTTTAAATTAATTTGTTTTTTACTGAAGGATAATTGCTTTACAGAATTTTGCTGTTTTCTGTCAACTCTCAACATGAATCAGCCATAGGTATACATACATCCCCTCCCTTTTGAAGCTCCCTCCCCACCCCACCCCTCTAGGTTGATAGAAAGCCCCTGTTTGAGTTTCCTGAGCCCTACAGCAAATTCCCACTGTAGGGCAGAATTTTTTTAAGAACACCAGGACCTGGAACTCTCACCCCAAACACTCCTTTCTGGGCCCTGCCCCCTTCACCTTCTGGTCCCCCCAACTCTGGGAGACTCATCCACCTCTTTGGTGCAAAGGATCAAGTCTCCCTCCCCCAGAGGACCCATTCCCTTAGGACAGGACCCACCCACCATCTTGCCTAGCAAGATCTTGCCTGTCTCCTACCCTACACAGCCAAAGCAATCAAGCCCCAGGGAGCCTTCTCGGATGTCCCCTGAAGGCAACCCCTCCCCTTCCAGTGCCTCCATCAAGATTCCCTGACCGCTTTCCAGGAATGCAAAAGGAAATCTGCTCCTCAGGGCACACAGCACCTTAGTTCAGTTCAGTCACTCATTCGTGACTTTTGTGATCCCATGAACTGCAGCGCACCAGGCTTCCCTGTCCATCACCAATTCCCAGAGTTTACTCAAACTCATGTCCATTGAGTTGGTGATGCCATCCAACCATCTCATTCTGTGTTATCCCCTTCTCCTGCCTTCAATCTTTCCCAGCATCAGAGTCTTTCCCAATGAGTCGGTTCTTCGCATCAGGTGGCCAAAGTATCAGAGTTTCAGCTTCAGCATCAGTCCTTCCAATGAATATCAGGACTGATTTCCTTTAGGATGGACTGGTTGGATCTCCTTGCAGTCCAAGGGACTCTCAAGAGTCTTCTCCAACACCACACTTCAAAAGCATCAATTGCTCAGGGCAAGAGCAACTAATTTACTTCTCTGTTTATTTTGTATTTATAAATTTAACAAGGTGGCACAGTGGTAAAGAATCTGCCTGCAATGTAGGAGATGCAAGAAATTCAGGTTCCATCCCTGGGTAGGGAAGATCCCTCTGGAAGAGGAAATAGCTACCCACTCCAGTATCCTTGCCTGGAAAATTCCAAGGACAGAGGAGCCTGGCTGGCTACAGTCCCTGGGGTTGCAAAAGAGTCAACTGATTGATTGAACACACACACAGGGCGCATTAGGACAAAATGTGTGTGGAAGTAAAGTAGATAGTGATTCTTGAAAAATTCAAATTGGATTTCGCTGGTGGCTCAGTGCTAAAGAATCCACCTGCCAGTGCAAGAGGCTTTGGTCTGGAAGATCCCCAGTGCCTTGTTGTTAGTGGAGAGCAGGGTGGGGTCAGTGCAGGGACCACTTTTTGATCATGCCTGTAGCTTGGAGAAGGAAATGGCAACCCACTCCAGTATTCTTGCCAGGAGAATCCCATGGACAGAACAGCCTGGTGGGCTATAGTCCATGGGATCACAAAAGAATCAGACATGACTTAGCAACTCAACAACATCAGGCCTGATCTAAGCGCTTTATTCCAGTTGAGGTATTTCAAATCCTAAAAGATGATGCTGTGAAAGTGTTGCACTCAATATGCCAGCAAATTTGGAAAACTCAGCAGTGGCCACAGGACTGGAAAAGATCAGTTTTCAATTCAATCCCAAAGAAAGGCAATGCCAAAGAATGTTCAAACTACCACACAATTGCACTCATCTCACACGCTACAAAAGCCAGGCTTCAATAGTACGTGAACCATGAACTTCCAGATGTTCAAGTTGGATTTAGAAAAAGGAGTGGAAGCAGAGATCAAATTGCCAGCATCCACTGGATCATTAAAAAAGCAAGAGAGTTCCAGAAAAACATCTACTTCTGCTTTATTGACTATGCCAAAGCCTTTGTCTGTGTGGATCACAACAAACCATGGAAAACTCTTCAAGAGATGGGAATAGCAGACCACCTGACCTCCCTCCTGAGAAATCTGTATGTATGCAGGTCAAGAAGCTACAGTTAGAACTGGACATGGAACAAAAGACTGGTTCCAAATTAGGACAGGAGTATGTCAAAGCTGTTTATTGTCACCCTGCTTATTTAACTTTTCATGTAGAGTACATCATGAGAAACGCTGGGCTGGATGAAGCACAAGCTGGAATCAAGATTGCTGGGAGAAATATCAATAACCTCAGAAATGCAGGTGACATCACCCTTATGGCAGAAAGTGAAGCAGCACTAAAGAGCCTCTTGATGAAAGTGAAAGAGGAGAAGGAAAAAGTTGGCTTAAAACTCAACATTCAGAAAACTAAGATCATGGCATCCGGTTCCATCACTTCATGGCAAATAGGTGGGGAAACAATGGAAACAATGACAGACTATTTTGGGGGGCTCCAAAATCACTACAGATGGTAATTGCAGCCAAGAAATTAAAAGACACTTGCTCCTTGGAAGAAAAGTTATGACCAACCTAGACAGCATATTAAAAAGCAGAGCTATTACTTTGCTAACAAAAATCCTTCTAGTCAAAGCTATGGTTTTTCCAGTAGTCACATAGGGATGTGAGAGTTGGACTATAAAGAAAGCTGAGTAGCGAAGAATTGATGCTTTTGAACTGTGGTGTTGGAGAAGACTCTTGAGAGTCCCTTGGACTGCAAGGAGATCCAACCAGTCCATCCTAAAGGAAATCAGTCCCGAATACTCATTGGAAGGACGGATGTCGAAGCTGAAACTGCAAATACTTTGGCCACCTGATGTGAAGAACTGACTCCTTGGGAAAGACCCTGAAGCTGGACAAGACTGAAGGCAGGAGGAGAAGGGGACGACAGAGGATGAGATGGTTGGATGGCATCACAGACTCAATGGACATGAGTTTGGGTAAGCTCTGGGAATTGGTGATGGACAGGGAAGCCTGGCATGCTGCAGTCCATGGGCTCTCAAAGAGTCAGACACAACTGAGCGACTGAACTGAACTGAAGCGCTTTATAAATATGACCTCATCAGACCCTCGCAGCCCACTCTATTCTTACCCTTGCTTCAGATTCAGCAACACAGCCCTTTGCAAGGGCTCAGGAAATTCCGAATGCACTCACAGGTCGGATGTCATCCTTTCTTTTTTTTTTGATGCTTTCTAGAACAGTTTGTCACATCTGATGCCTCCTCCCCTGCCGGTGGTGATGGGTGTTAACGTTGAAGCAGTGCCCTTCCTCCCTCAGTCCAGCCCCAATCCTGGGAAAGGAGGCCTTTTGCTGGGACCTCTCCCATGCCATCAGAGAAAGAGTGCCCAGGTAACACTGAGATCCAACCAGTGCTCTAAAGTGGGCTTCCCGGGTGGCCCAGAGAAAAGCTTTTGGATCCAAGCCTGGAGCCGGATGTGCCAAGTAATCACCAGGTTGTAAAACTCTCAGCTACAAGCATTGTCAGAAAGTGGTCCCTGCCCTGACCCTGCCCTGCTCTCCACTAACAGGGGCACCCAGACCCGACTCCCATTGGTCATCACTCCCCCTCCAAGACCTCAGCCCACCCACTGCTGCTCAAGAGGATGAAATAAATTAGGAAAAAATCCTTTAATCTCCCCTGCAGAGAAACCTTTCCAAGAACCAGAGTTATACTTGCAACGTACATTTCAAGTGGTTCTGCTGAGCTATGAGTGGTGTCTATGCTCTCGGGCCATCTGAGACGCACATCAAGAGCACAACCCAGACAACTGTTAGTCACAACCCCTCTCCCTTCCTGCCCCTGGGACACGGGGAGACTCAAATAAGGCAAGCTCACAATTATCACAAAGAAAACTCAAACCACTTTGAGCTGCTTCCTCTGCCCACTACTTGGGGGAGTACGTCTGGCCAGTTTTAGGGAAGGAAAAAAAAAAAATCACTCACTGTTCAAAGCCCTCCTTAAATATCCAGGAAGACATCATTACAGATAGAATTCCAATGTTAATTCTAAAATCTCCTGGCTTTTGTCAGATGAAGCCACATTTTAATTCCCAGGCTTAGTTGAGAAATGAGAAGAAAGGATGTTTGAGTGTAGAGGAAAAAAAACCCAAAAACTCAGCCCTGAGCAAAAAGCAGCAAACATTTTGGAGGAAGGAGGAGAATAAACAGAACTCTGCACAAGGCGGAGAAAAACTGGGTCTTGGGAAACCTGGTGTACTCACCAACATGGGCGCGTGGAAACTGATCCGATTTCCCTTGCTCTGTGCTGGAGGGCCTAGCTCAGGGGCCTTTCTGTAGAGCCAGGGGTCCCTAAACCTGGGGCAGGACAACGATACACACCTGAAGACCCAAAAGATGTTCTGGGGCCATCCGCAAATCTGGCTCTCGACTGGCCCCAGCTGACAAAACTATGAGAGCCACCAGAACATTCCTGCAGAGAAGGCGATGGCACCCCACTCCAGTATTCTTGCCTGGAAAATCCCTGAAAATTCCCTTGCCTGGAAAATGGACGGAGGAGCCTGGTGGGCTGCAGTCCATGGGGTTGTGAAGAGTCGGACAGGACTGAGCGACTTCCCTTTCACTTCTCACTTTCATGCATTGGAGAAGGAAATGGCAGCCCACTCCAATGTTCTCGCCTGGAGAGTCCCAGGGACGGGGGAGCCTACCGTCTATGGGGTCGCACAGAGTCGGACACGACTGAAGCGACTTAGCAGCAGCAGCAGAACATTCCTGTGTTTAGTTGCCCTAAGATCCAGCCACATCCACCCTCCAGGCTGAACTACCCCAAGGAAGCAGCTTCTCCACTGAGCACTGCAGAGGCCTAAGAGGCGGTGAGTTGGCCCAAGGCTGATCCCCGCACGGCTGCAGCCCGCCATGCACCCTCCCTTTCCCATGGGGAAAGCAGAATGGAGAACTTGTTCGAAAACTGCAGGGGGAATGGGGGGCTTAGACAGAATCACGGGGCATAATCAAGACCCAAGCTGGCGCTGAGCCACCACACTGGGGCTAATCAGGTGAACTGGTAAAAAGAACCCACTCCGAGCTAACCCTAACCCTAACTCTCTGGCAACAGGCAGAACCCGAAGTTTGAAACAGGCAGTCTCTAGCATCCCTGACCACCACCACCCCCCTGCCCACCCTACTGAAGCCCTGGGGCATCAGCAAAGAATTCAGGGATCTATTTCCCAAGCACACACGTGTCTGCAAGCACACACGTGTTCAACTAGAGGAAGAGAGGCGTTGCAGGGCAGGAAGATAATCTCATAATTAAAGGAAAGCCTGTTTTTCAGGAAAATCTCCATCTCGTGGGGACCTTACCCTAAAGGAAGCCAAGGTCAGTCAGAGCGCTCCCACATCACCTGCTCCGGGTGCCTTTCAGGTGAGTTAATCACTCAAGGCAGGGCCAGTCTCCAGATTTCAGGACACACCCAACTTTGTGCCATTCCCTTTCAATTCTCTGATAGCCTCTGTGAAAAGAAAGCTGCTCCTTTTGTTCGGGAGTATTCATTCAAATTCCTTTCCAAGGCCAACACAAATGCAGGGCAGCAACCCAAAGGAGGGTTTACCCAGCAGAATCAAGTTTCTGGCCAGTTTTTACAGGAGTGGTACAAACAAGACTATTCCGATTAGGTGAAATCCTCACCATCTCCCTGGTCTCTTCTCCCAGATTCCCCCACGATGAACACAGGGGCTCACTCCCACTGGAAGACGGGCATAATGAATCCAGCAGGAAAGAGGGAACAGCCAGAGGGAGGGAGGGGAGCACCCCAACCACCTCCAGCCCCTCCCCCAAGCAAGAGGAACCTGCTGGGAAGGAGACTCTAAGATCACTCACCCAGACCACAGACTTGTAAATCTGAGCCTTACCTACTGGTAGAAAAGGTACCTGGCCACTAAATCCAATTTTACCACCAAAAAACCCCAAACACTGAAAGCTATCCACATAATCTCAGGGCCAGTGTGTGTTTGGGGGAGGGCTGCCCTTCAGCGACATCCCCCAGATAGAGAAAAGGGAAAAGGGGATCAGGAGGACAGAAGGGGTCGGACGTGGGGAGCACAGCAAAGCCACCCCCAAAGGCACCCGAGTCCCAAATCAAAAGCCAGAAGAAGTCTCAATTACAGAAAAACCAGAGCCAGGTGGAGCTGGCTTCTGGCCCTCTAGTAGCTTAACCTCCCACCCCCCACTCTGCTTCTTGATTGGTGAAACAGTGACCATCACTTCTGCCTGGGAGAGGCTGGACCAACGGCACTGTGCCCAGCCCTCAGGGTCCTTCTGGCATCTGGTCTTTGCCAGGACAGTGAGTCTGTGGTCCAGAGGGGGAACTCCCCACCACCCCTGCACCCAACAGGGACTCGTCTACTGAGCCTCAGGCTTCTGCTCAGCAGCCATGCTGTTCATTAACTCAGAAAGCAGAGTGAATTTAAAACAGGCCTGGTCCAGGAAACCATCTAGAAACCCTTCGTTGGCATTAGATCGTGAGATCCCAACAAAAGACCACTAATCAAAGACGGAAATTAAAACAAGCCAGACTTCTCATAGCCCCATGCGATCTGGAAGGCAACTCGGCCTGAGAAAGATCATTGTTTCGGAGAAGCCATCTGAACCCTGGGGAGAAAGTACCAGATGTGGGGCAAGCCTTAACGCTCACCTCCCCTCCGCTCTCAGGGCGGCGGGGAAGAGCCCCTCCACCAGGGGGGCTGGTCCTCACCTCCAGGAGCTTCTTCAAGTCCCAGCTCGGCCACCTGGAGGGCGGGAGCACGCCCTGTTCCCGACACCTCACCCACCTTGTTGTGAAGGTTCAATGCAAACACTGGCCAAGCGTCTTAGTGAGAGTGAAAAAGATACTAAATAGAGGCTCAATAAAGGGTAGTCCGCAGTGTTATCATCACAAAGACAGAACAACGACTTAAACAGCCTGCAAGCACTACTTGGGTACCAAGTTAAGCCTGCGGGGCGAGAGAGCGCCAAACAGAGAAATTCCTCCTCCAAGGAGAAGAAGGGTGCAGAAAGAAAAAGTCATCCCTGCTCTTCACTTACTGGCCGCAGCCTCTGGTCACATGGCCCATCAGGCTCCCAGCCTGGAGAAGCCTGCAAAGGCCCGGGAGCTCTCGGAGCTACGGCCGCGCTCTGCGCAGTTCAAGCGAAATACCCCGGATTTGAAGGTGGCGGCGGAAACCGCGGCCTCAACACCGCCCCAGGGACAGGATGCCGAGCCGGCCAGGCCCCGGCCAGGCATGGGACCGTCTACCAGCTAGTTGCATCTGAGCCACCGTCGTGCAATGGACGAACCTCACTGTCCCGTGGGGGGTGGCGGGCGGGACCACACACGACTCCAGCTCTAAGGTCCCCGGAGCCTGCGATCGTCGAGGGGGGTTGGCTGGGGCACGATCTAGCGGGATACCTGCTTCTGCTCCGAGCCTCGCTCGCAGGGTCGGGGCCCACCTCGGTGTCCTGCGTCCTCTCCCGGCTCCTTCCAGGTACCGGCCGGGGGCGGGGGGCGGGGCGGGGGCTGGGAAGGGCGCGGGACAGCCCGCGGGTGGGCGGCCGCGAAGGGGAGGGACCCCGCACTGGGCTGCGGGAGGGAGGAGGAGGAGGAAGTGGGCACTGCAGGGGGGAAGGGCCATCTCCAACGCCTCTCGACGGCGGCCCCGCAGCGGGAAGCGGCTCCCTATCTACAAGTGAAAGGGCGAAGCGCCGGGGGAGGGGCGCTTCCGGCAGAGTCGGGGGCCGCGCTGTGGATAGGGTGGGGGTGGGGGTGGCAGGTACACCAGATAGCCGAGGGACCTCCGGGGGCAGGGAAGGATCGCCGGGGCGAGGCCGCAGGGAGGCGGTCTTCGGAGGCGGAGCCTCCAGGTAAGCCAGTCTGGAGGGGAGGGAAGGAGCCGCCGGGTCCGCGGGCTCCCGGGGGTCAGGAGGACCTCACCTTCGCCGAACCCCAGACGCCAGGAGACCCCGTCCTTCCAGCAGGGCCCAGCACCCCGGCTGGCGGGGCACGTTCGGGGCGGGGCAGCCGCAGACCACGCCCCCCTCCAGGTAGCGCGCGGCCAGGTAGGGCGGGTTTGCCTTCACCCAGGCCCCAGCGTTGCCCTCCCCGCAGCACAAGGTCGTGCAGGGGCCCGGAAGTCGCCCTGCGGTCAGTCTGGGCGGGACGATGGGGTTCCCGGGCGCCCGGGGCCCCCAAACGCCAGCTACGGAAACAGGAGGCGGAGATCGGCCTCTTTATGACTTGGCAGAGGCAATTCAACATTTCTTCCTCGCATAAAATAGGAATTGCTCTATTTACCTAGCCCGCAGGAGCGTCGTGAAGATTAATGACTGTGAAATGTTCTTAAGATCAAAACATTCTGAGATTTTACTTGTAGGCACTTATATGTCCATATTGCTATCTGCACGGCAAAATATACTCTTTATTGATTGCCCCCCTGGACTGACTTCTAGCCCACAACCACAAAGCGCTCAGGAAATGGAATCAGGTACATCACTGTGTCCTCCCCGTACCTGGATACGGGCAGAAACCGTGGCATCCACACTGGGCCTCTGGCTTCATCCAGGCCCCAAGGGGCGGCTGGAGGAATCAGCCAGCATTGCAGCCCACACAGTTCACTGTCTGAAGAGAAGCTGGAGAGAAACTTTTCAAAACGTTTATCACACCACCAGGAAGAAACTGCAGGATTCCTACCCCTCAGTTCCTTAGCAGGTGCCCCCAAGCGTGGGCTGCCCCTGGGGGGTGTGGGGGGCGGTCTCTGCTGTTCGGAAAGCCTCTGCCCCACGCGGGGGCCCAGTGGTCAGTCAAGTTCAGCCAGTGCTACGAGCCCACGCAGCCCATTTGGCCTGGCAGCTCCCACAGCAAGGCCTCCCTGGTGTCACTAGCTCTCTGTCCCTCCCAGCAAAGCATGCCCGTGTGACCAGGTGAGGCCGCTCCACTTCAGTCCCCTCTACCATCCCTGGAAGGGGCTTTCAGAGCTCCGAGCCCACCCCCTTCCCTTCACCCCCTCCCCCATCCCCATCCTCCCATCCCACTACCCCTTGCTCGCTGCTGGCCCTGGCTGCCCTCCAGGTGGGCAGACCCGGAGGGTGCAACACGGGCTCCTCACCATTCAAATAGGTGTGCAGCCCACCTGGGCCTGAACAAGCAGACTTTGTTTGCACTTCTGGACCGACGGCACTAAACACATCCATCAGCCAAAGAATCAAGTCCCGGCCAGGGTTCCTTCAGCAGGAAAGGTGCACACAAGGCTTCCTAGCCTCTACCCACGACAGCCAAAGAAATTCACCTGCAGCTCCTCCCGCCCCCTACCCCCATCCCTCCACACAGACTCACACACCTGGGGCCACTACAAACAACACAATCACTTCCAAGGTTGGATGCAAGGCATTTTCACCCATCAAGCTTTATACATTGCCATGCTTGGGGAATCAGTCTGGAGGAGCTGACCTCTATGATCTCGGTCTCCTGTTCTTTCCAAAGAAACTTCCTGGGATTCCATGACTCCATAATGAAGTTTTTGTTCGTCCTGTGCTGAAGGCCAGATTTCAGGCATGGCTGGAGCAGAGCAGTGAGTTTAAAACCCCGTGGCCAGCCTGGGCGCTGCAGAGAAACCTACACATTCCCCATGTGACGAACTCTATTCAAAGGCCCTTCCAAGATTCTGCCACAACCTGGGCTGGGATGAGACAGAAATGGGGCCAAGACTTCGAACCAATGGACAAGCCAATTAATAGAGCCTCAGGTCATAACTAAGGATTTACTTTAATGCAAAAAGCACCTTTCTGAGCACTTTTGAGAGGGAGGGAAAGTAACAATGTAAAGTTTTGTTGTTGTTGGGTTTTCTACCTTACAAGCCCAAAGGATTTTAAGAATCACAGGGTTCTGTTGAAAAGCACCGCCTCCCCCATCCCAAGACATGTTTGGACTCTCAGTCAACAACACCCAAAGGCAGGCTGCCCACCAAGTTCAAGCAACAACAGCTATTCAGGATTAACATCCCCTAAATACCATCCGATCGTCCCAGGGATAATGAAGGCTCTATTACTACCCAGGAGCGAAGTCACCATTCTCCGTGAAAGGAAAAGCATCCCTTACAGGAATCCATGAGTAAGAACCCAAGTGTCTTATCACTGTTGTTGTGACTATTAAGCCAACCTTAAGCAACCATCTGTTAAATTTCGTTACAGAAACAGTTAAAGCAGATCATTTCTAAAACATTCACCCAAGGAAGAACCAGGCTAGATACAGGTGGAAAGTCAACTGGCCCCCAAAGTTGTAACCAAAGCACCTCACTCCAATCAGAACAGGCATCAATCAGGCCTCAACAAGGAGCCAGGGCTACACTGACCCCAGTTCTGGGAGGGGTGAAAAAGAAGGTTAACAGGAGTGCCCACCCCTGTAGCAAGAGTTTTGGCCCCACTTGGGAACCTCAGCTCCCATGTGCAAGCAGGAAGCTTGGTGAATGGAGGAAGAAGATGCAACTCAGAGGAACGTTTCCAGAAATAGCAGCAGCTGTGCAGCAAAATACAAAAATCCAACAAATACTCATTTTCACTGCACTTTCGCTAACACCACCAACAAACCCAAAATGACTTTAATGTGAGGGAAATAATAAAAATAAACACCACTGCTTCCTGTGACTTCAGATGCCTCGATTTCTGGTAAGGGTTGAGTATGATTTCTGAAAATTGCATTCCAGGGAGACAAAAAGTTTGCTTCGTGTACACTTTCTTTGAAGAACCCTGTTATCTGCCTTCAGAATCTTGCCTCCAAAAAAGTAGATCACTGAGAAGAGAAAGCACACAAAGTTCCCTGGCGGTCCAGAAAAGACCACCTTCTAAGAAAAAGTCTGGAAAGGGAGCAGGCCAGCGGCTGGGCAAAGACGGATGACTGCCGAGTCTGGTTCCCACCCCGTCTGCAGCTCCTCAAGTTTCTGTGCTCTCGAGCAGTTAGAGAATGAAGCTGCCCCTTGGCTCCCATTGTCAACATTCCACACAAACAATGGCCTGGCCCGCTCACTATTGTACATTCTGTATTCATCTGTGAATCCCGGTTTTTAGCACAACGTGCAAAGCCCTTCTTTTCACTGGTGCAGTCCTGAAGGCCCAACTGTAGCTGTAATTTCGGCTGGAAACACTAAGATGCTAAGAGCAAACTACACATGAAGCTGAGACGTTGATTTGTTCAGATTATTAGAGTCACACTGATGGCATTTGGATACTGCTGTCCATTAAATCATGATCAAAAGAAAGGCTGAACACCTTAAAAATGGTTCTGAAGTTTTTAGCAATTATTAAGTATAATTTTCCAAACCCAGAAATAGGTATGTTTAAAAGAAAAGAAAAGAATCCCTTTCATGAGTCTTTGATACATATTCCATCAAACACACACTTGAACAAAAATTAACTTCAAAAGATTAGGTGAGGGTGAGGGGGTGGGGAGTTTTATATTTTTCCTTCTTTCCCAGAACGCTGTAACTTTAACTGTAGCAGCGTAAATTAGGACATGCTTACCAGCTGGAAAGGAGAAAACTGATACTGCCCAGGCAGTATAGCCTCTGAGAGCATATCCATTCCAGCATTTTCATGTGCCTGCTAAAAGTCTGCAGTAGGGAAAGTCCACACAAGCATTCCTTAGCTAGAGAGTCGCCCAGGAACCTTCTTGGAGAACAAGGCGCAGCGTTTCAATACGCGGTGTTAAGTATGAGTACCTCTATTCGAAGGGTCAAGCAAAATGCATTCTCGGTATTTTAATTACTTCGAAAATGTGTTCCACCCGCTGTAATTGAACTATCAGCCAGGCGGTGGAAATACTACCGGAATTGTGCTCTGCCGAACAGATAAATTTCCTTTCCCAATCATGTCCTATATGAACATATATTTGTGGCCAATATCAGGAACACGAGACACTTGGACTGCTGCTTTTCGCCGATAGAAAGATTATTCACAGAGGGACCCAGGCTTGTATTCACATGCGTTATGGTGACAGCCCTTCTATATCGAAATGACAGTGGTAAAAAATGACAACTGGGGTGGCCGTTCTACGGTTGCTGTAAACGCTTTACATTTTTTCCATTTAGGGAAAAGTGTTAAGTGCAAAGGGGATAACTTTGCCTTCAAAAATGATTCATGATGGAGAGAACTGTTGGCAAATGGCTTTGGGTGTTAGACCCCAGCGGGGCCAACCTTTTGGTTTTGAACCTCAAGGATTTCCAATGGTGTGAGCCAACCTGACTGAACTCCCTTTGCCAGAATATTTTAACAGCAATAAAATTCTTTCCCACTCTGCACTGTGCACATACTCATCCTCTACGTGGCCGCTAGCTACTCGGAGTGCTAAACAAGTTCCAGGTTAATTTTGCAGTTTTGTTTGTTGTTGCTGTTTGTTTCACTTCATCTCTCATTAAAACACTTTTCAGACTTATGAATAGGATTTCCTTCTGGAGTTTTACAAGTCAAGAGTAAACGTATTGATTATTCCCTGAAAGGGTAACTGGTGGCTAGTTAATCATTATACAGATAGCAAGTTTTCCTGTTTCATCTTGTGTACAGGACCAGATTAACAATGCCAGGGAAAGCAAACTCGACTTTGCAGGAACAGGTGTGACCTGAGTCTTAAAAGGCCAAAACATCTCACAAAGTATGTCACTGGTGTATTTTTACAATGCTAGTAATATTTGTTTTTAAGTAGCCAAACTTTTTAACTTTTTTAACTTTAAAGACACACACTTTGCAAATATTTCTTCACCTAATCAAAGACTAAGGGCCAGACATAAGTTGCAATTCCAGACCAGAAAAGAAACCCTCTTAAGGACAGAGTTAGTTTCTTTTTTTTGCTCTTGTTGCTGTTGTTGTTGCTTAAATCACAGATAAGAGATGGTAATTCCCCTTGCCCCTCCCCCAGGAGAACACCCAGTTAAGGGACAGTTTCAAAGAACACAACTGAAATTTTAAATAGCAGGGCTCTGAGCTCAAATCCACAGAGCTACAGAGAGCACCCAGCTGTTATTAATGCACAATCAGAAAAGAGGAGGAAAACAAACCTAGCTTTATCTCCCCCCGCCCCTTGCTTTATCAGCAGGAAAAAGAAAGAAACCAAAAGGCACCTAGTCAGGTCCAAAACAAGCTCCAAACCCAAGATTCGTAAATTTCCTCTAATAACTGTTTTCTACAGGGACAAACAGGGGTCCCTACCCCTCGGGCACAGAAAACCAATCAGTGTCATAAATTCCCTTTGCCTTCAACCCTCACTCCCTTCTACCAGGGACAGAGAGCGGGGAGGGGGTGACCCGGCATAAACACTTGCGCTAAACCCCTCAATGCTCTACAGAAATATGCTGGCGTATTTCCTTTGTTTGGTCCTGTTATACTTGATCAAGTGTGAACTATTAAACTGGTTTCATTAAAGGCAAGTGCATTCACAGCTAGCATCTAACTTCAATGGCAACTGGAAGCATATTTTGCAAGAAGGAGGGCCTGTTTTTTTGCTTGAAATCTACCATCTCATTAACTTTTCTTTTGGGGGCAATAAAAAGGGCACTAGGGTTTTTACAGGAGAGTGTCAGAGCCGCACAGAGATCTGATGCTAGACAAAAGGATATTTAGTGTTTCAACTCTGGGATAGGGTCCCTGGTACTTAAAAAAGAGAAAAGAAATCCTGTTTCAATATGAAAGCTGCTCTGACTGAAAGTGTTTAATTAGCATTTTGAATATTACTTTGTAATTGCTCTAAGAAGTACTCTTTGAAATCAAATGATTATAAAAACAAGATCCTTAAAAGTCCCATTACTTCAAAATGTAGGGGGAAAATTTAAAGAAAAGAAAAAGTGGAATTCTCCTAAGCACATGAAAACTGAAGTTCTACTTTGAGAATCATAGAGGCAGAACAACAGCTAAGGACTGAACACGAGGTAAATTTTAAACTTGCCTTTGAACCCAAGCACCTAGCAGAGAAGAGTGTCTTCTTTGAAGGAGTAGGAAAGTTTGATTTATTTCACCAAAGTCGGGAGGCAGAATCACTTAGTAAACTAACCAAAATAAACGTCCCCTCCAAATTATCCATGTCAGATAAAAATATACCAGTCTCTACAATATCCAACAGAATTGCAAATAAGGCACTTAGCATTTTAAATTCTCAATGCATATTTATAGGATAGCATTCTCTGGTCTACCCTTCGAGCCACTCACGTCTGACTCTCTAAGAACTTAACCCGATCTCCAGTCTTGAAATTTAAAAAAAAACAAACAAACAAAAAAAAACGGGGAAAAATCCAGAAAGATCTGTTTACCCCGGAGAGAGCAAGTGAGCCCGGCGTGACGACGCAGGCCACCGCCACCAGCCTCCACCGCCAAGGACGCAGATCAAGCGGGGATTTCTACCAAAAATTCCTTTCACTTGTTAAATACTAAGCACGGGGACCCTTGGAGCCAACAGCTGCTTGGGCCGCCTCCGGAAAAAGTATTCCGGGGGCTGGGAGCACTACATACGCTCGCGCGCGCACTCACACTCGGTGTCCGAGACCATCGGCGGCGGCGGAAAGCGAAGCCACCGGAGGGAGCGTGTGCGCGTGTGTGTCTCGACGCGGCTGGCGGTGACCGCGCCGAGCTCCCGGGCCCGCGGCCTCCCAGCACCCGGGCGCTGCGTGGGCAGCGGGCGACCGGCCACGCCGCGGGCCTCTCCGGCTGGTGAAGGGCCCCGGCGCGCCCCGGATCTCGCGCGCCCGGGTCCAGCTTGCCCCGGGGCGCTGGGAAGAGCGCCAGGCAGAGAAAGAAAGGCGCTTCCCCTCGGCCGCGCGGGTCGGTCCGGCGCCGCGGAGGACAAGGAGGAAGAGGCGATCGCGGCCGCCCGGCTGTCGCTGCGCCGCGCCGAGTCCCCGCCGCCCGGGGCGCGCCCTCGCCAGCCCCTCCTGCGAAACTTTTTCTTTTGGGTTCGCCCCACCCGAAAAGTGCGGCCAGGGCGGGAGAGGCGGGCGGGGGAGGCGGGCGGGCGAGCAGGATTCGCGGCGGCCGCGGGCGAGGAGGAAGTGGTGCCGGCGGGAGCGCGGCCGGGCAGAGGAAATGCCCGGCCAGCTCGGCCCCCGCCCGCGCCCGTCGCCCGGCTCGCCCCGGGCCCCCGCCCCGCTGCGACTTTGGCGGGCCGAGCCCGGCGCGGCAGTGGCGGCGGCGGCGGCGGCAGATGTGGCCCGGCTGCCCGGAGGAGCCAACAATGCGGGGCCGGCAAAACAAAAGGGTTCCACTTCGCCTGCGTTCCCGTCTCTCACTTGCGCTCCCGGGGCGCCGCGCGGGATCCCCTGCCAGCAGGGGCCGCTCCCCTGGGGGCCCGGAGGCGCGCGCGCCCCGTTTTCCCAGCGGACCCCCCGCTACCCTCCCCCGCCCCCGCCCCGCAGGCCCCAGGCCCCGTGCGCTCGAACTCCCGGTCCCGGGGGATCCGGCCGTATTGTCCCCGCGGCGCGGCGCGCCGCGCGCTCGGCCTGGGTCGCTAGCGGCCCCCGCGCGCGCGCGCACCCACCGGCCTCGGGGAATGGGAGCCGGGGGCGCCTAGGAAACCGTCGCCGAGACGCCGCCGCCGCCGCTGCCCTCCGGACGCCGCCGCGCTCGGGGTTTCTTTTTTTTTTTTTTTTTGCCAATCCTGATGGGAAGGAAGGTGACCGCCTACTTCGCATTCATCAACTCTCATCACAACAACAAAAATCCTGGCGCAAACAGCGGCCAGCGGGCGCGATCGGCCGCGGCCGGTGGAGGGGGGGGTACGGCAGGCAGGGACCCCCCAGGCCTGCGCCCACCCCTCGATCGCCGAGCGGGGACACCGGGCCGGGGGTGGGGGGGCGCAGACCAAAGATGTCCTCGGATGCCGGCTCGGTGTCCTTCGCCCTCCTTCTCCTCCCCCAGTGGCGCAGTGAGGCGCGGGCGCGGCGCCCCCCAGCCCGCGGCCGCAGGTGAGACGGGGGCGGCGGCGGCCCCATCCCTCCCCCGGGGCCCCCCCTTACCTCGTCCCGGGCCGCCGGCGTCCACGGCGAAGGGCGCCCACCCGGGAGGCGGCGGCGGCAGCGGCGGCGGCTCCCGCCCCTTCCACCCCACCCGGCGGCGGCGGCGGCGGCGGCGGCTGTGCGGGCCCCCCGGGTCAGCGCGGCATGGCTCCCGGCTCCGTCCCTCGCTCCTCGGGCCGCCGCCGGCTCCTCTGGGCCGCTCCCGGGCCACCTTAAAATGACACACGCACACAGGGACACACACACAAAAACTTAATCTCTCCAGCTCCCCGCCCCTCCCCCTCCCGGCCTCCCCTCCCCTCCCCTCCCCTCCCCTCCCCTCCGCTCCCCACCCCAGCCCTCCCCTCCCCTTCCTCCTCCTCCCTTCGCCGCCGAGCCTCTTCCTACTTCCCCACCCACCCCACCCCCTTCCTCCGCCCACCCGGCTCCCGATCCCTCCCCAGCCCGGTCCCGGCCCCGCGCCCGCCCGCCGGGAGGGGGCCGTGCTGGGGGTCCCAGGCCCGCAACCGCCCCACGCCGCGCTCACCCCCGAGAAGATGCTGCTTCCAACTTGGATCGGGTTGGGTGGGGGGGCGGGGGAAGGGAGCGTCCGGGAAGCCGAGCGCCTCCCGGCTATTTGCTCTTCTTTATTTGTTTTCTCCTCCGGGGAAGGAGGAGGAAAACGGAGAGAAAAGGAAAGGGAAAGAAGCGGCGCGGCCGCGTCTCGCGGTGGCCGCCGGCTGCGCAGGAGCGAGGCAGGAGGCGAGGTGAGGGTCGCCGCTCGCTCACTCCTCGCTCCTTTTTTTTTTTTGGGCAAAGGCGGGGTCTCTCTTTGCAAACCAATGACACAACCCCACATGGGCCGGCCTCGCCCCCTACAGATACTCCTCACTACAAATCGGCTCTCTCGGGGGATTAGTGGCTCCGCGAAAGTGCACACGGGCACGGCAGGCGGGCGAGGGGGCCGGGCGCGGCGGGCACTCCCCGGCCTGGCCCCGCCCGGGAGGCCCTGGAGACGCGCTGGGGCCTCGGGGCAGGGGCCGGGCGGGGTTCGGGGAGGGGGGGTCCGGCCCTCCAGCCGCCCTCCTTCCTCCTCCGCCCCTTCCACGTGGGGCCCCGGGCGGCCGGCCACGTGGGGGGACTCGAGTGC
The DNA here is from genome assembly GCF_001704415.2 of Capra hircus. Classification (NCBI taxonomy): domain Eukaryota; kingdom Metazoa; phylum Chordata; class Mammalia; order Artiodactyla; family Bovidae; genus Capra; species Capra hircus. The sequence continues at coordinate 7,327,227 of NC_030833.1, read as the reverse complement.
GCGCGGGCCTTGGCGCGGCGCCCCAGGGTGGCCCTGGCTCCGGCGGGCCCCCGCCAGGCCCGCGACGCCGACCTGCCCCCTTCGCGGCCCCGCGGCTCCAACTTCCTCCCGGGCCCCTCCGCCGGCCGCTTCTGCCTTCTCAGGCCCGCGGGGTCAGGCGCGGGCCGGCCACAGGGGGCACTTGCGCTCCCCAAATCCGGATCCGGGAGACGCTTGCCCGCGCCTGGCCCGAGGGGCGGCGGATGGCTGTGGGTGCGCGCGGAGGGAGCCCGATGTGCTGGAACTCGCAGCGGTTGTGTTCCCTACGAGAAGCAAAACATTTTTTACACATTAAAAAAAAAAATGTTCCTTCCTGTTGCCTGGATCTCGCCGGGGCTATTTTTAAAGCCTTGCCTTTAGGTGGGAGCTCCGGGCCCCGCGGGACGGAGGCGCTGTGCTGCTTGGGTCCCCCCCCCCACCCCGCCTCAGATTCGGGGACCTGGGCTCGCGCGCCGTCCCGAGGGCGCGAGGTTGGTGTCTGGACACCAAACCTGGGATCCAGGCCGAGAGCCGGCTGCATCTACATCCCACGCCCGTGGCCCGCGGCGTTGGAGCGCGGTTTGCTGGAGGGACTCCGCGATGCGGGCTGGGAGGGCTCTTTTCCCTGCGACTCAGAAGCCCACCGACTCTCATCTCTCGCCCCCAAGATCGGCCGCGCGTCCTCCGAGGGCCCCCGGTGTGGGCTGAACGGAGCCCTTCGTCTCGATCTGTTTAAAAACCATATTGAGATGTTACGAAGTGGATTGAGATGTTGAGCTGGAAAGGCGTGGGGAGGGGTGTGAGGCCCGGCCTCTGCAGGCCGCCGGGGCAGCGGTTCCCGGAGCCGAGTCGCCGGGTTTGGCTTCCCGCGTACCCGGGAGCGCACCACGCCCTACGAATCGGAGGCAACTTCAGCCGGGGCCTGGGGGTCAGAGAAAGGGCCCCCGAACCGCGGGGTCAAGTTCTGCTTCCCCAAGAGGCCTCTCGGTCTATTAACATTTTTAAAACCCCTACTCAGGCCCGCAGCGTGTGCTAAAGTGCGCCCAGGTTGGCAGGCGCGACCGGCCTTGTGGGGGTCCTGACTCCCGATGGTTGCTTTACCATCCAACAATAGGTTTTCGAACCTACTGAAGACCTCCTAGAAGGGGCGGCAGGGCGGGACGAGGCTTTTCACACCCTCTAGATCACAAAATTCTGTTACTAGGATGTCCCAAGCTCGTTTTCTGCTTGACCCTATTAGGCCCCGGAGGGCCAGCTGGAATGGCTCCGGTTCCGCTGAAAAACTGCCAGAGCCGCACTCTTAATGGTCCCCATCTTCTGACCACCCCGCACCCCCAGAAACATCTTCCAGGCGCTCCTCTCCCGAGCAGTTTTGCCTCAAGGTCATGGCGCCCAAGATAGTTCTAGATTATACCGGGACCCCACCCACCCCAGACTACTGGACTACTGTTATCTGCTTTTCTGCCTTTTAGGCATAAACTATAATAACCAGAAAGATTTTCTGCTTGCTTATTTCACTGATGATGTTTTGGTTCTGAGTGGCCCTCTTTTCACCCAGAAAGCGCAGAAAGTCAGCTGCTTTTTTTAGATCGCTTGTTCAACTTGTATGTCTACATGAATTTGACCTAAACTTAGAAAATAGTGTTCATTGTTTTAAGCATGTTTAAAAAAGAAAAAGGTATCCTCAGAACCAAAACTTCTCATTTCAACTTGATAACCTGTATTTTGAAATAGAGTCCATTTGCCCCCAACACAAATTATTTGCCCCCAATAATTTGAGTTATTTCAAATTCCAATTATAAAAAATATTTATCTGTTTGGCCGTGCCAGATCTTAGTTGTGGCCTGCAGGGTCTTTTCTCTTTAGTTGTGGCATGTGGGATCTTCCTGTCCCCGGGACTGAACCCCTGTCCCCTGCATAGGCAGGCAGATTCTTAACCACTGGACCACCAGGAAAGTCCCTCGAACTCCAGTTTTTAAAAAGATGTTCCAGACAGCAACAGGAATGTTTAAATGGGCAAAGAGCTGAATAGATATTTCTCAAAGGAAGATATATACAAATGACTAACAAGGAGATTTCCCTAAGGAAAATGTGAATCAATATCGCAGAAAGATATCACATCATATTCATCAAGATGGCTATTATAAAAAAAAACCAAAATATCAAATGTTGGTAATGATGTCAGAAATTAGAAATTAAATATAAATTGGTGCAGCCACTGTGGAAAACAGTTTGGTAGTTCCTCAAAAAGTACTATAAAATCTACTGGATGATCAACAATTCCAATTCTAGGTATATACACAGAATAGTGGAAAGCAGGGTCTCAAGCAAGTATTTGTATGCCAATGTTGGTAACAGTAGCCAAAAGGTGGAAATAACCCAAATATCTGTCAAAGGATGAATAGATGAAAAATGTGGTCCATACACACAATAGAATATTATTCAGCCAGTAAAAAGGAGAGAATTCCAACACATGCTAAACACAGACCAGCCTTGAGGACATTATGCCAAGTGAGACAAACCAGAGACAAGAGGATAAATATTATGATTCCACTGATATGAGGTGTCTGGAATAAGCAAAATCATGGAGACAAATGGAAACAGATGACCAAGGGCAGGGAAGAGCAGAGAGAGGGGTGTTATTGTTTAATGGGCACAGAGTTTCTGTTTGGAATGATGAAAAAGTTCTGGAAATGGATGATGGTGACAGATTCTACAACAATTGTGAATGTGCCTATTGCCGCACAACTGTACACCTCAAAATGGTAAATTTTATGCACGTTCTACTGCAATATAAATGTTGTAAAGTAGCTTTTGTTTTACAAACCTTAGTTTATACTTACAATTATGTATAAAGGTATTTTTTCAATAAGAAAAAAGTCAAGATGAAAATGTTTTAAAATATAATTCAGTTAATTTTCTGAATACATGCCTTTGACTAAGTTTGAACTATGCCAGTTACCTTTACAGTATATAGTACTGAGATGCTAATTGTTTAGTACTCTCTGTGCTCTCTTCCCATCTAATCCTATTTAACTGCTCAGGTTTAATTTCTGGTGTCCCAACATGGATTTTGAAAGACACATAAAAGAGTCACAAAAATAATTATAACAGCAACAAATGTTGGTCCTTGACTCGCTAGGATGCCTGGCACTGGGTTAAGCCCTTGACATGCATCTTTAATCCTCATAGCAACCCCTGAAGAGACATGCTAGTATTATTCCCATTTCACAGTTGAGAGCATATGAAAGTCAAACACTTCATGTGACTTCCCCAAGGTCACACTGCTGGTGACTGAGGAGCTGGGGTTAGAGCCCTGTCTGTCTGATTTTGTTCATATACACATATCTTCATTATTAACGTGGATTCAAAAGAGGCAAAGTTAGTTACTTTAAAAACATATTTTTAGCTTCCTATATGACAGGTTTTTCTTTCTTCATTTTTTAGTAATAAACCTTCAATCTAATCTTTAAAGGAAGAAAAAAAATAAGGAATGTCCCAAAATAAATGTAGTGTCAGACACTGGTTAAAAAATAAAAAGACAAAGATAGGTATGGTATGGTGGATTTTAAGACTCGTAAGGATCAATTTCAGAACAACAAACAAAAGCTGTAATAGTGAAAGTAAAAAATAAATTATTACTGAGAATCATAATTCTACATATTACTTTCATATTAAGGAAGAAGTAATATAAATAGTTCAGAAATATTGCATCTAACACTTTTTTTTTTTTCTGCCTTGCAAAAGATCCATAATCACTTTTTCCTGATGATCTGAGTTAAATAGAAAAATCCATTCACCCAGAATATTTCATTTGTTCAGGTAATCTGATGGTGAAGAAACGGCCTGCCAGTGCAGGAGACCTAAGAGGTGCTGGTCTGATCCCTGGGTAGGTAAGATCCCCTGGAGGAGGGCATGGCAAGCCACTCCAATATTCTTGCCTGGAAGATCTCGTGGACAGAGGAGGCTTGTGGGTTACATTCTATAGTGTCGCTAGGAGCCAGACATTACTGAAGCTATGTGGCAGCAGCGATCTTGTTAATCAAGCTTCTGAAGTGGGAGGAGTTGGAAATGTACACACTGCCCAGCGGTGTGCTGTAGAAGAGGCTTTCTCTTTATTCTGGGGACTCAGTTTACTGGCCTGGGGAGCCTCCATTCCTGGTGGATGTTGCCAATAACAGGCAACTTTGTGCCTTCTGGTTTGATTCTGTTTCTTCTGGGCTATCAGGTCTCCTTTGGTACTTAAAGTCCTTAGCAGAGTGACTTCTCCCCTTGTTCAAGAAGTCTCCCTCCTTCTTTCTGGGTACTGGAATTTGGGACTCAAATCAGGGGTGTTTTCCAGCCCTGAGGCTCTGGGGAAAGGGCTTCTCTCTCCAGTTGAGGGGTTTGGCCCAGAATGAGCCCCAGTGCTGCAGCATGTGGGCTGGTGGATAGTTCTCAGCACACACAGAGCAGAGGCATTTCTCCTATGGACTTGGCCATCCCCTGCTGACCAGGCCTGGCACAGCTGACCCTTGGAGATGCTGCCTTTTCTCCAGAGCACACACCACTCACCCCAGCCCCTCCCACAGGGCTGCCTTCCCCCGTGGATAAACTGTGTGTGTCAGTCACTCAGTTGTGTCCGAGTCTTTGCGACCCCATGGACTGTGCCCGACCCAGGGATCAAACTCACATCTCTTGTTGCTTATGTTTCCTGCATTGGCAGGCAGGTTCTTCACCATTTGCGCCACCTGGGAAGCCTCGAATGCATACCTACACATGGAAGAAAGCAAAAGTGGAAGTTGCTCTGTCGTGTCCGACTCTTTGCGACCCCATGGACTGTAGCCTGCCAGGCTCCTCTGTCCATGGGATTTTCTAAGCAAGAATACTGGAGTGGATAGCCATTCCCTTCTCCAGGGGATCTTCCCAACCCAGGGATTGAACCCAAGTCTCCCGCATTGCAGGCAGGTTCTTTACCGTCTAAGCCACCAGAGAAGCCGGTACATACACATACATGTATATAAATAAACAAACAAATGGCATCTTTCATGAAGATCTAATGGTTTGCTTTTAACAGATAATTGAACAGTGTAAACCCACTGCTATGTTTAAAATGGATAGCCGACAAGCACCTACTGTGTGGCGCCTGGGGCTCTGCTCGGTGTTCCATAGTGACCGGGATGGAAGCAGAGTTTGGGGGAGAATGTGTGCATGTGTATGTCTGTCTGTGTGTGTATCGCTGAGTCCTTCACTTGTTCACCTGAAACTGTCACATTCTTAATCGGCTAAATCCACTCCAGTGTTTTTGCCTGGAGAATCCCAGGGACGGGGGAGCCTGGTGGGCTGCCGTCTATGGGGTCGCAGAGTCGGACACGACTGAAGCGACTTAGCAGCAGCAGCAGCATACCCCCAGCACAAAAGGAAAAGTTTAAAAAAGAAATTAAAAACTGTAAACAATCATGATTCTTTGTTGCCTTGAGCTCAAACAAAACTAAAGTCAAATGTGAATGCCCAAGGTTGCCAGCCACTCTACTTGCCACGTTCCAGGAATTAACTTTTTCCTTCCTCCGTGAAAAGTGATCTTGAACTTGCTATGAGAGAGGGCTGGTTTGTGTTGTTTGAAAAGGCGTATGAAATCTTTCCATACAATTTTATGTCTGGATAGCAAAATACCAAGTGTTTGATAGTACATGTTGTGGAAAATAAAGCTCAGTAAAATCTCCTTGCTGGGCACTGATGTGCTAGCGATACAGGATCGCTTCCTGGATTTGGAAAAACTAGTCTGAGACACTGTTGGAAAAAGTTTCCAGTTCACATGTTGACTTTTTGATTTACTGTAGGGTTGCTTATATGTTCTTATTATAGCCAACTAAAATATTTTTTTTAGAAGTTGGTTGGAAAATATTAATAAATACCGCAAAAGCCCCAGCCATATCAACATCCCTGAGTCAGGGCAAGGGACTTTTCCTTTGGAGAAAATTGCAAGAATTGCTCTTAATAGCAGCTATCACATTTTGTAACATGAAATTACATGATGGTTTGACTGGTTTTGTAGGGCCTGGACTGAAGGAGGTACTTACTAGGTTAAGTATTTCTTGGATGGATGAATGAATCATTCAGGGAGTATATTTCAAGAGATCTGAGCTCTATGAAAATCATATATGCAAACTGACAAAGAGAATCAAGTCATTTTTAATTGAACCTAGTATTAGGGAGGTAGGATTGCAGGTTATCCTGAAAGCTTTTTTTAAAATCTTCATTCTGTTATATTATTTTTAAGTTAAAAAAGTGAAAGGGCAAAAGAAAATGATATATGCAACAAACAGTTTAGAAAAAAATAATAAGTATATAAAGCTTATGTGCCAAATGTTAAAAACTGGTGAATCAAAGTAATGGATATATGGGAGTACTAACCACTTTCTCTGTTCATTTAAGAATTATTTCAAAATAAAAAGTTTTTTAAAAAGTAGTGGAAAAAAATGGAATCCATAGCCTCAGTGTGAAATGTTGAATTTGAAAGGCACTGTTTTCTCCTGTTTGGCAGTCTTTAAACAGGAAGGCATAATTCCTTCCCCTCTTTGTGCCTCCCTGAGAGCAGCTTTGATGTCTCTGGACCCTCGGGCCTGTAAAAGGCCTCCGGGACCGGCCACTGGTGAAGGGCGGGAGCTTTCGCCTGGCCCTGCCTTCATCAAAGACTTCTAACTGAGGGCCTTATTTCTTCTCTCCCTATCTCTCTCCTGTTTCATTTCTAGGAACCAACGGTTGTAGAAAAAAGATAGTGGCCCTAGATAATAGTGGGTTCTTTTATTGTGACTGTTTTGTACAATAAAGTGGACTAGTTGCGTGCACTTGAGCATTTCAAGGGTCTGTGTGGTGAGAGTTGCTGGGAGTTGGACTTGACTGTATTGTCACTCAGCTATCTGTGTTGTTGAGGGTTCAGCTCACTTCAGAACCACATTATCTGAAGCTCTCAGTTGCTGTCCTGAATGGAGGTAGAAATTTTGCCGGGCTGTTTTCCGTGGAGTAGCTGTGTTCCTGGTGGCTATGATACAACCACGATGTGCTTTGTAATTCATTCAGATCAGTGAGTACATTTTGCCTTTGCAGATGCTGTGGCCCTTTGCAAACACGTGTTAAAACTCCTATGCTCACAGTCTATGAAGTGAGGGGTACAGATCGAAGTAGATAAAGCTCTCAGTTTCAGGATTTAATTGGCATTTGGGTTTAAGCCCATCACTTTTATTTTTTAATTAAACACACACACATACGCACAAACACTGCCTGGATCCTTTGAAAAACAGTGAGTCCAGTCCTAGGAAAACAAAAACAAGCCTGCTGATTGTGGAAGTGAGCGAATCTGTAGTGTGACATATGGAGGAAATAAACAAACATATTGAGGTGCTATTGCTCAACAAACATTGAAGGGAGGTCTCCTCTGTGCCTGGCCTGGCTGGACCCTTGGTACAAGATTAACTTGAGCTGGTTGCTGCCTCCCAGGAAAGAGGACCCTGTGCAAACTGCACTGGCACAGGTATTAGCTGTTTCAGTCCTCACCATAGTTTGAGGGAAGGTGTAAACCCCAAGGCAGGCTGTCTGTGAGAAATGAAGGAGGATTTGGTGCAAGACCGGCTTCATGGGCTGCAACCGGCTTCATGTAGTCACACGGGCTCATGTTCAGGAGGGCCCTGAGCTTGCTTTAATGCTCTGCAGTTGCTGTTTTGAAATTCTGAATAATTTGAACAAGGACCTTGTATCTTCATTTTACCCTGAACCCCACAGATTAGTAGCTGGTCCTATTTCAGTCTCTTGCCTGAAGGTCCCTCAGTCAGCAAGTGGCAGATCTAGAGTGCAGGGCCGTTTGTCTAACCTCCAGGTATACCATACTTCATTTGCTTTGGGAAACTGATTGAAATACGTGATAAAACATGTCCAATCCCTGTGCAGTGGGAAAGCTTAGAATTCTCTATTAGTGTCCCTTACAGTCAAACAGAGTTAACATCAGTCTCAAAAGTCCCTTGGCCTCTTAAGAGGGCACCTTATCACACACCCTGCTTGAGACCCTACACTTGAAATGTTTATTAAAAAAAAAAATTATTTACTTATTTGCACTCTTAGTTGCAGTATATGGGATCTAGTTTCTTGACCAGGGATCGAACCTGGGCCCCTTGCAGATTCTTAACCACTGACTCACCAGGGAAGTCCCAGAATGTTAATTTTAAAGTTAGATTTTCTGTGACATGAAGATCTCCAGACATGTCAGAAACCATGACTAACACCAGAGTCATACAGGCCGCTGATGTGACTCAGCCCACAGTCCACAGTGGGACAGCTGCTGGAATGGCCAAGGGGGTGGCCAGCCCCCTGGAATTGATGCACGCAGGGAAAGGAACACCATCGTCAAAGGGTGTGTTATTCAGCTCCAAGCAGAATTGGGTTTGGGGTCTAAAACTTGTCATGCAACCTGCAGTTCCAAGACCTGCAAAAGGTCCTAAACTGGAACTGACGTCAGTGAGCCCCTCCTCCTTGGGGAGCTCTGTACTTAAAAAAAAAAAAACAAAACAAGGTGCATCCCTGAAAAATCCACAAATAAAGCCCATCTTCATGAGGTCAGCTGACCAGGGGAGCCCAGGCTTGCCAATTCCCACCATTCACGGCGGACTCACTGGTCCCAGGATAGCATCATTTATCTCATATTAGCAAGGACGGCTCTTGCATTTCAGATGAGGATGCTGAGGCTGCAAGCTTGGATCACTTGTCAAAGCCACTTGGCAGACAAGCTGGGGAGTCCAGGATGAAACTGCACTTCTGGGCTTCCATGGGGGTGGCGTGGATAAGAATCTGCCTGCCAATGCAGGGAACACGGGTTCAGTCCCCAGTCCAGGAAGATCCCACATGCCACGGAGTAGCTAAGCCCCTGAGCCGCAACTACTGAACCTTTGGGTTGCAACTACTGGGCCTGCATCCCACAACTACGGAAGCCTGTGCACCTACAGCCCATGCTCTGCTGCAGGAGAGTAGCTCCCGCTCTCTGCAGCTGGAGAAAAGCCTGCACAGCAGCAAAGACCCAGCCAAAAAAAAGAAAAAGCCTCAGGTCTGAGGACTTCCAGGCTCTCCTTGGCTCTGCTGTCTGCCTGTCCACTGCTCCCCGGGATGTGGACAAGTAAGTGCCCCTGGTCCCGGGCCAGCGCATCTCTGGAGACTTGCCCTCGTGTTTAATTTGTGCTGGGAAGAAACGAAGCAGTGATCTGCTAGTTTGTCTTCCCAGCCTCAACTTTTCAAGATTGCTCAAATCTGTAGAGAAGTTAATTTAAGAGTACAGTGAATACCCACAGACTCACCACTTGTTACGTTACAACAATTTGTTCACATTTTGTCACGTTTGCTTTCGGGTTTTTTCCCTATCCTTGTTGTTAGTCACTCAGTCGTGTCCAACCCTTTGTGACAGCATGGACTGCAGCACGCCAGGCTTCCCTGTCCATCACCAACTCCCGGAGCTTGCTCAAACTCAGGTTCATTGAGTCGGTGATGCCATCCGACCATCTCCTCCTCTGTCGTCCCCTTCTCCTCCCACCTTCACTCTTTCCCAGCATCAGGGTCTTTTCCAATGAGGCCGCTCTTCGCATCAGGTGGCCAAAGTATTGGAGTTTCAGCTTCAGCTTCAGTCCTTCCAATGAATATTCAGGACTGATCTTCTTTAGGATTGACTGGTTTGATCTCCTTGCAGTCCAAGGGACTCTCAAGTCTTCTCCAGCACCACAGCTCAAAAGCATCAGTGTCTTGGCATTAAGCCTTCTTTATGGTCCAGCTGTCACATACGTATATGACTACTGGAAAAACCATAGTTTTGACTATATGGACCTTTTCTATCAGAGATACTTTTTTTTTTTCTTGAGTCATTTGAGAGTCAGTTGCAGATATCCTGATGTTTTCTCCCTAAATACTTCAGCATGTGTCTCCTAATAAGAAAGATCTTCTACTACAGAACCCTAATATCTTATCACATGTGTGAAAAGGAACAAATCCTCTTACTATCAAAGCTGCCAATTCAGCCCACTGGGGTCACCCTGCAGACTATCAGGAACAAGCTAAATAACAAAAGTGAGAGCAAGGTTTCAGAAATTTTTGTAATAATTTTTCTAAAAATATTTATCTGTTTTGTTGCACTGGAACTTAGCTATGGCAAGAGGGATCTTTAGTTGCAGCACGTGGGATCTAGTTCCCTGACCAGGGATCTAACCTGACCCCCTGCATTGGGAGCATGGAGTCTAAGCCACTGGACCACCAGGGAAATCCCACTTTCAAAGTAATTTGACAGGGTAATTGTAGACCTCATAAGTTTAATAATAAAACACCGGGGCTTGCATTTTTGTATATTTTATTTTCAAGAAATTCACTTTTATTATACTTTATAAAAGCATCTGCCGCTGCTAAGTCGCTTCAGTCAAGTCTGACTCTGTGCGATCCCATAGACTGCAGCCCACCAGACTCTCCTGTCCCTGGGATTCCCCAGGCAAGAACACTGGAGTGGGTTGCCATTTCCTTCTCCAATGCATGAAAGTGAAAAGTGAAAGTGAAGTCGCTCAGTTGTGTCTGACTCTTCGCGACCCCATGGACTGCAGCCTACCAGGCTCCTCCGTCCATGGGATTTTCCAGGCAAGAGTACTGGAGTGGGGTGCCATCGCCTTCTGCGGAAAAGCATCTGAGACACACCAAAAAAATAAAAACAAAAACTGTTCTTCACCGCAGAGAGTTTGAGAAGCTCTGCTTAATTCCCAGATGGTTTTCAAATTTCCCCAACTTTTCAAAACATCTTTTACTAGATTTTCTTGAGAGGGATGGAGGACCCAGCTGCAGTGCACAGATTCCAGCCGGTGGTCGTGAACTCTACCGGCCCTTCTGAGCAGAGACTAGGCCTTCCTCCTGCTCTTCTTTGGAACTTGAGGGTGAGCTCCCTTAGAGACAGCAACTTCAGTATCTAGGGGGTCTGCTGCTTTCTGAGGCCCCTGCAAATTACTGTTCATAAAAGTATAATCATGGAAGCCCAATGACCTGATAAATCATTTTCAAATTTCCCATGAATGTCTTTGTGATGACAGGAACAAAATGATGTGGTATCTGTGGCATTCTGGCAGAGTTACGCAGGGTAAGGCAGAAAAGCTGTGTTTGTGTTCAGTATCAGCTCTTTGTGATGTGCTGATGTTAGAGATGGTCATCGGGTAAACCACCACCACAACATGTGGTGCTCAGGCTTTGGCCAAACTCCTTTGCACGTGAACTGAAAGTTGTCAGGTTTGGGCTCAAGGTTGTCAGCGAGGAGGTGCTCAGACCAAGTGTGGGCTTGGGGACTCCCAGCCGGGAAGGGATGTGTATGTGTCTAAATTCATGTCCACTAAAGAGAAATATTTAATGTGACTGATGTAAGACAGGATGCAAATAAATACCACTTGCTGCATGTGTGAAGCATTCAGTATGGCACCCGGGACATAGTAGCTCTAAGCGCAAATGCTGGTGGGCTCTCCACCACTGGCCAGCATCATGGCTGCAAAATGAACAGCTACACAGCCCGTGGGCTTAGAAGGGCCCTGTGTTGGGTTTTAATGCTCTGTGGCTGCCCTCAGAAAATGCTTTAATAATTTTTAACAAGGCGACCTGCATTTGCATTTTGCACCGGGTCCTGCAAATTATGTAGCCACTCTCATCCCTCAAATCTATTGACCTGCCTCTGATTTCATAGCAAGATGGGCTGGATGGCTGAGTGCAAGCTCAGGCTCCCCCGACACTGACAGATACACCACACACACAGACACACACACACACACACACACACACACACACACACAAACAGCACAACTTTCCGTGTTCTGCCCTGAGCCTTCTCTAACACCAGCGGGTTGCCTTCGCCTGCACTGAGCTACAGCTCAGAAGGTAGGGGAAATGAAGTGTGTGTGGAGAGGGATTCCTGCAAGCGATGGTCATTATTGGGAGTGGGAGCGGTGGGTCAATGCTCTGGGCTCCAGCTCCCTGGACGCGCACTTCTGACGTGTGTTCTGCACCCTTCTTGGAGTTCCCAGGATGCGTGAGCCCCTGCTGCTTTAGCTCCGCTCCCAATACCCTTACTCCTGCCTCCTGGGACCACCTCCCAAGTAAAGCTCTCGCATCGAAGACCTTGTCTGAGATCCTGCTTCTGGGGAAACTCATGCTGAGACAGTCTCTCTAGGAGGTGTTCTATAACCATTGTTATATGAATAAGTGAGTGCTTAGCTCACTAGGATTATTGACAGGAGTCAATGAGATAAACTGTGGAAACCTCTGGTTCAGAGCCTGGCACACAGTAGGAGATCACTAAGTGGTATATTTGTGTGTGTGTGCAAACTCAGTCATGTCTGACTCTTTGTGACCCCATGGACTATAGCCTGCTAGGCTCTTCAGTCCACGGAATTCTCCAGGCAGGAATACTGGAGTGGGTAGCTATTCCCTTCTCGTGGGGATCATCCCAACCCGGGATCGAACCTGCACCTCTTGTGTCTTTTGCCCTGGCAGGCACATCCTTTCCCGCTAGCCTGGGAAGTCCTCTGTCCGTATAACTTCCTTTCATACCTGTCCAGAGCTTCCTGTTCAGCAGAAATTGACAGGAAATGTATGAGCAAGAGTGACAGGGACGGGCCACAGATTGGGCGGCTTTCAGCATCAGGAAAATGTCCCGTTCTGGAGGCCAGAGGTCTGAATCAAGGTGTTGGCAGGGCTGTGCTGTTTCTGAAGCTTTTGGGGGAGAACCCTTCCTTGCCTCTCCAGTTTCTGGTGGTTGCTGGCGCTGTGGCTTGGAGACTCATCACTGCCCTCTCTGCCTCAGTCTTCCTGTGTGTCTACATCAGCACCTCTGTTTTCTCTTCTCATAAGGATACTAGTCATGGGGGCAGAGCTGTGTTTAGTCACTTAAGTTGTGTCCAACTCTTTGCGACCCCATGGACTGTAGCCACCAGGTTCCTCTGTCCTTAGGATTCTCCAGGCAAGAATACTGGAGTGGGTTGCCATGCCCTCATCCAGGGGATCTTCCCAACCCAGGGATGGAACCCAGGTCTCCCACATTGCAGGTGGATTCTTTATCATCTTAGCCACCAGGGAAGCCCAAGAATACTGGAGTGGGTAGCCTATCCATTCTCCAGGGCATCTTCCTGACCCAGGAATTGAACCAGGGTCTCCTGCATTGTTGGAGAAGGAAATGGAAACCCACTCCAGTATTCTTGTCTGGAGAATCCCATGGACAGAGGAGCCTGGTGGGCTACATTCCATGGGATCGCAAGAGTTGGATATGACTTAGCAACTAAACCACAACCACCACCACCTCCTGCATTGCAGGCAGATTCTTTACCAGCAGAGCTACCAGGGAAGCCTGTCATGGGGTCAGAGCCTAATCCAATACGACCTTATCTGACCTTAGTTACATCTGCAAAGACATCTACATTTCCAAGCAAGGTCACATTCATAGGTGCCAGGGTTGAGGACTTGACGAATCATTTGATATAGCGATACCCACTAGAGAGGGAGACTGGAATTTTATTTAAAATAAGTGCATAACATTTGGGCCTAGGGGCTTTTTTTTTTTTTTTTTTTTTCCCTTGGATCAGCTGGCAGAGGCCAGCCAGAGGATAATTTGTAGCTCTGGGATCAGTTCAGGCGTCCCCTTGAATGGTATTTTCACTTTTATGTCATTACGAGGAAGCCAGACTTCCTGGGTGGATTACAGCCATGTTTAGACATTGCTCTTTGGAAGTGGGCTGAGAATTTAACCTCTGATACAGGTAGTAATCCCAACTGGGCTTTTCCCACATAGCTGTTTATAAATAGCCTCAGATGTTAATAATTAATACATGTAAAATATTTATTAAGCACTTAATTTATGCCAAGCTCCCGTGCCAGGCACTAGAAAGACAAGGACGATTTGGGAACAGACCCTGCCCTCAAAGAATGTGGGGGGTGGGCAGGCAATGGTTATAAAAACTCACAAATTCGTGCCAGGAGCATTTGCTGAAAGTTTACTGCGTGTAAAGCACGACCTGGCTTCTGATATTTTTGCTCTCTTTGGTCCATATGGGCTGCCAGGGACTGTTTTGAGGCAAAGTACAAACACAAGAGCCACTGCTGAGAATAACTGTGGTGTGAGGAGACTGGAAGTTGGGTTCTGGTCTTGACTGTCTTTTTTCTGATCAGGTGACTTTGGATTGATCATGACCCTCTCGGGGCCTTCTTCTCCTCTTCTGTGAAAATGAGCAAATGAAATGAGATGGTGGTGCAGAGCTTGTCAAATCTTACATCACCATTTTAGTCAAGAGTCAACCTGGGGACTTCCCTGGTGGTCCAGAGGCTAAGACTTCAAGTTCCCATTGCAGGGGGCCTGGATTCGATTCCTGGTCAGGGAACTAGAGCCTACATGCCACAACTAAAGAAATCTCCCATGCCACAATGGAGACTGAAGATCCTGCATGCCAAAACTAAGACCTGGCAAAGCCAAATAAATAAATATTTTAAAAAATGACCAGCTCCTAAAACATGATGGTGTGAAAGTGCTGCACTCAGTATGTCAGCAAATGTGGAAAACTCAGCAGGGCCACAGAACTGGAAAAGGTTGATTTTCATTCCAATCTCAAAGAAAGGCAATGTCAAAGAATGCTCAGACTACTGCACAATTACACTTATTTCACATGCTAGCAAAGTGATGCTCAAAATTCTCCTAGCTAGGCTTCAACAGTATGTGAACCGAGAACTTCCAGATGTTCAAGTTGGATTTAGAAAAGGCAGAGGAACCAGAGATCAAATTGCCAACATTTGTTAGATCATAGAAAAAGCAAGGGAGTTCCAGAAAACCAACTACTTCTGCTTTTTTGACTACTCTAAAGCATTTGACTATGTGGATCACAGCAAACTGGAAAATTCTTAAAGAGATGGGAATACCAGACCATCTGACCTGCCTCCCAAGAAATCTGTATGCAGATCAAGAAGCAACAACTAGAAAAGGCCAGGGGACAAAGGGCTGGTTCCAAATAGGGAAAGGAGTACATCAAGGCTGTATATTGTCACCCTGCTTATTTAATTATATTCAGAGTACATGGTGCAAAACACTGGGCTGGATGAAGCACAAGCTGGAATCAAGATTGCCAGGAGAAACATCAAAAACCTCAGATACGCAGATGACACCACCCTTATGGCAGAAAGTGAAGAGGAACTAAAGAGCCTCCTGATGAAAGTAAAAAAGGAGAGTGAAAAAGCTGGCTTAAAGCTCAACATTCAGAAAACAAAGATCCTGGTATCCAGTCCTATCGCTTCATGGCAAATAGATGGGGAAACAATGGAAACAGTGACAGACTTTATTTTTTTGGGCTCCCAAATCACTGCAGATGGTGACTGCAGCCATATAACCAAAAGATACTTGCTCCTTGGAAGGAAAGCTCTGACCAGCCTAAACAGCATATTAAAAAGCAGAGATATTACTTTGTCGACAAAGGTCTATCTAGTCAAAGCTATGGTTTTTCCAGTAGTCATGTATGGATATGAGAGTTGGACCATAAAAAGAGCTGAGTGCTGAAGAATTGATGCTTTTGAACTGTGGTGTTGGAGAAGACTCTTCAGAGTCCTTTGGGCAACAAGGAGATCCAACCAGTCCATCCTAAAGGAAATCAGTCCTGAATATTCATTGCAAGGACTGATGTTGAAGCTGAAACTCCAATACTTTGGCCACCTAATGTGAAGAACTGACTCCTTGGAAAAGACCCTGATGCTGGGAAAGACTGAAGGCGGGAGAAGGGGATGACAGAAGATGAGATGGTTGGATGGCATCACCGACTCAATGCGCATAAGTTTGAGTAAGCTCTGGGAGATGGTGGTGGATAGGGAAGCCTGGCATGCTGCAGTCCATGGGGTCGCAGAGTCAGACATGACTGAGCAGCTGAACAACAACAAAAAAAAATGAGTCAATCGGGACATTTATTAAGAACTTACAGTGTGCCAGGGTAGTACCAAACCCTTGCCACGTAATATTTCATTTATTTTCACAACAACCTCATGTAGTGTGGATTTTAATTATTCCCATTTTAGAGGCTAAGAAACCAAGGCGTGGGGTGATTGAGTCCACGGGTCATAGAGGAGTGACTGTTAGAACAGGGGTTTTCACTCGGGTGGTCTGACCCCAGTGCTGAGCCCTTATCCAATGCCCTGGACAGCCTTCTAGTGCAGTGTGGCATTCTGTGATTTTCTGGTGTCGGAAGTCTTCTCAAGGGAGCAGTACCCCACCAGCCGAGTGCAGGGAGGGAAGTCTTTATGAATCTTGAGGCAGTGCAGAAGAACAGCAGTTTTTTTGCCACTTTCCTGCATCATCACTGCAAGTCAGTCAACCCAAAGCGTGCACAGAGTCCACCCTGTCTTCCCCTCGAGCTTGTTTTTGCCTGCGGGACACCGTACGTCTCCTTTTCTGGTAGGTTTCCTTTCTGTGCTAGTTGCGTGCTCACTCACACCCCAAGTCTGAACTAACTCTTGTAACTAGGGCGTCTCTTATAGGACAGCTTTTAAATTCTCTCATCAGTTTTAGCTTCATTTCATTTATGTATTCTTCTTTAAAGATTTTTTGGATGTGGGCCATTTTTAAACTCTTCATTGAATTAATTTGTTACAAAACTGCTTCTGTTTTACATTTTGGTTTTTTGGCAGTGAGGCACATGGGATCTTAGTTCCCAGATCAGGGATCAAACCTGCACCCCCTGTGTCGGAAGGCAAAGTCTTAACCACTGGACCACCAGGGAATTCCCCTCATTTATGTATTCTTATTTTCCTTTTATTCTGCTGTCCAGATGGTTCCCATTCGCCTTCCAGAGCCACTCTGCATCCTTTCCCACCTGCGGCCTGCCGTAGAGGCTGACCTGGGGACACCAACCTTTGCTCACCCACTGACTTCTCGTTGGGTTTGGCTAATGAGGAGCCACCGTCAACCAGAGAAGAAAGGAGAGGGAAGACAGCACATTTGTTCCCTAGTCTCCCTTCTCCGCCTTCCTCCTACCATCCTCACCTGGCTGCCTTGGACAGACTGCTTTTTCACCAAAGGTCACGCTCCAGGAGCCCTTTTAAATATTTCTTGAGATATAATTCACATACCATAAATGTCACCATCTTTAAAAAAGTACTATTTCAGTGGCTTATAGTGTATTCATAAGGTTGTGCAATGACCACTTCTATTTAATTCCATCATTCTCATCACCCCAAAAAGAAACCTGGAATCCATTAGGAGTCGTTCTTTTTTCCTCCCCTCTCTCAACCCTAGGCAGCCACTAATCTATTTGTTTTGTTTGGATTTGCCTATTCTGGACATTTCCTATAAATGAAGCCATGTAATAAGTGGCCGTTTTGGTCTGGCTTCTTTCATTTGGCGTAATGTTTCCAAGGTTCCTCCTATAGTAGCGTGGTAATGTTTCCAAGGTTCCTCCTATAGTAGCGTGCATCGGTATCTCACTTCTTTCAACGTTCCCTGTGACACGCACCATATCTCTCTTTCTGTGTTGTAGTGCCTTCTTCCTTTCCCAGCCCTTTGGACCTAGAGCTGATAACAGCTCAGCTTCTGCTAGCCCCAGGTTGCTGCACTAGTTGGTGGGGTTTCATATACCCACACTGTACAAAATTAACCCTGCTCAGAACGTCCCTGGTGGTTCAGTGGTTAAGAATCCGGCTGCCAATACAGGGGACAGGTTCAATCCCTGGACCAGGAAGACTCCACTTGCTGCAGGGCAACTAACCTGTGCACCGCAACAGCCCGAGTGCCTCGAGTCTCTGCTCTGCAACAAGAGACACCACTGCAGTGAGAGGCTTGCACACTGCAATGAAGAGTAGCCCCTGCTTGCCGAAACTAGAGAAGGCCTGCGTGTAGCAATGGAGACCCAGAACCACCAAAAATTAAATTTAAAAAATCAACCTGCCTTAAACGGTTCCATTTGGAGTGTGCTTTTGTCTTCTGGTGGGACTTGACATCCAGTGTCCTGGTGCAGTGTTGTATGATTCTCCATCGCATGACTCTCATTCTTCTTCGTGATGGCTTGAGACAGAAATAAATATCTAATGGGTTTGCCGATAACATGGAAATCGGTGGTTGGCGTTTCCTTACAGCCCTTGCCTGGTACCAAGTCCCCGAGTGATTCTAAGAACCCTTGGGGGTCTTACATCCTCCAACCGTGGCACTTCTGGAAATATACGCCAGGGGAAGCCTGGCGCTTCGCGGCATTCTGGAAGCGTCTGTATTCACTCGGCTCAAGTGACGATGGACAGAACTCCTAGTGAATGGCCAGACTGAAGAGTAGCTGTAACTTCTAAGTTCACATGAAGATACACTTGGGAAATGTGCAAAACTCTAATTTTCAAAAGAGGGTTCTTTGGGAGGAACTTTAGTAGTCGACAGAGAGCCATTTTCTTTTTCTTCTTGTCACCACTGGTGGCTGGGAACAGATTGTCCAGCCTCTGCTACTCATGAGGATTCTCTAAAGAGTTTTCAATAAATTTCATTTATTAACAAGGAACTGCTCTACTTAAACAACAAAAAAAAGAATACCATTTGCAAATAACCTCCTATTACTTAAGGCTTTGATTTTCTTTACTGTATTATGGAGGAGTTGGCAGGAGCAGCAGAGTAAGACAATGAGCCCTGGAGTAGAAGACCAAGAATAACAAGGCAAGATTTGCTTAAGCTTGTCACTCAAACCCGAGGGCTTCTTTTTGGAGCAATCTTTCGTGTGAATGCTCCAAATGCCCCCAATCCAAGGGCCATTTAAATCTTAATGATAAGACTCAGGAGCAATGCAACTGTTTAGAACAGGAAAATGATTCTGAAAGCCCAGCAAAACAAAGACTCGAATCCCAGTGTTCCTGGTAGCAGAAAATTGAGGTTAGCCTTGCCCAGCTCAAGGAAATTCTATCTTCAAAGATAGTGTTTACTTGTTACCATCACAAGGCAAATGTGAATGGCTTTCTTAACATTTCATCTACATCTTTTGGAGAATGTTTAAAACCTGAGGGGCATAGCACTTTGTCTAGAAGCAAGGAGGATTGCTCTTACGTACATTTCTGGTGGGAGTTTCAACTGGCCCCACTTTCTGGAGGAAGTTTTGGTGCTATGTATTAAAAGTCTCAAAAAATGGCTAACTAGCATATGAAAAGATGTTCAACATCTGAGCGTTAGAACAATGCAAACCAAAACCATTGTTCACTGGCAATAGTTCGGTGACAGAAGACGCCCATTTGGATGGCTTTTTTTTTTTTTTTTTTCCTGCTTCTCTCTTAATTCGTCCCACCCTCTCCTTCCCCTACTGTTTCCACAAGTTTGTTTTATATTTGTGTCTCTGTTTCTGCCTTGCAAATAGTTTCATTAGTACCATTTTTCTAGATTCTGTATAAATGCATTAATATACAATATTTGTTTTCCTCTCTCTGACTTACTCTGTATGACAGGCTCTAGGTTCATCCACATTGCTAGAACTGACTCAATTTTGTTCCTGTTTACGGCTGAGGAATATTCTATTGCATGTATGTACAACTTCTTTATCTGATGCTGATGGGCATTTAGGTTGCTTTTATGACCCAGCTATTGTAAATGGTGCTGCAATGAGCATTGGGGTACACGTATTTTTTTGAATTATGGTTTTCTCAGAGTGTGTGCAGAAAGTAGGATTAGATGGCCACAATTGAAAGAACAAAAAACGAGTATTGGTGAGGATGTCCAGGAGACTGGAACTTTGGGCTTTGTTTTGTTGGTGAGAATGTAAAATAATGCAGCCACTATGGAACGCAGTATGAAGGGTCCTCAAAAAATTTAAAAATTATGATCCCACAATTCCGCTTCTGGGTATTTAACACAAAAGAATTGACAGCAGGACCTTGAAGAGATATGTACACCCATGATCACAGTAGTATTGTTGACAGTAGCCAAGAGGTGGAAACGGCCCCAGTGTCCGCTGATGGATGATTGATGATTGCATAAACAAAATGTGATGCATGGAATATTATCCGGCCTTGAAAAGGAAGGAGGTTTTGGTACATGCTGCAACATGGATGATCCTTGAGGACACTGTGCTCTGTGAGATAAACTAGTCGTGAAAGGGCAAACACTGCCTGCTTCCACTGACGTGAGGTCTCTAAAGTGGACAAAACCATGAAACACTAAGTCGAAAGAGGGCTGGGGGAAGGGGAAAGAGGAAATAATGTTTGATGGGCACGGAGTTTTCAGTTTCACAAGATAAAAATGTTCTAGATATTTGTGGCACAACAATGTGAATATACTTTACTGAACTGGATACAAAAATGTTTTGAGATGGTAGAAAAGGCAGAGGAACCAGAGATCAAATTGCAAACATCCGTTGGATCATAGAAAAAGCAAGAGAATTCCAGAAAAACATCTACTTCTGCTTTATTGATTACTCCAAAGATTTTGACTGTGTAGATCACAACAAACTGGAAAATTCTTCAAGAGATGGAACTACTAGACCACCTTACTTGCCTCCTGAGAAATCTGTATGCAGGTCAAGAAGCAACAGTTAGAAGCTGATATGGAACAACAGACTGGTTCCAAATTGGGAAAGGAGTACGTCAAGGTTGTATATTGTCACTCTGCTTATTTAACTTATATGTAGAGTCCATAGGGTTGCAAAGAGTTGGACAGAGCTGAGAGAGCATTCAAATTAAATGGTATGTGTTTGTAAGTATAAGAAGAAGTAAAATAAAAAATTTAAAATTCTCAGAAATATTTCTACCCTTCTCCAAAGAATTCCATTTCTGGAAATGTATCCTGAGAAGCTCCAGGGAGTTTTGCACACAGAGTTTGTCAGCGTGAGATACAACAGTGAAAAAATAGAAACAACGTAATATCCAACAATAGGGGATTGGATAAGCAAAGGATTATGTATCACCCAATAGACTATTCTGTAACCAATAAGAATTTTGTCATAAAGAATAGTTAGTGGCATTGGAAAATGATCATGACATAGTAAGCTAAAAAGGCATGCTAGAATTCAGAACTAAAGTGTGACTCCCAGTGTTACAAGAACCAGGCACATATGCATAGACTAAAGACTGGAAGATATGTATCAAAATGTGAGCAGGGGTTATCTTTGGGGCATCAGGATTTCACTGGACTTCTATGTATTCCTGTGTGTTTGTCTCTATTCCCTGAGATGGACATGAACCATTTTGTAATCAGATATAGGCAATTTTAAAAAAAAGAGAGAGAAAGAGAGAGAGGAAAAAAAGAGTGAATTCCCCAAAGAATTATGTCACACTCTGGAGCCAGCTTGGAAGGGTGGAGAAGTGGCTTTCATTGTTTACTTTATGTACGCTTTATACTTTTTCTTTTTACATTATTTATCTATTTATTTTATTTTTGGTTGCGCTGGGTCTTCATCGCTGTGTGAAGGCTTTCTCAAGCTGTGGAGAGCAGGGGCTACTCTACAGTCGGGGTGCGCGGGCCTCTGATCGGGGAGGCTTCTCTTGCGGAGCAGGGGATCTAGGCACGCGGGTTTCAGAAGTTGCAGCTCCTGGGCTCTAGAGCACGGGCTCAGTGGTTGTGGTTGCACGGATTCAGTTGCTTGGCAGCACGCGCAATCTCCCTGGACCAGGATATATTTTTTCTATATAAAAAGTGTACACACTAGTTTTACAACTGAAAAAAGAATAGTGAAGACACAACAGAATGTGGTCCACATCCTCTTCTTTTCCAATCCAGACCCTCCAGATGTCTTTTCAGGGTCACGACTTAGGAGAGAGTAAACATAGAAAGCAACTGCTTTCAACTGCCAACGGTGCAGGTTTAGAAAGCCCCGTTCTGTGAGTGCCAGGGAGCGCGATGGTGCCTCCCACGCACAGAGGCATGGAAGTGAGGTGGGCAGGAATTGGGTGATGGCACCTTCCCAAGGGAGCGGGGGCCAGAGGGAAGGACCTCATCCCATTTCCCTGCTGCCAGTGAACGAAACTGGACGTCTCCGATGGCAGAGCATGCCCAGTGAGAGCAATCTCCTATAGTTGGGTGAGAACTGTCCATTTCCAGGATCTAGATTTTGTTCAGCGGCAAAACACTCAGGGTGACACTTCTGTTTTGTCTAAGGAGGCGTTTGGGGTTTGGAGTGTTGCCCAAATGTTCAGAGAAACCTTTTGTATTTACTCACAACAACTGCATGGGCAGAACACCTAGGAAGCCATTCAGCACCCGGACACGGAGTCACCCCTTGTCCTGCCTGTAAAGGAGGAAACCACTGCGAGCCTGTGGACCCTGTGGAGGCCGCTGCAGGAATGTCAGGCTCTGGCAACATTTGCTGGGATCATTTTGAGGGAAATGTGAGGCAGGGAGGGGTCTGTTTTGACTTGTCTAGGGAATTAATTTGCTTTTTAAGTTTGCTTCTGTATTTTTCTAAATAGTTCTTCATTCTTAGGGCAAATTTGGTTCCTTTCATTTTGCTTTCCACTTACAATTATGATATAACTATGTTTCTCATGTTAATACAAAGTCTTCAAAAATCCCCAAAATGGTATAAAATATCCCATCTTCTGACTGTGCCATAAATTACTCCTTTGGTTGCCACTGAGATTTTTGGCAATTTTGTTAATATCAATATGACTGCAGCTAATAATTTTGTGCCATTCAGCTTTGTTTGCACTTCAGATTATTTCCTTAGGACTGATTCCAAAAGTGAAACTACTAGGTCAAAGGCATGCTCATTTTCAGAGTTTTTTTTGGTCAAATTTTATTTCATGTTGTTTGTATATTTTTTCTTTTCTTTTTTCAAGATGAAAACGGTTTTTTTCCATAATTATAAAAGATATACCCACTCAATGTAAATGATTTAGGTAAAACAAGATATAAAGAAATGAAAATTACCAGGAAAATTCATCACCAATAACTGTTAATGTTCCTTCCAGATCTTTCCTTATGTGCCTATGTATAAAAAATATGTAATAACTCTACATGTTCATCTTTAATTTATTCTTCCTTAACATAGCATGACGGAGAAGGTGATGGCACCCCACTCCAGTACTCTTGCCTGGAAAATCCCGTGGATGGAGGAGCCTGGTGCTGCAGTCCGTGGGGTCGCTGCAAGTTGGACACGACTGAGCGGCTTCGCTTTCACTTTTCACTTTTATCATTGGAGAAGGAAATGGCAACCCACTCCAGTGTTCTTGCCTGGAGAATCCCAGGGATGGGGGAGCCTGGTGGGCTGCCGTCTATGGGGTCGCACAGAGTCGGACACGACTGAAGTGACTTAGCAGCAACATAGCATGAACATCTTTCTAATAATTTAGGCAAGGACTATATAATTTTTTTGGCTGCAGAGTGTGCTGCTGTATGGAGATATACTTTATGAAACTGAGTTTAGACATTTTTTAGGCTTAGACTCCTATTACCAAAACACTTTCCAAATGGCTTATACCAATAATATCCACTCCCACTGTCAGCACTGGACAATCCATCTCATGACCAATGAAAACCGTTTACAATGTCCTACTTTGTTTTTTTTTTTTTTTTTTTTTTTTTTTACTGAGCCATTTCTAGCCAGGAGTCGTGCCAAGAGTTCTGATGGATATGTGTGGTGGTTTGGGTTATTTTCTGAGAAAGAATGGAAAAGAATCTCTGTGACTTACCTACCACGGCAGCTGCTGGCTTCTGAAGAGTGGGCTGAGACAGTGTTGAAGAAGGGGGCAGCTGAGAGGACCCTGCTGAGTTGCTCAGTCGTGTCTGACTCTTTGCGACCCCATGGACTGTAGCCCACCCAGCTCCTCTGTCCGTGGGATTTCACAGGCAAGGATATGGGAGTGGGTTGCCATTTCCTTCTCCAGGGCATCCTCCCGACCCAGGAATCGAACCTGCGTTTCTTACTTCTCCTGCACTGGCAGGTGGGTTCTTTACCACTGAGCCACCTTGGAAGCCCTAGCTTTCTGTAAATATAATTAGGTATTTGTAAAACCTCTGGTCATGTCTCTGAATTCAGATGGGAAGTTTATTTACTGTAATGTAAAGTATCTTAGGGGAACACTGTATACAGATATTAGCAATTAACTCAATCTAAGAATCACAATTTTTGCAGTTAATAGAGCACCACTCTAACACTCTAATTGCGAATTCTGCCCAAAAGGCCAATATGGCAGGAAGCAGGAAGTCTCTTAATGAGGCAGGACTTCCAACAGAGACTAAAAACTGAGATGGGAAGGGTCAGACAGGGAGACCCATGCATCTGAGCTATGTCGCTGAAGCTAGGGCTTTGCCACGCACCGTGGCAGGGAGGGCCTCCCCGGCTCTGCCCATGAGAACAGCGGGCTCACACCCCCGCAGCGCCCATTCCCTGGGCTGGAGGGGCCTCTGATAACCTGCTCTTGCTGGCCCTTGGGGCCAGGGGTAAGTCGCCCCCCGAACTGCAACCTCTGTGCCTATAACCCAGGTACACGGGGCTGTCGCGGAAGGGGAGCTCGGGACGCACTGGGAGCAATGTGGGTGGGGGCTCGGGAGCTCTGGAGGGGTCTTTCCTTGATCCCACTTGAAGGCTGGGGCTGGTCTGTGAACTCTGTTAATCCGACTCCCTTTCTAAGTTGTGTGCACTGAAACACACCTTCTCCTGCAGACAGAGCTCTGTGTGCCTTAGGTTGCTTCTTAATCCTCTCCGTTAAGGTCCTGGAGGCAATGTGGGGAGCTAGAAGCATCAGCAAATCATGGTTTTTTCTTATACGCCTGTGACCTCTCCTTTCTGTATTCTGTTTTGTGGGAAAGCAGATAGCAACTGGGGAAACAAAGTCCTGCAGACCCTTAGCTGACGGCCAGGGTGCCGAGAGGGTTGGTAGGCTAAACCATTGACTCTTGTTCTGATTCATGATCTCAGACCTCTCCCTGCCTCTGTCTCTCTCTCACACACACACCACCATGTCTCTCCTTCCCCAGTACTCCTCTTATAGAACCCGTTTCAGAACTCATCTCCCCTGGTGTGAGGGGAGTGTTCCCTGCCTGGGGCTTCTCTGCCTCCTGACAGCTCCCAATGCGTTGGTATTCCCCCCTCAAGCCTGGAAACCTGGAGAGACATTTTTGTCTTACCATCTCTGGATCTAGAGCATGCTAGTCCAGGGCCTGCCACCTGGAAGGTGTGTCCTGGGTGTTTGGTGAATGGCAGAGTGTCACAGAGCATCAGGCTTTTGGGAGCAGCTGGCCCCTTTCTGCACTCCAACCTGTACCCGGGATTCATTAAGCCTTCTCAATGCCCTGAAACTGCAAGCAAGGAACACAGTAGATAGCTCCCCCTGCAGTTAGTCCCTCCAGCGGCTCCTAGGTGATCAGCACAGCATCCTGAGGGACTGTCAAGAAGCAAATCTAATAAAGAAACGCAAATCTTTTTAACTATAGAGACCCAGGGCATGAAATGTCTGTGCCCTCAAAGGGGCTTCACTTCCCAGAAATAATACGAAAATAACCAGGATAAAGCATTCAATTTTGTAAAACTGTTCTTATCAGCTGTTCCTCCCTTGCAGCTGGGCTAGAGGCAGTGCAAAGAATGCCACCTTTGACTATACTCGCTTGTTTCCAGCTTTGCTGTCAGAAATGTCTGAGTCTCACCAATCATCGGTTGGCCCAGGGGACAGAACGTGAGGAAGAGTTTTCTCCCTCCCAAAGTTAGGATCAGAAAGGTCAGAAGAACCAGTGCAGCAAGCACAGGTTCTGAGACACTCCCAGAGGGGCATCCATTGTCCTGGAAGAGCAAAAGGCTTCTTAGGGGCTGTGGCATCTGAGTGGAATCCGGAGGGATTAATAATAGAGTTTCAAGGTGAATTGATGGGGCTTCCCAGGGGGCGCTGGCGGTGAAGAACGGGCCTGCCAATGCAGGAGATGTAAGAGACGTGGGTTCGGTCTCTGTGTTGGGAAGATCCCCTGGAGCAGGAAATGGCAACCCACTCCAGTATTCTTGCCTAGGAAATCCCATGGGCAGAGGAGCCTGGTGGGCTACAGTCCGTGGGGTCGCACAGAGGTGGACACAACTTAGTGACTGGACAACGATGGCCAGAGCAGGTCTGACACCAACACCAAGCCCTGCATCCGAGGGCTTCTCCAAGAGCTGGCCGCTGGGCAAGGCCAACGATCTCCAGTTTGGGATGACCTTGACGGGGAAGTTGAAGGAGGCAAAGAAGGCAGATTTGTGCTTTAGCTCTTGGCTCATCCTTCCTGTTCTTCCATCCCCATGAGTCTGTACTAAATAGTGACCTCTCCGAGTCACGAGCCGATGCCCTGCTCTGTGGAGGAGCCACCTGGGGGTTCCCGCGGCAGTGGAAGCTCCAAGCTTGGGGGACCCCTGTGCTGCGGGCGGGGCGGCCTCCCACGGAGACCCCAGGGCACATCTGGAGCCCTGGGGAACCCACCACAGGACCCTTTAAAAAAATAACAGCCTAGATTCTGAACAAACTCTTTTTGTGGGAATGATTTTTATGTTCCTGAGTATTTGTGAGTTCAATTTTGCACACAATTAATTGTACTTACAAATGCCTCCTTGAGGGCACAATTAGTCACTGGCAACTCATTCAAAAGGTGCCAGAGGCTAATTGTACCCCCAAGTGAGAAGTTTCAGGTGTAATTAATTATTCTTTAATTATTAAATTTATTATTCGGCGGTCGGAGGCACAGAGTTGTGCTCGGGTGAACTTGCTGGCGCACGGACGGCTGGAACCAAGGGGTCCATGCCACCCTCTGTGCAGACCTCTGCCAAGACGCTGTGGGAAAGAGAGGCCGGGCTTCTTGGCTGCCCGGCTCAGCGTGGGAAATTCCTCCAGTGACAGTCAAGAGCCCGCTGTGCTGGGCAGACAGCAGGAGCGCTGGCCCAGAAAGCTGGTGGCTTTGGGCCCCCTTGGTCAGGCAGAGGGAAGGACCGGGGTCTGAAGTTGTCCAAGTCGCCCCTGGAGCCACATGATGGGGCAGATGACGACTCCTCTGTGAGCCTCACCTGCAGGGCAGGCGGACAGAGCTGACCCACATGTCCTGCTGTGCTGAGGAAGGCTCTGGGACCACATGAAATGAGGTCAGCTTGGCAGCTTCCCTGAGGGGCAGCCGGGCAGTGGGGGTGACCCAAGGAAGGTCCTCTGGAGCCTCAGTTCAGTTGCTCGGTTATATCCAACTCTTTGCGACCCCATGGACTGCAGCACGCCAGGCCTCCCTATCCATCGCAAACTCCCAGAGTTTACTCAAACTCATGTCCATTGAGTCAGTGATGCCATCCAACCATCTCATCCTCTGTTGTCCCCTTCTCCTCCTGCCTTCAGTCTTTCCCAGCATCAGGGTCTTTTCAAATGAGTCAGCTCTTCGGATCAGGTGGCCAAAGTATTGGAGCTTCAGCTTCAGCATCCAGTCCTTCCAATGAATATTCAGGACTGATTTCCTTTAGGACTGACTGACTGATTTGATCTCCTTGCAGTCCAGGGGACTCTCAAGAGTCTTCTCCAACACCGCAGTTCAAAAGCATCAATTCTTGCGCTCAGCTTTCTTTATAGTCCAACTCTCAACATCCATACCTGAAAACTGGGAAAACCATAGCTTTGCCTAGACAGACATTTGTCAGCAAAATAATGTCTCTGCTTTTAAATATAATGTCTAGATTGGTCATAGCTTTTCTTCCAAGGAGCAAGTGTCTTTGAATTTCACGGCTGCAGTCACCATCTGCAGTGATTTGGGGCCACCCCCAAAAACAGTCTATCACTGTTTCCATTGTTTCCCCATCTATTTGCCATGAAGTGATGGGACCGGATGCCATGATCTTGGTTTTCTGAATGTTGAGTTTTAAGCCAACTTTTTCACTCTCCTCTTTCACTTTCATCAAGAGGCTTTTTAGTTCCTTTTCACTTTCTGCCATAAGGGTGGTGTTATCTGCATATCTGAGGTTATTGATATTTCTCCCAGCAATCTTGATTCTAGCTTGGGCTTCATCCAGCCCGACATTTTGTATGATGTTTTTCTGCATATAAGTTAAATAAGCAGGGTGACAATATATAGCCTTGACGTACTCCTTTTCCTGTTTGGAACCAGTCTGTTGTTCTGTGTCTGGTTCAAACTGTTGCTTCTTGACCTGCATACACATATCTCAGGAGGCAGGTCAGGTGGTCTGCTATTCCCATCTCTTTAAGAATTTTCCACAGTTTGTTGTGATCTACACAGTCAAAATTTTCGGTGTAGTCAAAATCTTGACTTACCAGTTGTGAAACCCAGATATAAACATCTCCATGAGCCTCACTTTTCTCATCTGTAAAATGGGAATTTATAATAACAACCTACTTCTTGGGGTTGGGAGGATTGAGTCAATTAGTGTGTGCAAAGCATTTTGGACAGTGTGCCTCTGAATATAAATTGGTGCAGCCACTATGGAAAATATGGAGGTTTCTCAAAAAACCAAAAATAGAGTTGCTCTACGATCCAGCAATCCCATTCCTGGGCATATGCACTCAGACAAAGCTATAATTCAAAAAGATACACACACCTTTACGTTCACTATTTTCGTAGTGAACATCACAGCAGCACTATTTACAAAAGCCGAGACCTGTAAACGACCTAAGTGTCCATTGACAGATGAATGGATAAAGACAATGTGGTACCAAGTGGGATACTACTCAGTCGTCAAAAGAGAATGGAACAATGCTGTCTGCAGCAACAAGGACGACCTAGGGATGGTCATACTAGGTGAAGAAAGTCAGAAAGAGGAGGAGAGATGCCACACGGTGTCACTCACATGTGGATCGAAACAAAACAAATGAACACCCCTACGAAACGGAAACGGACTTAACAGGCGCAGAGAACAGACTCATAGTTGCCAAGAGGGTGGAGGGCTGGGGAGGGAAGGACTGGGAATTTGGGATTAGCAGATGCCAACTATTATACACAGGATGGATAAACGGGGTCCTGCTGTATAGCACAGGGAACTGTCCTGAATCCCCTGTGATGAGCCAAAATGGAAAAAATATGAAAAATAATATACATGTATAACTTAGTCTCTTTGTTGTACAGCAGAAATTAAACACAACTCTGTTAAAAAAATGCTCTTCCATCGAAAACATTATGACTATTTATAATTATTTACATTATAATTATTTACTATCATTACTATTATTTCTTTTGTTCCCCATGGCTATGAGCCTGTTTCCAAAGGGAAAGATATTGCACAAATAGTTACCCGCGAATTTTGTTTAAAATGTTATGCATGCTACTTCCTGACTCAGGAAGAAAAAGCTGTCTTTTTGTAGCCGAGACTAGAGGAGCCTCACTAAAACGTTCAAAGTGATTATTTCTGTGTGATGAGATTTTGGGTGGTCATTTTCTTGTCTTTTTCACATTTTTTACTCTTCCTTGTGTGTGTTAAGTCGCTTCAGTCGTGTCCCACTCTTCGCGAGCCCATGGACCGTAGCCCGCCAGACTCTTCTGTCCGTGGGATTCTCTTGGCAAGAATACTGGAGTGGGTTGCTGTGCCCGCCTCCAGGGGATCTTCCTTGGTTTTTACTTTTAAAATGTGCAATGTTGAAGCAAAGACAAGGGAATAATGTGTATGTGTATCTGTCTGTATTCTTCTGCAAACCGATCTACGTGTCCATACCTCAGGTGTCCTTCAGGCCAAGATCATGCTGTCCAGGTGACGTGTCCTAGCCCCTTGCTCACTGTGCCCACCGTCCCGTGATGAGTGGTCCTCTCACCCCAGCTCCTGGATGGAACACACACACCCTTGCCTCCCGGCTTACCCTGGCTTGATAGTCACCGCCTGCTATGAGCTGCTGGGGACCAGGGTCTCCCTTCTGCACCCACCCGTCAGCCCTCCCCACCAAGGGCTCAGCCAAAATCTCAGCCCAGCTGCCCGTGCCCCTGAGAGCTGGGAGGGCCTTCGTTTGATTTTCCGTTTCATTAGGACACAGAGTCGGAGGAGTTCCTCCCCAGCGCTGTTCTCCTCCCCCCCTTCCCAGAGGTAACCGTGGCCGTGAACTTGGTGTGCAGCCTTCCCGTTCCGTGCTAGAGATTCTTCTACATATGTACGCACCTGTGAACAATTTTCAGTGTTTCGTGTGTTTTGAAACTGTCCATCAGTGCTATCATGCTGCAACATGCTTTTTCCACTCAGCTGTCTGTCTTTGAGCTCTGTCCACAGAGATGCCTGTGGACCCAGGGCTGCCGACGGACCAGGTGACTGAGGCCCTGGGGCCCTGCAGCCTAAGAGAGCACGAAAGAGCCCAGCAAAGGAGCCAAGGGACTGTCCCACTGAGCGCCTCTACGTTATATCTGACATCTCTGGTCACAACAACAGAAGCCAACACCCAGCTATCAATAAGCAGAAAATGATCTTATTGTCAGACTCTCACGTAGCATGAATTATTAAAGGGAGGCTAGAGAATCAGGTTTAAAAAAAGATGTACAATAATGGCAGTTCTAGGAACCTGGGGTGGTAGGCAGGAACTAACCCTTCATAACCTTGTCATGAAGATGCGGGAATGAAGGTCCTCTAGCTGACCTTTTTTGTCATTTCACTTAAGATGCAAGATCTCTGGGTGAACACTTCACTCAAACTGGCTTAAGCAAAGACCGACTATATGGCTCACATAGCTAAAAAGTCCACGTTCGGAAGTAGGGCTGGCTTCAGGTATGGCCTGACTCAGGGCCCAAGTGTTGCAGCAGGGCTCTGTATCTGTCTTCTCCGTCTTGGGCGTCCCCTGTGGCTCTTGGTTTTTCTCCCCTTGTGCCAGCTTGAGAGTTCCCCGGCTCCAGGCTTTCCCTGTCTCAGCCTTCACAGTGGGGAGGAAAAGCGCCAGCCTCTCTGTCAGCCTTTCAAGGAGAAGACAGCCTGGCCCTGGCCTGGATGAGGTCGTGTGTCCGTTCTGAGTCAGTCCCTGCGGCAGGAGGAATGCAGCGGTCTCACAGGCTA
This sequence comes from Capra hircus, assembly GCF_001704415.2. NCBI lineage: Eukaryota > Metazoa > Chordata > Mammalia > Artiodactyla > Bovidae > Capra > Capra hircus. The sequence goes on along the minus strand of NC_030833.1, from coordinate 7,296,304 downwards.
ACCCCGGTCACATGCTCTTCCCGAGGCGTCTCACCTGAAGCTCAGAGACACAGCTTCTCCAAGGGAAGCTGGCTGTCTTGCCCAAAGAAGGGCAAGGAGATGCCCAGTTGTCAAAAAAAAAAAAATTGCCCACTCTACCGAGCAAACATAAATAAGCAAGAGATCTGAATAAAATAAAACAGGGCAGCAGGCTGGCCACCAGAGGACTCGGCCCTGCTGGGAGCAGGGGGACCCCAGGAAGCAGTGTTGGCAGAGCGGGAAGAGCAGCTTTTCCCTCACACCCGGGCGCCATTCCCCGTGGCTCCCGTCAGGTGGTGGGCCAGGCGCTGAGGTGCTGCCTCGACATCCCTTCCGTCTCCCCTCCCTCCGATTACTGTCAAATGATGAACTTCCGCCGCATGCTACATTTTCTCGGGATCATCCCCTCAAATGAATTATATGAATAATAAAGTTTCAATATTTTTCCTTCAGCAATTAATCTTGGTGAGCACGAAACTTCATTTGGTGGCTGGAATCCATCCATCAGAGTGACGAAGGAGCTAGCCAGGCACCGGATCAGCTGGGGCGATGAAATACGGGCGCCCCTCAGAACCGGGGGGTCCTCTTCAGTGTGAGACGGGTCACATTTGAGGCCCAGCTGTTCCCGGAGATGGTGGAGCCTGCCCAGCCTGTAGCGCCTTTCGCTTCCGATTTTATGTGGAAAAGCCTCCGGATTGGACTTAAACATTCACAAGTGGTGTTCACGAGAGGAAAAAGACGGTCGAAAAAATAGTTCATAAACCCAAAGCAGTCGTTATTAGAGTGGCAAAAACACCGTGCTTATGCACGGAATAGTTTACGTTAAATTAAAAACCATAACTTATCTCCAAGACACTCCATTTAGTACATCTGAGGTTAAATATGGTTCATAGCAGCTCTTTCAATTAAATTGTTCTTCCTTTGCTCTAGTAAAGTACATTAAACATAATTTCCTGAAAAGTAACAGAGATCATTACTCTGTTTGCAAATTGATACCATGTTATTAAAAATAGGAAATATTTGCAGGGATATTTCAGATCACCGAGAACCTCATATTGGCAGCGAGGATACACCTGAGATCTGGAATTCTGGCTTCCTGATCAAGGAGCGGGGAGGCCGGGGTTGGGGGAAGGGACGTGGCCGTGGAAGCATCAGGACAAGGGGGCATCCTGGAGGAGTTTCCCAGAGTGCTGTGTCTTTCTGGTCTGTATCCCAGCGTCCTCAGGGCTGAGAGCTTCAGCCTGTTAAGCTGCAGGTTGATCTGAGCCTGGGTTGTCATCCCTCTTCCTCTCACATAAATGGACTTTATGGCCTTGGCTGGCCTTTATCTTTGCCCCTCCTGCTGGAAAGGCCCGTAATACAAGGAGTAAGGCATCTACCTCTGTCCCCTGAGTCATGTCATGGGATCACCTCAAGTTCATAAACAAAGCCTCCAGACAGCTTTTCCAAGGTCTGACGTGTCTCAGGGGAGCATGGCGTGGGTGCGACTCTGCCGTCTGGGCCCAGGCTGGACCACCATCCTCCCAGGCCTCGGCAAGGGGAAGATGGGGCAGAATTCACCAAAGGCAAAGCCCAGACTCATTAGAGGCTGGAGTCTCTGGGAGCTGGGCGGGCCATGAGGTCGAAGCCACCTGTCTGTGGAGGCCAGGTGTGACATCAGGCCTGCCACAGGGGTGCGCTCCCCCGTGCCCCGAGACTGTGAGGGCTTCAGGAACCGGGGAGCCCTGCTCTGACTGGAGTGTGGACTTAATACTTATTGCTCTGGCCACAGTCTGGCTGTGTGTGCAGGGAAGCAGCATTCTAGGTTCAGCAAGAACACGCAAGAAAGATCACTGTGGGAGCTCCCTGGTGGTCCAGTGGCTAAGACCCCGAGCTCCTGATGCAGGGAGCACGGGTTCAATCCCTGGTCAAGGAACTAGATTCCGCAAGCCACAGCTAAGATCAGGTGCAGCCAAATAAATAAATAAATACTTTTTAAAAAGGAAAGATCATTGTGTGTGTGTGTGTGTGCGGGCGGCAGGGATTCTTTAGAACCACCTAACCTGCCCTGGGAAACGCCTCTCCCAACCCCTCGAGGCCCTGCCCCTGTTTTCACTCAGAGGCCCAGGGCCCTGAATGCAGGGTAGAAAATGCTGCTGCTGTCCGAGCCGGGGAGGGCAGAGGAAGCCTGGAGTCATGGTCCCCCTCCTGCCTCATCAAGCATGCAGCTTCTGCAGCTCTGTTCTAGGCCCTTCTGGGGCCCGAGTCTGACCTGGGCGGCAGGCTTGTGTGTGTGACTAGCACGAGCCCGCAAGAGCTGCTGACACCGCTGTTGTGTAAAGTGTAACTTGAGAAGGGAAGTTACGGGGCTGCTGGGCAGGCGGGCACACGTGGAAGTGTAAAGGGGATTCTGAACTGCCCTCCAGAAGGACCGGCTCGGGCTGCACCTTGACTGCCCGCCAAGGCGCCATCTCCCCAAACTCTCGCCCATGGCCCACGTCGCTCAGCCGAAAACATGGGCTAATCTGGGAGTGAACAGGGTCTTATGGGAGCCTTATGGGCTGTTCCCTGATTACCCCTGAGGTGCACGACTGTCCTTAATGCCTCCTCGTCATTTCCATTTCTTCTATGAACCGCCTCTTTGCATTCTTTGCCCATTGTTTAAATTGGGCTTTTTTTGTCTTTTCGTTATTAAGTTGAAACAGTTTTTCATATAATCTGATTATTAACAGTTTTTTTGTGTATGTCACAAATATTTTCTCCCAGTCGAGAATTAAAATTCTCTTTTAATTTAGTTTATGGTTTCTTTCTTCTTTTTTTCTACAGAAATACTCAGTTTTCTCCAGAGAAATAGCCTGTTGAGCATAAGAAGCCAAGACAGAATGCCCACTGCAGCAGTGTTTTTAATAGAGAGATGCTGGAAGAAACCCACATGTCCATCAATAAGGGACTAGTTAAACAAACCACAACACATCCATACTAAGTATTGGACAACTAAGCTGCAGGAAAAAGACAAATGAGGACAATATGTGCATGCTGACTTAGAGCATTTTGTAAGCAAGTTGCAGAAAGATGTGTATGGCATGATACCACTTAAATTAATAACATCTCAGCAGATAAAAACCCCCAACTCCACATTTCTTCATATAATATTTTGTATGCTTGTATTCATAAATGCATACATATAGATCTGGAAGGATCCACACAACACAAATGCCAGTAGTTGCTTTGGGCAGGAGTGATCAGGAGATTTGAATTAACTTTTTTCTATTATTTATTATTATGACATGTATTATTTTGTCCATATTATTTGAATATTTTGTGACGAGACCATGTTATGGACTGAATATTTATGTCTCCCCAAAATTCATATGTTGAAACCCAACACCCAGTGTGATAATGGTATTAGAGGGTGGAGCCTCTGGTAAGTGATTAGGTCCTGAGGGTGGAGCCCTCATGAATGGCATTAGTGCCCTTGAAAGAAGAGCACTCGTTGGGACATCCCTGGTGGTCTAGGGGCTAGGACTCAGTGCCCCCAGTCCAGGGGGTCTGGGTTCAATCCCTGGTCGGGAAGCAAGATCCCACACGCTGCACTAAAGATCCCGCATGCTTCCATGAAGACTGAAGATCCCTCATGCTGCAACTTAGAGCCAGTGCAGCCAAGTAAATAGATGGAAATCAGCATAAAGAGAAGACAAGAGAGCTTGCTTTCACTCTGCTTTTTTCCTGCCATGGGAGAATACAACAAGAAGTTGGCATCTGAGACTGGGAAGAAGGCTCTCATGGGACTCTGACCAGGCGGGCACCTTGGTATCAGAACGCCAGCCTCCAGATATGTGAGCAGGACATTCCTGTTGTTTATAAGCCACCGGGTCTGTGATACTTTGTTAGGGCCAGAGCTGACCGAGACGGACGATGTTCCTATTTTCCTATGGGTTATTGAGAAAGAGAAGCTGTGAGATTGGTGAGGAGTCTGCACAAGCCTCATCGATTTCTGCCAAATCTGCAGAGCAGAAGCATCCAGACCGGGGTGGGTGGAGAGTCTGGATGGGAGGAGGTGGGAAGAGCTAGCATGCACAGGGTGCCACCGGTGTGTCGGCCCGTGTCTGTCTTGTGTGGGCATTCCCCTCGGAACCTTCCGGGTCAAGTTCAAGTGTTGACTGCGTCCTTTATTTCCGCTGTGACCCTGGGTGGGTCGTGTGACCCCTGGGCCCCTTTGGGCCTCACCTTCTTCATCTGTAAAATGGGTGCGGCACCACCTGGACTGTCTCCCTGTGCCGGGCAGGGTGGAGGTGGGAAGCAACCAGGGCACCAGGAAGAGCGAGCAGCAGCTGGGTGCGTTCTCTGACCGTGCAGGGGCAGGGGAAGCGATTGAGGACTGCTCTGTAAAGACGCTCGTCTTCAATAAGGTGTCTGTTATTCTCGGGGGGAGGAGGCTGAGCCTTCTCTGGCAAAGAACTGGGGTCTCCCGAGGCTTCCCTACCGGAGGCTTTGAACCTTCCGTCTACAAGAGGCCTTGGGACGACAGGAATAGAGCGGGTGGCTTCCCTGGCAGGGCATTTGTACAGTTAAACCCACAGAGGACAACAGGGAAGATTCCGAAAGAGGACCCTGAGGGTGGGGGGGCATTAAGATGAGATGAGCCATCCATTAGGGGTGCGTCCGCCTCTCTGGGACCATCTCTGAGGCGATTTATCAGTGTCAAGGCCAATGAAAAAGACCTGCAAAGATCAATTCCTTTTTGCAAGATAAATAGTTTAAAATAATTGTATATATGTGAGGGGGTTGCCTTCTCATAATGGAAGAGAACAGAGGGAGGCAAGAATGTTCCATGGAGAATGTCTCCGCTCCGCAGCATGGAGTCTGCAGCACCAGGCAGGCCGGTTAACAGTTGGCAAAAAGCCAGGGAGCTTAATCAATCTCCAAAGTTTATTATGAATAGCCCCCGCAGCTAATGGATCATTCTTAGCAAGAGCATCATCCTGGTTATTTCCTCATTTTTATAAATTGATCTATAACTTTGAATCCTGGTCCTAGAGAGAGCGGCAAGGGACGTTAGAAACCAGCCAACCCAGCAGAATTCTTTTATTTCCACAAAGATCAAGTGAGACTGTTTTTGTGGAACTGGGAGCAAGATTCCACCTGCTCAGACTTCACTTTCCTGGCCCCACAGTGGCCCCTGAGGCACCTCCTTGAAACCCAAGTGCTGTGGGGATATACAGAGACTACTGGGCTCTCCAGACTCTCCTATTTTTCAGATGAGGAAACTGAGGCCCAGAGAAAGGAAGTGACTTAACCACAATCTCACGCCACGTACTTGTGGACGTGGTTGGTTAGTCACGCAGCAGCATTGCGCAACTCCCTTTTGCTTACTTGATGAGCCCTTCTCCCATTACAGGGGTTAAAAATGGTGGATTACTCACTTTTCCAATCTCTCTTCCAGCTAGAGTAGTGGTATTGACTCAATTCTGCCCAATTCTGGGAAGGGTCTACCTCCCTGACAAGAAGAAGCAAGCAAGAGAAATTGTCTTTCTTCTCGACTTTTGGTGTGGTTGTAGTGAGGATGTAATGACTGGAGCTGCAGCAGCTATCTTGTAACCATGAAGATACAAAGAAACAAAGCTTGAGGATGACCGCTGTGTTAGCTGGGATCCAGCCAGGAAACATGAGTCACTCTAAGTGATTAAAAGAGAGGAAACCAATGCAGGGATAGCTTATACAGATGATGCAAGAGCTGATGCAAAGGGAACCGGGAGGCCCCACACCCCTACCCACCCTGCTCTAGAAGTTAGCAATCTTGGGACACTGTTCACACTCCTGGGGGCCTGGAAGGATAGGGGAGGAAAGACTATTATTGTGAGAGCCCAGAAGTAATCCAGAATCATGGCAAGAACTTCTTGGAAGGAGCTGGGGGAGGGGAGGTGGAGAGGGAAATTGTTTGGTTAGAGCTTAAGCCGCATAGAGCCTCACCCTGGGACACACACACAGATACCCAACCCCCTCCCTCCATCCGCCCTCCAGCCCTCTATTCGTGCTTCCCGGGGCCCAAGCCGCCCCAGGATCCTGGGCACTGCGGGTCCCCGAGGTGCAAGCAGAGCAGGGATTTGGATTGACCCCATTACCACACTGAAGATGACTGGGCGTGAGACGGAAAGCCCTCACGCCTACACAACCTCGCTGAGCCACGCGCCAGTACGCCCTTCACTGTGTCCTGGGGAGAAGAGAGATTTGAATTCTTCACGTCACTAGGACTTGGGGCAGATCTGATTCATGGGACTGAAGCAGCCTTTCTGCTGTCGCTGAATTGGAGCCAGACCCCGTGTCTTCCAACCCACAGTCCTGAGACCAGCCTCCACTCTCTGAAGACCACAACAGATGCCTGAGACCTGATCCTACTCCTTAAAAAGTAGGTGACGGGGCAGAACAGAGAAAGCAGGAGTGTCAGGGTGGAGCCCTGGTCTAGACCTCAGGCCCCTTTGCTCTGAATAGCTCACAGCAGGGAGGAAGAGGAAGGGGAAGGGAGCTCGGCAGCCCCACGAAGAGCAAGAACCGCTAGTGGGAGGGGCCCCAGGGCTGAAACTCAGGCTTTTCTCAGGGCCAGTATGTGAATACGGAAGGGATGTCAGCTGGAATGGTTGCCTGGGCCAGTCGCTTTCATACTTTGTTGAGACTCAGTATCAAATGTGACTTTTTTTGGAAACTCAAGTGGGGGTGGGAGCCCCAAGTCCCCCCTCTCCATCCTACACCACAGCCCTGCTGGCCTTCCCGGCGTTCTGCAGACAGTTTGAAAACAACTGATCTAGTCTGCCCAGGTCCATGCACAGTCAAGGACACCAGGGCTTTGCTTCCCCCTCAGCTGGCTGCAATGATAGCTACCCTACTCAGCCCCCAGCAGCCTGCAGGGCACTGGTTTATTGATAAAATTGATTCCCTGGTGGCTCAGTGGCAAAGAATCTGCCTGCCAATGCAGGAGAAGGTTTGATACCTGGGTCAGGAAGATCCTCTGGAGAAGGAAATGGCAACCCGCTCCAGTATTCTTGCCTGGAAAATTTCTGTGGACAAAGGAGCCTGGGGGGCTAAAGCCCATGGGGCTGCAAGTGCTGGACACGACTGAACACTCGTGCACCTGATAAAACTGAGGGAGTCGGGACAGAGTGGGTCTCGGGGCGTCTGGGTCAGGGCATCCTCAGGTTGCCACCAGGTCTCTCTCTCTCCCTTTCCCCCCCACAGCCTGCCTGCAGCACGGCGGCTCCATCAAATCTTATTGCTTTCTCTCTCAGCGTGGCTGCGATGATTACTATGTTGGCCTCTCCAGCTTAGTCCAAGGACAAAATTCCAAATGCCTCTTTTTTTTTTTTTTGCTGTGCTGAGTCTCCCTTGCAGTGAGTTGCCCCACAGCATGTGGAATCTTAGTTCCCTGACCAGGGATGGAACCTATGTCCCCTGCATTGGAAGGCAGATTCTTAACCACTGGACCACCAGGGAAATCCTCCAAATGTCTCTTTTCTTTTTCAGTTTCAGGATGGAGACTCTTGGGGACACTCTTTAACCCTATGCCCATGGTTGGGACCTCTCACAGCATCAGGGGACTGGGTCTGATGGCTCAGCCTTAACCACAAACTCAGTTCTGGGCTTGGGGGCAAGGGTTGATACCAGAACATTTGCAGGCAGCCCAGTGCTGAACCCTGGGAAAGCCTGAAGAATGGGACAGCCCCCCTCACATCTATACCTGTTCTAGAGTCAGAGTTGGAGGGAGAGGGGCCTGATTGGGCCCCCACTGGACCACGGGCTGGCCTGAGATCTTGGCAGCCCCAGAATCTCTCTGGCTCTTGGCGTCCCCAGCTACGGAACAAGGAGACCACTTCCCATCATGAGACTTCCTGTGCCCATCAAGCAAGATAAGAAGTGAAGAAATGCTTCATAATGAAACCGACAAGGAACAGACGTCTACCGAGGTTTGGGAATGGAGCCCCTGACCCCACTTTCACGACCTCGCTGGGCTCCCTGTGGTTCTTCCCAGAGCTTGGGAGGGGGACGAATACCCAGCTCAGCCCCTCCCACTCCAGGTGAGGCCCTGACCCAGGGCCCCAGCTGACAGGCCTCCTGGAAGCAACTCTTCCCTGGGACTTGAGAATCTTTTTTCTAAGGGCTGTGATTCTTATTTGGTTAAATAACACATTTAAAAAAATTGTTGTGATTCCATACTGAAGCTTCCCATATGGTTAATTGGAAGTGTTCTCACCAATATTGCAGGCTGTAAAAACTAATGAGGTAAATGGAAAATTTATCAAGTGCCACAGTTAGAAATTAACTTATTGCTTGATGCCACGCTCATGACTAATGAAGTTAGAGGGAGCTCTTCATAAAGAGTGAGAACAGAGCCCTTGCTGTCGGGGAAAACCCTTCTGTTTGCCCCTTTCTACCTCTCTCCCCACTTCTCCTACCTCGTGTATACCGGATGAGTACAGCAAAAAATCAGACTAAGTCTACATCTCTTGAACACGGTGTCTGCATTGGATTATGTATTATATCACCGATAACAATAACTTGTGCTTGGTACTTTGTACACCTTATCTTGTGTGCTTCTCACATCAGGGCTGTGAGGGAGGCACTATAATTGTGTACAATTCACAGATGAGAAAACTGAGGCTCAGAGACATGAAGTCACAGTGTACTAGGTGGTGAAGCTGCAAATCAAATCTGATGCCAATATCCATGTGCATTTCACTCAGTGATTCACGCATTCATTCATTCAATCAAAATGACATAGAGGCATGGAATGCCTACCGAGTGCCGGGCACCAGGCGTTCCTGGAGATGCTAGGGTGGAGTGGGGCAGGGATGAAGGGTCTGGACGCAAGTCTGGGTCCCTCTGCCACTTGCTGGCTGTGGGAAGGCGCTGGACCTTCCAGCCAGCTGGCTCTCTAGATTACTCCACCCTTCTGCACTCAGCTCTATGCCCTGGGTGCCCACATCCATGGGCTCCTTTGGTCTCTGGCTTCTGATGGATCCTGCTTACGAGAGGCACTGACCACAGAGCACCTGGGCGGAGAGTGGGGGAGGGGAGTTTCTACCGTGGGGGGGAGCAGTGTTTCTTCAGCTCCCCTCTTGCTGGTTGGTGCCACATCTTCCCACACCTCCTTCCTCTTAGATTGTACCTCCCTTCCAGACGTTTCCTGCATACACGTGCTCTCCGTGGATCCCCGTGGCCCTTACCCCTCACTCCCCCAGGCCCGGGGGTCAGGGGTCCTGGCTGCCACTAGCCAGAAAGATGGCTTCCTTCAGTCTTGCCTCCACTTTGTGAAATTGCCCCTTTAATAAACTCCCCTGTAATGATTTATTATTTTTTAGGCCTTGGCATTCAGCTTGTGGGATCTTAGTCCCCTGACCAGGGATTGAACCCTCAGCTTCTGCAGTCAAAGCATGGAGTCCTAACCACTAGACCAGCAGGGAATTATTCCTTGAAGTGACCACTTTGCACGGCATCTCCTCCCAGCTGAGGTGTGACACAATGATTTTGTTCAAGTTATTGACCTGAGTCTCAGCTTCCTCACCTGTCAACTGGGTTAATAAATAACCAAAACTAATTTGTGAGAAATGATTGGTACAATGCTTCAGGAGATAACCACTACTCAATAGATGCTTTTCTTATTGCTAAGACAGGATCCTGCCTTTCAGGACAAACTGCACTATCACACTTGAGCTTCCCATGGAATCCATGGAGATGTTTGTTAAATGTGTGCAGTCTGGCTGCAGCCCGTGGGCCCAGGAGGAGCCCTGCAGGTGACTGGCAAGGCCGTGTGGATGGACTGTGACTGCACAGTGGGAGGGAAGGAGCGCCCAGGAAGGGTGCACGGGGTGGGGTCTTCATCGGAGTGCAGGCGGGTCTGGAAAGGCTTTCTGGAGGAGCCGCACTCACCTGAGACCTCCGCGGAAGCTTGTGGTGCAGGGCTGCTCGATGCCCAGGACACGGCCGGAGGTGACGGGCAGGGGTGGCATGAGGTGGTGAGAGACGGAGCTGTGGTCAGCTGTCTACTGGAGCTCAGATGTCATCTCTCCGTGAGCGGAGTCCCTGCAGGGTTTTCTCTACAGAAGTGGTTCAGTGAGGGGGGACCAGGAAAGTGCCTCTCTGAGGGGACATCACCCACCTTATTAAAAACAGCAGACTCCTGGGACCTCCCTGGTGGTCCGGTGGCTAAGACGCTGCACTCCCAGTGCAGACGCCCTGGGTGCAATTCCTGGTCAGGAACTAGATCCCACATGCCTTAGCTAAGAGTTTGCATGCCTCAAATGAAGATTCTGCATGCTGCAACTAAGACCCAGTGCAGCCAAAGAAGTAAATAAATATTTTTAAAAATTGGTAGACTCCTGATGATAGGGGGTGGCAGGGAGGGATCGGAGCTTTCCCCAGAATTGAGGCGATTCTGACCTACGTTAGAATTCCATGTCCCCAGCGCATCCCCTCGTGTTTCCTGCACCCGACTCCACTGGAGAGCTGCTTCCTCCTCCTTCCTTTCCTTCTCTGCAGCTCATCCCCTCCTTCCACCTTCCCTTCCTCCTCCTGCGTTGGCCTTCTTCCTTCCGCCTGCTGCTGTGGCCCCAGCCTTCAGGGCCCTGCGAAGGACCCATCTAGGGCCCTCTAAATACCAACTAACACCTTCTCCTCTCAAACCGCCCTCTGAGTTCTGTCTCTGACCTTGGCTCTGACCCTGAGGAAGGACGCATGCATGGCTGATGACCAGAGTCACCACGCCAAGGGTCCAGCCAGTCAGATCCCTTCCCAGCTCTCCGCTCTTGTCTGTGCCTGTCTTGAGCTCGTGGTAGCAGGCATGGGAGGCAGACTTGCAGGCCTGGGAGAGGCCACCTCCCCTGCTGGCTCCCAGAGCAGAGGCTGTGTCTGTGTCCTCAGACGTCCAGGCACAGTGTCTGGCTCGCCTAGGGTTTCTTCCATGTTCATTGAGTCAATGAAACCAGATGGAGTGATCATTTACAATTCAGCGTGGACGTACAGCTGCCAGCACAGGCTAGGGTCTCTATAAAAGAGAGTGAGACTTAGTCCCTGACCCAAGGGAGTTAACAGCTTTGTGGCGGAGAGAAAGCAATCCATATCGATCCACCACGGGGTCGGCATGCTGGGCACCAACGCTCCCCAGCCCTGAGCATCCCTGGAGCCTCGGTTATCATCACCTCCTCTCCGGACTGCTGTGGTGCTCAGAACGGGTCTCCATGCTGTTGGCTCCTCTCCTGCTCTGTCCTGCAGCACAGATGCCCAGATGAGAGTCCTCCTGAAGTGCAGATCGTAGCACACCCCCTCCTCCAAGCTTCATGTTTCCCATTATTTGTGATAAACTGCAAGCTGCCTGCTTACGCTGGCAGTTGAGGCCCTTCTTTCTTGTCCAGCTTATCTTCCAAGACCATCCTGTAGCCCTTCCTCAACACAGCCAAACAAGACTGCGCACTGATCTTGGACTTCTAAAGGACCATCCCTGCCCTCAACGTTTTGCTCAGCATTTCTTCTGTGGGAGCATCATTGCCCTGTTCTCTCCACCACTCTTTAGGTTCCGCTGCAAATCCTACTCCCTCTAGGAAAACTCCTGATGAAACCTACTGGGAACTACCCCTTCTACTATATACATTTTATAGTTCAGATCAGTTTAGTCGCTCAGTCGTGTCCGACTCTTGGCAACCCCATGGACTGCAGCACGCCAAGCTTCCCTGTCCATCATCAACTCCCGAAGCTTGGTCAAACTCATGTCCATTGAGTCGATGATGCCCTCCAACCATCTCATTCTCTGTCATTCCCTTCTCCTCCTGCCTTCAATCTCTCCCAGCATCAAGGTCTTTTCCAATGAGTCAGTTCTTCACATCAGGTGGCCAAAGTATTGGAGTTTCAGTTTCAGCATCAGTCCTTCCAATGAATATTCAGGACTGATTTCCTTTAGGATGGACTGAGGAATTATGAAAAAAAAAAAAAAAAAAAGCACTGCAAATTGGCCAGCAGACAGGAAGCAGATAATCTCTTCTCCACCCAGGGAGGGAACCTGAGTCTCCTGCGTGGCCGGCGGATTCTTTACTGTCTCGGCCACCAGGGAAGCCCTAGTACATTGCCAGTAGAGTTTAAATCGACACAATCATTCGGAAATCCAATTTGGCATATGTATCAGAGATTACAGAACTCTCTCCTTAAACCTAGCAAATCTACTTGCAAGAATCTGTATTATGGACATTCCTTGCAGAGGAACTTCTGTACTTCAGTACTATGTACATGCTCCCTAGAATCTAGACTTCAAAAGCTCATGGAGAGAGTCATTGGCTCCACGTATTACAGCACGGTCACGGGATGAAATATGCACCATTTACAAGCTGTGTTTTCCAGTGGCGTGGGAAACTGCTTGTGATATAATATCTGAATAACACAGGCATTTACAAAACATAAATATTTTATGTCTGTTCAAAGGCTGGAAGGAGACATGTCCGAAGGTGTGGATGGTGATTATTTCTAGTTGGTGGTTTATAGACTATTTAAAATTTCTTCTTTATGTTCTGTGTTTTCCTAACTTTCTGTATTGCCTTGATGATGGAAGATAAGCTCCTTTCTCTTCAAAAGAAAGTACAGAGCTTTGCATTTCTCTTAGGGAGGAATTCTCCTGCTGTGATTTATAATTTGGGGGGCACTTGTCTTCAATTTCTTATTAGATAATGTACCCCCCAAAGACACGGACTAGCTTGCTAGCTCACTTTTGCAGCCTCTGAAAACTGAGTTGACATTTGGACGTAGTAGGACATTGTTGAGAAGGATGGGACTGCCTTTGTTTGAAAGCAGCTCTGGTGCCCTGGGGTCCCTGGGTCTCAGGAGGACACAGTGGTGCTCGGTGTCCAGGAGGCACCGAAGAAGCACAGGTGCTGGGGGAAGGGCCAGCAGCCCTTGGTGGGAACTCAATTCTGGCTGTCCCATCTACTCATCTGGAAACGGTTCCATCAGTTGAGTAGATAACTGCTGTACAAAATCTTTTTGTTCTGTAAGAACTTACTCTTGTTTTTGCTTAACTGTGTATTTTTGTTTCTTGCTGACTTTTAGGGGTCTATTTATGGACTCTGCTCTGGAGAGTAAAGCTTCTTCACCCTTAAAACCCTCAGACTACATCCCTCTTCCGTTCTTCTTTCACGTTTATAGTTTTGTTCACCAGATGGATCTTAGTTGTATCACTTCAGAATCTGGTGAAGTTGGAAACGGAACATGCACAGGCAACCCTCAATTTATGGTTAAACATTTAAAATAAATTTGCTACAAAGAAAACAAGGATCCCCATGGACTTGAACGGTTCCCCACCCTCTGCTCTCCTCCTGGGGCTCTGCTCACAAGAGTCATCTCTTGTAGTTACTGTTCTGGGTCCCAGGAGCAATGAAGTGTGTCTCTTTCTTTTGCACATTTTTTGAAACTCTGAAGTAAATGAACCCCTCCCTCCCTGCAAGACCACCGTGCCTTGGCAGTAGACCTTCCAGCTCAGGAATTTAAAGAGCCCAAGAAAACACAAAGGTCATTGATTTCTGGGTTTGCGGTCCTCCCCACAGTGGGATAAGCAAGCCCCCCATGAACAGTATGAAAAGGCAAAAAGATATGACACTGAAAGATGAACTCTTCAGGTTGGTAGGTGCCCAATATGCTACTGGAGATCAGTGGAGAAATAATACCAGAAAGAGTGAAGAGATGGAGCCAAAGCAAAAACAATGCCTAGTTGTGGATGTGACTGGTGACGGAAGTAAAGTCTGATGCTGTAATATACATATTGCATAGGAACCTGGAATGTTAGGTCCGTGAATCAAGGCAAATTGGAAGTGGTCCAACAGGAGATGGCAAGAGTAAACATCGACATTCTAGGAATCAACGAACTAAAGTGGACTGGAATGGGAGAATTTAACTCAGATGATCATGATATCTACTACTGTGGGCAGGAATCCTTTAGAAGAAATGCAGTAGCCATCAAGGTCAACAAAAGAGTCCAAAATGCAGTACTTGGGTGCAGTCTCAAAAATGACAGAATGATCTCTGTTCGTTTTCAAGGTAAACCATTCAATATCACAGTAATCCAAGAACTGAACTGAACTGAACTGATGCGCCAACCACTAATGCCGAAGAAGCTGAAGTTGAATGGTTCTTTGAAGACTTATAAGACCTTCTAGAACTAACACCCCAAAAAGATGTCCTTTTCATTACAGGGGACTGGAATGCAAAAGTAGGAAGTCGAGAAATACCTGGAGTAACGGGCAAATTTGGCCTTGGAGTACAAAATGAAGCAGGGCAAAGGCTAACAGAGTTTTGCCAGGAGAATGCACCGGTCATAACAAATGCCCTCTTCCAAAAACACAGGAGAAGACTACACGTGGACATCATCAGATGGTCAGCACCGAAATCAGATGGATTATGTTCTTTGCACCCAAAGATGGAGAAGCTCTATACAGTCAGCAAAAACAAGACCGGGAGCTGACTGTGGCTCAGATCAGGAACTCCTTCTCGCCAAATTCAGACTGAAATTGAAGAAAGTAGGGAAAACCACTAGACCATTCAGGTATGACCTAAATCAAATCCCTCATGATTATACAGTGGAAGTGACAAATAGTTTCAAAGGATTAGATCTGACAGAGTGTCTGGAGAACTATGGATGGAGGATTGTGACATTGTACTGGAGGCAGTGATCAAGACCATACCCAAGAAAAATAAATACAAAAAGGCAAAATGGTTGTCTGAGGAGGCCTTACAAATAGCTGAGAAGAGAAGCTAAAGGCAAAGGAGAAAAGGAAAGATATACCCACTTGAGTGCAGAGTTCCAAAGAATAGCATGGAGAGATAACAAAGCCTTTCTCGGTGATCAATGCAAAGAAATAGAGGAAGACAACAGGATGGGAAAGACTAGAGATCTCTTCAAGAAATTTAGAGGTACCAAGGGAACATTCCATGCAAAGGTGGGGACAATAAAGGACAGAAGTGGTAGGAACCTAACAGAAGCAGAAGATATTAAGAAGAGATGGCAAGAATACACAGAGGAACTATACAAAAAAGATCTTCATGACCCGAATAACCACGATGATATGATCACTCACCTAGAACAAGACATCCTGGAATGCAAAGTCAAGTGGGCCTTAGGAAGCATCACTATGAACAAAGCTAGTGGAGGTGATGGAATTCCAGTAGAGCTGTTTCAAATCCTGAAAGATGATGCTGTGAAAGTGCTGCACTCAATATGCCAGCAAATCTGGAAAACTCAGCAGTGGCCACAGGACTGGAAAAGGTCAGTTTTCATTCCAATCCCAAAGAAAAGCAATGCCAAAGAATGCTCCAACTATGACACAATTGCACTCATCTCACATGCTAGTAAAGTAATGCTCAAAATTCTCCAAGCCAGGCTTCAGCAGCACGTGAACCGAGAATTTCCAGATGTTCAAGCTGGTTTTAGAAAAGGCAGAGGAACCAGAGATCAAATTGTCGACATCCATTGGATCATCGAAAAAGCAAGAGAGTTCCAGAAAAACATCTGCTTTATTGACTACGCAAAAGTTTGACTATGTGGATCACAACAAACTGTGGAGAATTTTTCTAGAGATGGACCAGACCACCTGACCTGCCTCCTGAGAAATCTGTATGCAGATCAAGAAGCAACAGATAGAACTGTACATGGAAGAACAGACTGGTTCCAAATAGGGAAAGGAGTATGTCAAGGTTGTATATTGTCACTCTGCTTATTTAACTTATATATAGAGTATATCATGAGAAACGCTGGACTGGATGAATTGCAAGCTGGAATCAAGATTGCTGGGAAAAATATCAATAACTTCAGATATGCAGATTACATCACCCTTACGGCAGAAAGTGAAGAAGAACTAAAGAGCCTCTTGAAAGTGAAAGAGGAGAGTGAAAAAGTTGGCTTAAAGCTCATTCAGAAAACTAAGATCATGGCATCTGGTCCCATCACTTCATGGCAAATAGATGGAGAGGCAATGGAAACAGTGACAGACTTTATTTTCTTGGGCTCCAAAATCACTGCAGATGGTGACTGCAGCCATGAAATTAAAAGACACTTACTCCTTGGAAGAAAAATTATGACCAACCTAGACAGCATATTAAAAAGCAAAGACATTACTTTGCCCACAAAGGTCCATCTAGTCAAAGCTATGGTTTTCC
The DNA here is from genome assembly GCF_001704415.2 of Capra hircus. Classification (NCBI taxonomy): domain Eukaryota; kingdom Metazoa; phylum Chordata; class Mammalia; order Artiodactyla; family Bovidae; genus Capra; species Capra hircus. The sequence continues at coordinate 7,280,131 of NC_030833.1, read as the reverse complement.
CAGTAGTCATGTATAGATGTAAGAGTTGGACTGTAAAGAAAGCTGAGCGCCAAAGAATTGATGCTTTTGAACTGTGGTGTTGGAGAAGACTCTTGGGAGTCCCCTGGATTGCAAGGAGATCAAATCAGTGGGAAATCAGCCCTGAATATTCATTGGAAGGACTGATTCTGAAGTTGAAATTCTAATACTTTGGCCACTTAATGCAAAGAACTGACTCCTTGGAAAAGACCTTGATGCTGGGAAGATTGAAGGCAGGAGAAGGGAATGACAGAGGACAAGATGATTGGATGGCATCACCAACTCAATGGATGTGAGTTTGAATAGGCTCTGGGAATTGGTGATGGACAGGGAAGCCTGGCATGCTGCAGTCCATGGGTTCGCAAAGAGTCGGACATGACTGAGTGACTGAACTGAACTGAGCTGACCCTGCCTTTTCAGGAAGGTGGAAGGAAAAGGCAGGCTCTGAGTGTCGAGCTGGTGGCACTTGTGAGATTTCTGCTCCGTCTGTGAGTCAGGTGATAGGAGTCTCTGTTCCTGTCTTTAACCACACCAGGGCAGTCACTCAGGCAGACCATTCCTACCTGCACGTATTCATTCATTTCATAAATGTTTGCTGAGCACTTACTTGCTGTCAGGTGCTGCCTGGGCTCTGGGAGGAAGTGGCACACGAAGGGTAACTGGCTTCTAGCCTCATGGAATGCGACACAGGGACAGGCATGGTCTCTCGGGGGTGGGGTCACTCATCACAAACCACACAAGCTATATCTCGGATGCTGGAAGCACTCCCATGGGATCGTGTGGACCTCAGGTCAAGGACCCAGGTTGCCGGTTCAGCTCTGGGAGTCAGCTCCTTGGTAAAATGGGGATGATGCCAGTAGCTTTCTAAGGCACATAGCCTGCTCCAAGGTTGGAGAAAGGGGCACAGAGCAATGGAGGCATTTCCATGAGGTCTTTGACCTTTCCACCCCACTCCCACCCTCCTCTGAAGACATCTGCCTTCCTGGATGGGATCCATTTGCGTGGGCTACAGGAGGGCTGAGATGAGCCCGGGCTTGGAGCCCTGGCTCAGCAGGAGTGTGGCAGGGGACCTGTCTGGTGAAGGCAGAGCTCAGTCACCCTGAGACTAGCAGGCAGAACCAGGAAGAACAGCCAGGCTGTAGAGACTGCTTGTCCCAGCGCCTCTGGAAGCCTCTGCATCTAGAGGGGCAGCCACCCAAGGCTCTCACTACCTCAGGCCTCTCGGTGGAAGGAGGCTCGGGGGCCGTCACCAACCTCAAGCCAGAGAAACAGAAAGGGAGGGAGGCAGAGCATCCGTGTCCACAGTCACGGCCGCGCAGTGCTTGGAGCCAGGTCTAAGGTTCAAACGGGGAGGCCTCTGACTCCCAGATACACAGCCAAGCCCCAGACCCATGCTGGTTCTTGGCAAGGCCCCTTCCACATTCCCTCCTCTCAGATCCACCCTAGTTTGTTTCTGGAAATATTGGAGCTGTCATAGTCGTTGTTCTAATAAAACACTCATCTGACGACCTATTAGTAAGGCAAGCTGTTGACAGGAAATGTGCGTTTGCCGTATTTCCCATTATATTGTCTATTTCCTGCCTCATTTTTCTCGGGAGGGCAGGAGTCACGGGAGATAATAGCATATTGACAGAAAGAGAAAGCAAGGGAAAGAGATCGTTGAGAGAGGGGGAATTCAGCTCTAGTTGGAGGCAAAGGTTTCCAGCAGGAAATCTACACTCATTTCCTGTTGACCTGCTCCAAACACCATCTGCCCCTTCCTCCTTCTCCCCTCAACAAATCATCCTCTGGTCCTGGGAGGCCGTGTCTGGCCCTCTGATGGAGGCCTGGCCTGTTGTTTCTGGGGGCCGAGGTTGGGGGAAGACTAAGTGTCTAACCCTTTGCAACTCCAAAGACTGTAACCTGCCAGACACCTCTGTCCACAGGATTCTACAGGCAAGGAGACTGGAGTGGGTTGCCATTCCCTCCTTCAGGGCATCTTCCCAACCCAGGGATCAAACCCATGTGTCTCCTGCTTTGGTAGGCAGGTTCTTTACCACCTGGGAGCCCAAAGAATCCAGAGGAAGGTGTGAAACAAACCGTTGGTCACCATCAACAGGACTTTGTGGTGGCTGGTGGACCATGAAGGCAGAAAGAGCCTTGTTTTCTAGAATCTTCTTGCCCCAAACCTTTTCTCTTTCAATTATCATGTGGCAAATAGCGTATCCCCAGAGATGAACCACTTGCTGCTTGTGCAAATGCCAGTGGCAGGCCTGGAGACTGCAGGGAGGGGCTCTTTCTGGAGCCCCGCCCATGGGTGGGGATGGTGCTGGTGTGCTGTTCCTTTCAGGGACCTGCCTCGGTTCCATCACACCCGGCACAGACGTTCAAGGCTCTGGCTTGCCTGGTTCTGGATGTTGCCAGTTGTGGGTCGCTGGGATGGAGCAGGCTCAGACCTGGCCACGGATTCAGTGTCTTCAGTGATGGGGACAAGGGATGGAAGGCCCGACTCTGGCTTCCTCTCGGCCACTCCTGTTCCCACTGCTGCTGACCCAGAAATTCTGGGAATGAGGGGAGAGGGAGAGAAAGGAGTAAATCTATTTTGCCTGGATCTGTCTTGGTTTGAGCACCAAAACCCCTCAGTACCAGAAAAACCAAGAAGGCTGGTAACCTTACAAATGTGAGTGAGTGGTAAAGAATCGTTGGGATGCTTTCTACCTCCATGCCCCCATGCTAGTTCCCAGGGGTGAAGAAACAGGATTGGGAGGGAAGAGACACAGATATTGATTGACACGTTATGGGGCTTCCCAGGTGGCGCTGTCGTGTCCAGTCGCTCAGTCGTGTCCAACTCTTTATGACCCCATGGACTGCAGCACGCCAGGCCTCCCTGTCCATCGCCAACTCCTGGAATTTACTCAGACTCATGTCCATTGAGTCGGTGATGACATCCAACCCTCTCATCCTCTGTCGTCCCCTTCTCCTTCTGCTTTCAATCTTTCCTAGCATCATGGTCTTCTCTAATGAGTTGGCTCTTTGCATCTTTGGTGGCCAAACTGTTGGAGCTTCAGCTTCAGCATCAGTCCTGAAGGTGGCTCAGTGGTAAAGAACCCTCCTGCCAATGCAGGAGACACAGGAGATGTGGGTTCAATCCCTGGATTGGGAAGACCTCCTGAAGGAGGGCATGGGAACCCACTTCAGTATTCCTGACTAGAGAATCCCATGGACAGAAGAGCCTGGAGGCTATGGCTGAAGCAACTTTGCTTTGCACAGAAACTATTTTACAGTCTTCGGCAAAAGGGCAGTTTGGCTGGCTCAGGCAACCCGAAGCAGAGGGGGAGGGATCTTGTTTCTTTCAGACAGGGCTGGAAGGGTGGGCATAGATGGCTGCCCACAGCTCTGGGCTTGCCTTCCTGTGAGGACAGTGCCCCCAGAGGGAGGAGACCTCCGTACCCTCACGGGCCTGGCAAGGCTTCTGGAACCCAGGCTTGCTACCTGACTGCCAGGTCAGCTCCAGTGGGTGGGGGTTGGGCAGGGTTGGTGAGTCCCCAGGGGTGGCTGGGGTACTCTTGCTGGAGGTGAGGGCGCTGGGTGGCTCCAGATAACCCGGCTCATGTGTCAGCACCCCTGGCTTCCTTGGCCCCCACCCCAGTCTCCCCTCAGGCTGGGCTCTGTCCCCTCTTGGCATGCTGCTCCACCTTGAAGTATTTTCCTGTGCATACTTAATTGTTCCTCCTGCCCTGTGAGCCGCTGAGAGCAGGGTGGATGGGCCTTTCACATCTCTCTCTTCCCAGGAGATTCTCAGCTCTGGATCAGGGGGGTTGTTTGCAGTGGATGCCACGTGTCTTTGTATATATATGTGTTTATCTGGCTTTTCCTTCCAAAGCTCTACCTTGAAGATTTAAATCTTGCTTTTAGAGAATGTCACAAGCCGGAGAGCTCTGTGAGGCCGACAGAGAAGGAAATGGAGAGAGGAACACTTTAGGGCGCCTGCTGTCTCCACGGTGCTGGGCTGGGGCTGGGACACAGGGCCGAGAAGGACGCCCGGCCCCACTGCCGTGGGACCTGTGGCACGCGCGCACGTGAACCCAAGCTGGGGGCCCTGGAGCTTGCGCGCCTGTGAGCAGGTGGCCGCACACTGAGGCTTCAGCAGGAGAGTCTGGACCCAAGGCTGAGCTGGAAGCTTCTGGCCCTCCCTGCTGCCTCCTTCCCAGCGACTCACAGGGTGTGCTTGATGCCCTGGCCGGGCCCTCCGCCCTCCCCACCCCGGCACGCTGAAGGCGGAGAAGCTCTGTCTGGTTCACAGTTGTATCCCCAGAACTCTGCATGGTGCCAGGCACATAGTAGGCGCTTCTTGCATATGACAATTGCCACTTATCAAGAGCTTTAATTTTGCTGCTACTCTGTGCTGAGCACTCTACATGCATTATTCGATTTAATATTCACACGAACCCCATAACATCAGGATTAAAAAAGAAAGTGATAGAATATATAAAACATAAAACTTACCATTTCAGCCCTTTAGACAGTTCACTACCATCCATCTCAGAACTCTTTCCACTGTCTTAAATAGAGACTCTGTACCTACTGAACATCAGTAATGACCCCACTTCCCGTGCTCCACCCCCAGCAACCGCTATTCTACTTTCTGTCTCTGTGACTCTACACACTTCGTGGAAGGGGAATCACACACTATTAGTCCTTTTGCATCTGGCTTATTTCACTGAGCGTAATGTCCTCAGGGCTCGTCCACGGTGTAACGTGCTTCAGAATTCCGCTCTTTTTTGTGGCTGCGGAATATTCTGTTGTAGGAATGCACTGCTCTCCTTTATCCATCATCTGCTGAGGGACCCTTGGGTGCTTCCACTTTGTGGTTATCGTGAAAAAGGATCAGCATTAAATGATGTTTAAATTTTTTAATGTTTTTGAATGTAAAGTCAAATGGGCCTTAGAAAGCATCAGTACAAACAAAGCTAGTGGAGGTGATGGAATTCCAGTGGAGCTATTTCAAATCCTGAAAGATGATGCTGTGAAAGTGCTGCACTCAATATGCCAGCAAATCTGGAAAACTCGGCAGTGGCCACAGGACTGGAAAAGGTCAGTTTTCATTCCAATCCCAAAGAAAGGCAATGCCAAAGAATGCTCAAACTATGGCACAATTGCACCCATTTCACACGCTAGTAAAGTAATGCTCAAAATTCTCCAAGCCAGGCTTCAGCAGTACGTGAACCGAGAATTTCCAGATGTTCAAGCTGGATTTAGAAAAGGCAGAGGAACCAGAGATCAAATTGCCAACATCCACTGGATCATTGAAAAAGCAAGAGAGTTCCAGAAAAACATCTATTTCTGCTTTATTGACTATGCCAAAGCCTTTGACTGTGTGGATCACAATAAACCGTGGTAAACTCTGAAAGAGATGGGAATACCAGACCACCTGATCTGCCTCTTGAGAAACCTATATGAGGTCAGGAAGCAACAGTTAGAACTGGACATGGAACAACAGACTGGTTCCAAATAGGAAAAGGAGTACGTCAAAGCTGTATATTGTCACCCTGCTTATTTAACTTCTATGCAGAGTACATCATGAGAAATGCTGGGCTGGAAGAAGCACAAGCTGGAATCAAGATTGCTGGGAGAAATATCAATAACCTTAGATATGCAGATGACACCACCCTTATGGCAGAAAGTGAAGAGGAACTGAAGAGCCTCTTGATGAAAGTGAAAGAGGAGAGTGAGAGAGTTGGCTTAAAGCTCAACATTCAGAAAACTGAGATCATGGCATCGGGTCCCATCACTTCATGGGAAATAGATGGGGAAACAGTGGAAACAGTGTCAGACTTTATTTTGGGGGGCTCCAAAATCACTGCAGATGGTGGTTGCAGCCATGAAATTAAAAGACGTTTACTCCTTGGAAGGAAAGTTATGACCAACCTAGATAGCATATTCAAAAGCAGAGACGTTACTTTGCCAACAAATTTCCGTCTAGTCAAGGGCTATGGTTTTTCCAGTGGTCATGTATGGATGTGAAAGATGGACTGTGAAGAAAGCTGAACGCCAAAGAATTGATGCTTTTGAACTGTGGTGTTGGAGAAGACTCTTGAGAGTCCCTTGGACTGCAAGGAGATCCAACCAGTCCATTCTAAAGGAGATCAGTCTTGGATGTTCATTGGAAGGAGTGATGCTGAGGCTGAAACTCCAATACTTTGGCCACCTCATTCGAAGAGTTGACTCATTGGAAAAGACTCTGATGCTGGGAGGGATTGGAGTCAGGAAGAGAAGGGGACAACAGAGGATGAGATGGTTGGATAGCATCACCGACTCGATGGACATGAGTTTGAGTGAACTCCGGGAGTTGGTGATGGACAGGGAGGCCTAGCGTGCTGCAATTCATGGGGTCGCAAAGAGTCGGACACGACTGAGCAACTGAACTGAACTGAGAAATTAATTTATTTTAATTGGAGGCTAATTACTTTACAATATTGTTGTGATTTTTGCCATACATTGACATGAATCAGCCACGGATGTGCATGTTAATACATTAAGCAATACAAAAGGAAAATGTGAAAGCAGAGCCCGGGAACAATGTAAAGTGAAGTCACTCAGTCACGTCTGACTCTTTGTGACTCCATGGACTGTAGCCTACTGGCTCCTCCGTCCATAGGATTTTCTGGGCAAAGGTACTGGAGTGGGTTGCCATTTCCTTCTCCAGAGGATCTTCCTGACCCAGGGACCGAACCCAGGTCTACCTGCATTGCAGGCAAATGCTTTACCATCTGAGCCACTAGGGAACAATGTAACTAGATGAGAAAATGGGAAATAGGGAATAAAATGAACTGAAGAAAAGGATTGAGAACTATTGATACATCCAGCAAAGGAGTTACAACCAGAAGACTAATAATAAAACAGGTAATAAAAATGAATAAAATATTGTCATTTGCAGCATACTAAGTGAGGAAAGCCAGAAAGAGAAAGACAAATACTCTATGATATCATTTATATGTGGAATCTAAAATATGACATTCTTGAACTTATCTATGAAACAGATTCATAGACATAGAGAATAGATGTGTGGTTGCCCAGAGAGGGCTGGTGGGGAGATGGAGTGGGATTTGGGGATTAGCAGATGGAGACTACTGCATACAGAATGCATACACAGCAAAGTCCCGCTGTACAGCACAGGGAACTATATCCAATGTGCAGTGACAAGCCGTAATGGGAAAAAAAATGAAAAAGAATGTATGTATATGTATTACTGAACTACTTTGTTGCACGGCAGAAATTAACACGACATTGTAAATCAACTATACTTCAATTAAAAAATAAAAACAGGCTGAAATGGTATGAACGTGCCAATGATGTGTGATTTTTAGGAAGAGCTGATAGACAAATAAAAACCACATAAATTAAAAAAAGGGATTATTGGGCTTGCCTGGTGGTGCAGTGGATAAGAAACCCATCTGCCGACGCAGGGGACACGGGTTCGATCCCTGGTCCGGGAAGATTCCGCATACAGCAGAGCAACTGAGCTCGTGGGCCACGGCTGCTGAGCCTGTGCTCTGGAGCCTGTGAGCCACAACTACTGAGCCCACGTGCCCAAACTACTGAAGTCCGTGCACCCTAGAGCCTGTGGTCCACAAGAAGAGAAGCCGCCACAATGAGAAGCACGTGCACGGCATCAAAGAGTGACCCTCGCTCACTGCAACTATCAAAAGTCTGCACGCAGCAACGAAGACCCAGTGCAACCAAAAACAATTAAGTAAAAATTTAAGAAAGGGATAATAAGTCAGCACTAACAGTTAAAAAGGTAGCTGCTGCTGCTGTCACTTCAGTCGTGTCCGACCCTGTGCAACCCCAGAGACGGCAGCCCACCAGGCTCCCCCGCCCCTGGGATTCTCCAGGCAAGAACACTGGAGTGGGTTGCCATTTCCTTCTCCAATGCATGAAAGTGAAAAGTGAAAGTGAAGTTGCTCAGTCTTCGCGACCCTGTGGACTGCAGCCTACCAGGCTTCTCCGTCCATGGGATTTTCCAGGCAAGAGTACTGGAGTGGGGTGCCATTGCCTTCTCCGAAAAAGGCAGCAAGAGGTTTCATAAGAAAGTGGATATAATGTCTGGAAATTCTCACCTACTTCTTTCTTCCCAGGTTTTCCTCCCAGATGCCTTAGGCTACCACCCTCAGAACACAGACCAATATTCCCCGACTCTGTTTCATGCATTATGCCTTTTAAACTACAACCACGAATGCGCACTCCTCCAAATTCTTTCCTCCAGAACAGCAAAACTCAGATGGTTGCCCTCACTTGGGGTCAGAGTTTTAAACATCTTCAGTTTACAATGAAGGACGAAGAAGTTGAGAGAAAGTAAGCAATTTTCCCAAGTTACCTCAAGTCACAAAACTGGTCAATGCCAAAGCAGGTCTTAACTCTAGGCCTATAGGAGGGTGCTGGACCCTATTTGCTGTTCATTAAATGAATGATAGGTAACTGCATGAATTAGATCTTCAGAAAGGTAGTAAATTGCATTACTGAGGACCTCACTAGCTGCTGCAATAAACCAACCACTAAATTTCCATTGGCTTAGCAGTGAGATAGAACTTCACTTCTCCTTTATGTCAAGTGCAGTGTGGTGGTCCCAGGTTCCTCCCAGGTCCCTTAGGGTTCTTAGGTGTTGTAATTCCACCATTCCCAGAGGGCCTGCGACTCCTCTGCCTCCAGGCATCCGAAGGAGAGAGAGGTTGTGGAAGAAGCCCAGGTGCTTCTAAAAAATGTGGCCTGGAAGGGACCCCAGTTCCATTCATATTTCCTTGACGTAAACCACTCGGATGGTCATGCCTGAAGCAAGGCGGCTGAGAAATGCTGTCTCCAACCGGGCTGATGTTCCCAGCAACCTCTCTGCCTTCTGAAAGCAGTGGAGGGCAGTGAGGGTGGAGATGAATTTTTTGTTGTTGGGTCACATGAATCTGTCGCACCAAATGCTGTAAGATTCGAGTGGGTAATGCGTAAGAAGTGTGAAAAACACTCGTGTGTTCAAAAGTTAAGGCATGGGGGCGGGGAGCAGACGTGTAATTGGGATGCTGCTCCCTCTCTGATGGTTCATCTCACTTTCCAGCTCCTCCAATGTCATGGGTTATCTGGAAGGTTATTTCACGTACCCGCCTTGTGGAAGCACATTTCCATAGACAGCAGATAAAGATCTCTTAACCTTGTATTTTCCCTCGTATCGTCATAAATAGTTTCTGCAATGCCATTTCAGTGAGCCTGACAGTTTCTACAATGAGATCTGGGTGCAGCAGCATATCTTCTTGTTATATATAAGAAAGAGTGACAGCATTCATCGTTTACGGTGACATCAATGAAGTCTGCTCGCAGAGGTTCCCCATCCATCCATTCATAATACCTTTTATGACTTTAGGCTTTTAAGCACGGCACTCTGGTCTATTTTTCAAATGCACTCCCATTATCAGCTCAGGGAGCCATTCTTCAACATTTCATTTTCCTAAGAATATCTAGAATATCTTAATTTTTATGAGGCTTCTCCATGGGGTAAGCTGTCAGGTATGACTTTATTGTGAAAAAGGGATCAGGGGCCTGCTACCGGATCACCCCTCCTCTGTGATGCCTGAAGACCTGTTTCCCCTTTTTTTTTTCCCTTCCTGGAATACTCCCCAAATAAAGGCCCCATAAAGAGATGTGGTTCCTGAGCACAGCTGTCCACTCTGAAAGGGGAATCTGGAAAGGTCAGAAAGAGGGCAATTAGGACATAGATTGGGGGACTTCTCTGGTTGTCTACTGGTTAGGACTCTGTGCCTCCACTGCAAGGGGATGGATTTGATCCCTGGTTGGGAAACTAAAAGAAAAAAGAAGGAACTCAGATTGGGTCTCATCGTGGGCCAGCCCCAACCTTGAGATGTAGTAGCTCTTCAAAGCCCATGAGTTTGACACCAGAAGAACAGGGCCATCCAAGGCGAAGCAGAGTTCCTGTGCCAACAAGCGTTTGAGGCAATGACACTCCTCTTTGCTCCCCAAGAGACCCAGCTATGAAGAGAAGAGCCCTCTGGGCTCCCGAGGAAGGGACCCATGGACACATCTGGGCTTGCTTTCCCACATTGCTTGCCACCACGTCGCCCTTGGCCACAGGGTCCTGGCTTCTTTCTTGCAGGTGAATCTTCTACTCGGGTTGGCAAGATCCGTTTTAGACATTATTCTAGTGAGCTGGGAACAATGGCCTCTCCATCTGTGGATCCCTCAGACTGGCTGGGGGCAGTGGAGACTCTTCCTAAGTGACACAGATAGGGAAAATAATGTTGGATATTGATTTATGGAAGGAAGGAGATGAACAGCCTGAGACCGCCCACAGCCAGCGATCCGGGGCATGTTACAAACATGCCAGACAGTCCAAGGATGAGAACGTTTGACCTAATTTAGCAACAACAAATCCGCTCCTGCACACGCACTTCTCTAATTACAAATGAGATCCTGGTAGGCTCAGCAAGGGTAAATAAAATTGATTCTCTCCACATAGATTTGGAGATGATAAATGTGTTCAAGAAAGGGCTTCAAAAGCCTGCTTGCTGATTAGGAAAGGCAACATAATTGTGAGAGAGTGGCTAATAGATGGAAGGCATCGCGGCAGAATCAGGCTCCTTGCAGAAATGTCACAGGTCTGATCTTTTTGAGATAATTACCATCAGATGTCTGTGTGTTTCATGTCTGCCCTTCCGTTGGTGGGAGCACGGCAAGGATCCCCGAATCGACTCTGCTCTGGGCCATTCTAGCTTGAAGCCTGTTTGAAGCCTGTTGTGGAGCTCCTTGGGTTTCTTAGGAGCAATGACTCTACCCCCATTCATTTGTTCCCTGGTGCCCAGCACTATTCTTGGCACAGAGGAGGCATGCTGTGTGGGATATTATATGTAACAAACAGGGTAAAGTGTTCAGTTTGACCCACAGGAAGTTGCTGATATTTAGCTATTTTAAAAATTTGATAAATAGCAATTTCAAACGTTTCTACTCACTGTGTATTCATGATTTATTATTGTATAATAAACTGCCCCCATATTTAGCAACTGAGAACAACAACCATTCATTATCTCATAATTTCCATGAGTCAGGGATCCAGGTGCCTCTGCCTCAAGGTCTCCAACAAGATGTCAGTTAAACAGTTGCCAAGGGCTGCGGTTTCATCTGAAGGCTTGACTGAGGGTGGGTGGGGATCCAAGGCTCAACTTTGGCATCAGCTACTCATGTAGCTCTCGGTAGGAGCTGAGGGAGTGAGGTCCCAGGTTCTTGCTGGCCAGAACCTGGGGGTCCCAGGCCCCCTCCAGTTCCCCACTGTGTCAACCTCTCTGTGGGGCTGCCTTGTAACATGGGACTTGGCTTCCCTCAGAGTGAGCAGTGGGAGACAGAGAGCCCAAAGCAGGAGCCACAGTCGCTTTATAACCTAATCTTGGAAGTGACATTTCATCATCCCTGCCACGTTCTATTTTTTAGAAGCAAACTTTTCAGACTAGCCCACATGCAGAGGGAGGGTATGATAAAAGGGTGTGAAAACCAGTGGTGGGAGCACTGGGGGCCATCTAAGGAGCTTCCTATAACATGTGACACCCCATATAGAGTCTGGCACACAGATCTCAAGAAACGGTAATTAAAGACGATTTAAAGGGAAAGACGAATAGCACAAAAATTGTTTCCATCTGCATCTTTTATTTTTAAGCAATTTTATTTATTTTCTTTTGGCTGTGCTGCGTCTCTGTTGCTCCACGGGCTTCTCTCTGCCGTGGTGACCAGGGGCTACTCTGTGGGTGTGTGGGCTTCTCATCGCCATAGATTCTCTTATTGAGGAGCGTAGGCTCTGGGTGCTCGGGGCCAAGCAGTTTGGGCACATGGGCTCAGAAGTTGCGGCTTCCAGGCTCCGGAGCACAGGCTCAGTAGCTATGGTGCACAGTGTAAGCTGCTCCGTGGCATGTGGGATCTTCCCGGATCCAGGATTGAACCTGTGTCTCCTGCATGGGCAGGCGGATTCTTTACCACTGAGCCAGGGAAGCCCCAATCTGCATCTTAATTCAGTTGGTATAAAACTCTTTTCTCTTGAGGAATCATGTGGGTAGAATAATCTAGAATAAATGTCCAGCACCAACAGTCCCAGAGAATTCCTTTCCTACGGAATGCCTTTGGCCTGTTCTACCTTATAACCCTGGAATCTCGCTGTGGTCATCAAATTCTGAGCCTCTGGCTTCTGGGATGCTTGAGGAGCCTTGAATTTGGCTGCTTGAGGAGCCTTTCAAAGCCTGGAGGCCAAAGCTTGAATTCTGCAGGCTTCAAAGTGCAAATGAGGACAAGGATGGGGACTTCTAAAGAGATAAACAAGGGCTGATCTTAGAACTAGGGAGGGTGGGTGGGCAGTGCTATCCCTACTCAGAAGTTGCAGCTCAGGGACAGCCACCCTGCCCCCTGCCCCCCAGCCACCCCCGCCCATCCCTGGGAGATGCTGGAGGATGGGGGGAAGAAAGAGAAGCAGAGTTATCACCTCTGAGAACACCTGCTTTGAGTCTAGTTTATATCAAGGAGAAGCATCTGGGATGGAGCTGGTTGGAGTAAATGAGTTAGAAAAACTACTATGGTTGATGGGTTGGCACTTTTTAAAGCCACTATTTATTGAACACTTACTGTGTGGCAGGCTCTGTGCCGAGTTCTTTAGAGCAAGCTCTCTTTTATGTTCTCCGCAGTGATAGGAAGTGAGAGTTGTTGTTTCCCCTTTGCAGGTAAGGCTCAGAGTAATGAAGTCAACAGCCCAAGGTCACTCACAGGCCACAAAGCCAGATTCATCTGAGAAGTTCCTGGGCAGGGGGCGGGGCAGACCTTCCCAGGATTTCAGCAGCGGTGTCCATGAGGAAATCACTGGTGTGTCCTGTGGGTGCCTGGACTGTCCTCCTGGAGGCATTATCTTCTCTGCCCACTTAAATTTGAGTTGTCTTGTTGCTGATACCTTCATTTACAACTGATGGCATTCCTACCCAAGTGCACATGCCAGGTGGAGCCAGGTAAAGTGTGGGGGGGTGTGAGGAGACATGGGAAGTCACAGAAGATCAGGGAAGGAGAGCCAGGCTGGTAACTGGAGGATCCAGGCTTGAAACTTGACTTCTTCTCCTGCCAACCGGGTGACCTGGGTAGGCTCCTAGCCTTTCTGAGATAGTATTTTCTCATTTTTTCTGATGGCTACGATCATACCCATCCTAAAAGCTGATACCAATGGGTTTCATTGCCTGTGTAGACCCCTGTGGATGGAGGCAGCCTCCCAGAGTCTTGGGTTGGAAAGGACTTTGGATTACAGACTCTGCTGGAAGGAGTTCTGACACTGAGCAGTCGTGTCTGCCACAGGGGAGGGGAGGGCGTGAGGGTGTGTACACTGGGCTTCTGTCAGCATCGTTCGAGGACTTCCGGTGAGGTTTAAATGTGATGATGCGTGTGAAAGTTCCTCATACCTGGCTGGTACTCAATACTCCTCTAATATGTTTCCATCGGTTCACTCAGGCACAATTGATGCTCAAGCTGGCATCTCAGTTGGAAAGTGCTGACTGGCTCATAGTAGATGCTCAGTAAGTATGCCCAGAGTGTTGACAGGATCAGAGGCCCATCCAGCTCTTCCTGAGCCCACACTGACCCCCATCGCGGCTTCCCAGACCCACAGAGCTGGTAGAGGTAACCAACCCAGGACTCCAGGGCTGCCCGAGCAAAGAGACGGAAAAGGCATCAAAACAGCAAAGGTATTAACTCAGTGTATTTACACCCCCAAGTGCTTCGCTGTCATCAGGAGCGGCCCCTTCATGAGATATAAGTAATTTGTGCAGGCTGATCCTGGTTTTCTCATTAATATGCAAATGAGGCATGCCAGTTGTTAGGTTAGAAGAAAGCTGTCATGTTTATTGTGACAGATTTAATGGATGTGTTTGGATTGTGCATTCAATGTGTTTTCAAGAGCATGTCTTATCTTTGTTTAGGCAGTAAATCAAAAATGTAAACAACAATTCATTAGCATCTGTCAGAAGCTCAAAGCCACATTGTTTCGTTTGACAATCTTCCCAGAGGTGGAGGGACAAAAATCCTATATCTGACTTATTCGAGATTCATCAGGAATTGCTCTGGCTTTTCCCCTTTTTGCTCAGCAATGTCGAAGCAGTAACTGAAGAATGTTGGCTTAGCTTGTTGGAGAGCTTTGGGGGTCAAGGGGATGCAAGCAGGGACAGACAGCTCCATCCTGACACCTTGGCACCTTGCAGCGACCTGGGAAAACTCAGGGCCTCGGGGCACTGTGAGACCAGGGCGCTGCTGGAAACCAGCTCACCTAGAGGCACGTTGCCTCATTCCGCAGGACCTCTGCTAGAAGACAATGGAACATTAGGCAGAGATTTAAAGATTAAAAAATAGAATTCCGAGATCAGAGACAACGCAGGCAGAGGAGTGGAAAAAGGGTCAGGGGAGAAAATCATTCCAATTTTGCATGTAGTTTTAAAATTTGGCCTGAAGATTTAGCTCTGAGCTTCCTGGGGGCCAAAGCAAAAAGAAGGACATTTTGAATTTTAAAATTTACTCTGTCTCAGGGAAGAAAAAAAATAAAGGGAGGGCATATTATTTAGGAGAAGCACACCTTTTCATGAGACTTGTCTCTCTGGCTTCACGGCAGCTCTGCTGAGCTGAGTAGGCCAGGACCGAGCAGAGGTGCGTTGCTTAAACACCCTCTGGTCTAAGATGAAGCTCCATCACATCCAGGTACGCAACTCACCCTTCACCTGTTCTCTTCTTTCTCTCCTGGCTTTTCACCAGCCTTTGTACCTGACCTTCAACTTTCTTTTGTTTCACAAGCAAGCTTCTGGAAGGAGCTGTTTGTCCAGCGTATCCTGAATCCGTCCCTCACTTCCTGCTGAAGACCTCTCTGACACGGTCCAGCCCCCCAGCCTTCTCGGTGTTGGCACAGGGGACGCCTCGTCTGAGTTTGTGGGGCCTGAGCCCCCCTGCTCCTTCCTTTGATGAAGGGCCCCTTCCCTGACATCACTTTGCTGGCTTTCATCCATTGTCCGAGGGCTGCTCTGGGTCACAGCCCCGCTTCCCCAGCCCTCTTTCCCTGCCTGCACCTTGGCTGGGTCTTTCTCACCTGTTTTTCCTTCTGAGTTTTGACTCTGCCTGCCCATGAGGTCTTAGCACTTGAGCTGGAGCCTGGAGGCATCTGGTCTCCTTGCTCCTGGAGGTGCCCTCACCTGGCTCCTGCGCACCTTCTCTGTGGCCCCTCAGACCCTGCTCACCTGGATGGGGGCACAGCCTCTCCTGCCCCCTCCATTTCTACTCTGCTCTTTCCAAGATGCCCCTCTGAGCAGCCCCGTTATAACAAGGGGGTGGTCCCTTTGGCCCTCAGGAGGCCCTGGGTCCCCGTACTGCTCCACAGCTCTGCAGAGCCAGTCATGAGCCCCCAGCACTCCAGCTGCGACCCCCAGTTTACTCTGCACCTGGATGCAAACTGTCCTTCTCCTGGTCCTCATTGACCTTAAACTTCTGTCTGAGTCTCACCTCCTTCGAGAAGCCTTCCTGGATACCTCCTTGGGGTTGACTTCATCTGTTCCAGGTTCGCAACTTCACTGCTTCTTCTTCCCCAGAAGGGCCAGGACTTCCCCACATCTTTAACTGCCCATGCTCTAAACCAGGGCCCCACTGCGAGCAGAGAAGGGTTTTTACACATGAACATTTGCAATCAATACAATGATAGGGAACAACTTTGATCCTCAATTAAGCCAAAAGCTATCCTCCCAAAAAAGAATTCCTTTCTTTCAGCAGCAGACCTGCACTACAGAAACTCATCAATAACAAATGTAGATGTTTGTTCTTCCTCTTGTTATATTTGTCCCCGCATAATATTCTCGACTTCGTCTCTTGGCCCATAAAGCCTAAATACTGACTAACTGGTCCTTCACAGAAAAAGTGTGCTGCCTCCTGGTCTAACAGACACGGATGGTGTCACTTTGCATCTTAAAACCCTCAGCTGGTTCTGGTTCATGTCCATTGAGTTGGTGATGCTATCTAACCATCTCATCTTCTGACGCCTTCTTCTCCTTTTGCCTTCAATCTTTCCCAGCATCAGGGTCTTTTTCAGAGTCAGCTCTCTCTCTCTTTTTAAAAATATTTATTTATTTATTTGGCTGCATCAGGTCTTAGTTGATTGTGGCATGTGGGATCTTTCATTGTGGAGGACAGATTCTCTGTGGCATGCCAGCTCAGTAGTTGTTGCACACAGGCTTAGTTGTTCCATGGCATGTGGGATCTTAGCTCCCTGACTAGGGATCAAACCTTCGTCCCCTGCATTGCAAGGCAGATTCTTAGCCACTGAACCACCAGGGAAGTCCAGTGAGTTAGCTCTCTTTATAGTCCTGTTTACCCGACTTTCATCCCCACCGGCACCCACTGTGGGTTCTGTGCAGGCAGCAACTGCGTCATTCCCCACCTGTTGCCCTCATGTAGATGAATATGACCAAAGATCTGAGTGAATGAATGAATGAAGGCAAAGTTCTGAGGCTGAGGATGGCTCAGGCCAGCCAGAGGATTGGAGATGCAGCCCATCTTTCAGGCAAACTGTAGGTCAAGTTGCCTGAGCTTCACCGGTAACCAGGCAGTTCAAGGGTCAGTTCTCCAGTAATGGTCCCAGGTTGACCACCCTTGGAAACGGACAGCTTGAGTTATTTCTGGACTTGAAGTACCACCAGCACCTAAAGGGAGAGGACCCAAATTCCAGCAGAAGCCCTTTCCCCTTCTGCAATTTGCTCAGGACATCACTATCCATCAGGACACTTCATTCTTGTCACGTCTCTCAGGGTGGACATGTGAAGCCCAGCTTGCAGAAGAGGAAGCTGAGGCTGGGAGGGTTGCAGCAGCCTAGCTGGGTGGGGGGAAACCCACTTATTATAAGTGGTGCTAGAGCCCTGCTCCCCTTGCACCCTCCTCCCCTGCTAAATGCTGCTGGAGAAAAAAAAATCTTCCCACAGTCACTAGATCAGAAATGACACTCAAGGTGGTTTCTGGCTCATCCGGTTTACGTTCCTCCTCTGTTTCGGGCTTTCCCAAATGGCTCACATGGCTTCCCTGACACTGCAACAGAGGCCTCGCCACCCACTTCATAGTGGAAGTGAGGTCTGCAGGTAGGGACCCCTTTCATACTCAGCCACCTTTCTCTCTGTTGCCTTAAATGATCCTTGAAGAGCATTTTCCAAAACTGTCATCTACGGAACACTAGTCTCCAGCAACACATTACCAAGTAAAAAGCAGCCTTAGTTCAACCAGTCTGGAAGCTGCTGCATACCCCCCAGCCTCTCCTAGACATAGACATGAGCTTTGGCCTGATACAGGGATCCATCTCAGTGGGACTGCCTGCAAACCGATGTCCTCGCCCCAGCTTCTCCCTGCCACCGTCTGAGGAAGAGTCCATTGATCTAACCCCCTGCTCTGCTGTCAAATCATGATGGGGTGAGAAAGGGAAAGAGCCAGAAAAAAGCTGGATGAGTAAGGTTAGGAGGGGCTCAAAGACTCATGAAGAAGAGAGCAGAGAGCCCGCTGGGATGGAACATGGGGGAGTGAATGTAGGGTGATAGAGGGGAGAGAGAGGAAAAGAGGCTTCTGAGTGGGAGAGGACAAGAGGCTCTTTAGAGCTTTGGCCACAAATGCATCTTCAAGACTTTCTAGAGAGTTATAGTCCTCCCTCCCCCCTCCCCTCTTGTTTCCCTCTATCCATCCATCCAACCATTACCCACCTCCCTCACCCCTCCCTCTCCCTCCCTCCCTCCCCTCCTTCCCTGCTTCCATCCATCCATCCATCCTTTCACCTATCCATCCATGTCCATCCATCTGTTCATCCATCCATCCATGTCCATTCACCCATCCATCCATGTCCATCCATCTGTTCATCCATCCATCCATGTCCATTCACCCATCCATCCATGTCCATCCATCCATCCATCCATTCACCCATCCATCCATGTCCATCCATCCATCCATCCATCCATCCATCCATCCATCCATTCACCTATCCATCCATGTTGATCCATCCATCCATCCATCCATCCACTCACCCATCCATCCATGTCCATCCATCCATCCATCCATCCATTCATCCATCCATCCATCCATGTCCATCCATCCATCCATGTCTATCCATCCATCCATCCATCCACTCACCCATCCATCCATGTCCATCCATCCATCCACTCACCCATCCATCCATGTCCATCCATCCATCCATCCATCCATTCATCCATCCATCCATCCATGTCCATCCATCCATCCATGTCTATCCATCCATCCATACATCCATCCACTCACCCATCCATCCATGTCCATCCATCCATCCATCCATCCATGTCCATCCATCCATCCATGTCTATCCATCCATCCATCCATCCATTCACCCATTCATCCATGTCCATCCATCCATCCATCCATCCATTTATCCATCCATTCATCCATTTATCCATCCATCCATTTATCCATCCATTTATCTATCCACTCACCCATCCATCCATGTCCATTCATCCATCCATCCATCCATCCATCCATTTATCCATCTGTTCATCAATCCACCCATCCATTTATCCACCCACCCATCCACCCACCCATCCACCCATCCATCTATTCATCCATCAATCCATCCCTCTCCGTTTATCCATCCTCCCATCAATCCACCCATCCTCCCATCCATCCACCCATCCACCCATCCATCCATCCACCCACCCATCCACCCATCCATCCATCCATTCATCCATCCATCCATCCATCCATCCATTCATCTCCCTTCATCCATCCATCTATCCATCCATCCACCCATCCATTCATCCATCCATCTATCCATCCATTATTCACCTCCCTCCCTCCCTTTTTCCCTCTCTCCCTCCCTTCCTTCCTTCAGCCTTCTCCCTGACTGTCCCTGAGTCAAGTCCTGCCCTCCCTGAGGGATTAGGTAGCCACGCAGGCTTGGACCCTGGGCCCAGTGATGGGCTAAAGGAGAGGAAGGTTAAGAACCACCACCTCCTACCCTCGTCAAGATTTAAACCGAAGCTAAAAGCATGCATTAACCTTCCAGCACCACTCGAAATCCGGCTTCACATTTAGTGGGAATTAAAGTAATTGATGAACTTGTACTTGAGATATAGGTTCCCATAAATAAAAAGCTACGAGCTCGAGGAATAACTTTTTTTTTTAATAAGGTAAAGATCAACATGCAACACACCCCAGGAGGCTCCACGTCAAGCAATTAGGAAGCTGGAGAGGATGGATAAATGAAAATGTTTATTCAAAAATCAATATATTTACCCTAAAAGGAGTCAGAGAACCACATGACTAAAATCTGGTCCCACTGCCGCCCCCAGGGTCACTCTGGGGTAAGGTACCTTCCAGGCAATAAAGGGTTAAGATATGGATTTTGATTTTTTTTTTTTTTTTACATCGAAGCTGAAGGAAGACCCCTGGGTAAGTTTTTCATTGTGTCGACTAAAAATGTTTTTAAAATCAATAAAACAGTGTATAAAAGGATCTTCTAAAGATCAAGTTAGTTCTATCCACAGCCGAGTGGGTTGCGGTGAGTGGCAGAAAAGACGGATGTATAAGCCTCCCTGGCTTGCTGCTAATGAGGCAGGAGTTCTTAGGTGATGCTTGACGCAAGTGGAAAAGCTGTTTCTAAAGAGTTCTAATTGCTTCTGCAAGAACAGATAGTAAAGACCCAGACTATCCCATCAGCTGAGACAGTAACTGTACACTTTCCCTGACCCCAAACAGTCCATCTTGCAAATTCTTGCAGTAATATAGTAAGTGAGATAACAAAGACTCATTCAACAAATGCGTGTTGGGATCATGATGTGAATCAAGGGCTAGGCTCCTCGCCACAAGGAGGCATATGAAGCTCACCTGGCATGATGGGGGTGCCCTCAGGGAGCTCTTTGTTGACACAGTGGCTTTCAAACTTTTTAACTGTGACGCATCAGAAGAGTACATATTACATTGTGATCATTCATGTGCACATTCATGTACTGTCTGGAAAAATAAATTCTTGAAACAGTGTTCATTTTTGCTTTGCATGATGCATTTCCTATTCTAGCTTATCTTACTGAAACAGAAAATGAGTTAGCTGCAACCCTCAAAACTGATCTCATGACACTGCTAACAGACAGTGACCGGAAGTTTGGAAATTTTGATCCACTAGAAGAGGTGAAAAGTGATTCGAGAGAAAGAGCCATCTGTGGCAGTAGAGATGAGAGCAGACCCGGCTGGGATTCAGGCAGGGCCTCATGGAGGAGGTGACATTTGAGCTGGGCTCTGAATGATGGAGCAAAGCCTGCGATTTAGACAGGCTGAGTTGGGAAGAGTAATTATATTTGTAATAGTGTCTGCATTATTATATTATTGCTATTAATGTAATATAGTGTCTTTCTTTCCTATCCATGGCTTTATTGGATCGTCCCAGCAAACTCATGACCAAGTTAGAGGAGGTATTAGCTGCATTTTATCCATGGGGAAACTGAGGGTCAGAGAGGCAGAGGACTTTGCCCAAGGACACGCAGCTCCTAGACTTCGGCAGAGCCAAGTATGCCCTTGGGTCCGGCTAGCAGCAGCCCCCGTGGAGCTCCCACAGCAGGAAGGCACCAGGCTGAGCTCTGCCTCGCTTCTGGTGATGGGAGGCTGGAGGTCACGTTTGAGAGTTATCACTGGGCACCGACCCACACAGCTCTTCTCCTTAGCTCCTCTCTCAGTGGCTCTCCCTTCCCTTCCCCAGTGCTCCTGCTGGTGCCTTTCTAGCTGATGACCCGGGTACCTCGGTGGGCAGGAGGGGGCTGTGCCCCCTCCAAGAGACTGGGTTGGCTCTCCTGAGTCACAACCAGATGGTCCCTCTTCCGGGAGTCTCAGCTGGGGGAAATGAACTTGGTGACTTCAAGCACCCCACCCAGACTCATGGTTAACTGCCCCAACCTCTCTCCTCCTAGCCCCTGACCTGAAGCATCCATGGCTCTCTGTGAATCTAACCTCCAGTCAAGAGGCTGGGGCTAAAGCCCCATCTTTCTGGTCTCCCAAGTACGGGGTCTGCTCTCTCCCAGTCAGCAGGCTGCATCCCCAGCTTCATCTATTTGACTTCCTTTCTCTCAAGGAACTTACAATTTAATCAGGAGTCCCTAATAGTACACGCATTCTAAATTGCAATCATTTATTGCATCTAGCCTGGGGCTTTTCTGTCTGTTAGAAATATCAGGGTTATTTCCTTCTTTTAAGAGTTTACGTTAAAAAAAAACTTTACAAATAATGTTTGCTGTTTAATGTTCTCCCCTGAAATATCAATCTGCAAAAATAGAAATCCTTTTTTACAATTCATCTTAAGGATAGAGTTCCAGTTTCTTATAATGTAATGAATGTACTGCAGATAATGGTCCAATAGTGCAAATGAAAGGCGCATATAATCAAAATGATAATGGAGCGTATTGTACTGCTTGTATAATAAAATCCATACCAATATGGAAATCATATCTCAAGGCAACATTCCTCTCTTTGATTTTTGTAATAATTGTACATGTAAGAGCAGGGCAGCGAGAAGTGGGGAGAACAAAGGCCTTTATTGCTTCATTAGGCAGCTGGCGTTCTGATGGTCCGGCCTGTCAACAGCCGTCCCTTAATTTCCAAGGGAAGCTTCTCCCCTGCCCGCAGAAATGATTTACCGTTCACATCAGCTCCCTCCTCAGCCCTTTCTCTGTGAAGATTCACAATTAGACTAAGTGAGCTGTGATGGCCATTTTGATCGGCACCTTCTGCTTCCTGGGCCTCCGGGGCTTGAGGTGTGGGTTAGATGGGAGCCAGGCCCCCAGAGGCTTTGGCTAGAAGAGGGGAGGAGGCCATAGTGGGGCCTTATAGAGCCTCAGAGTTGGGTACCTTTCTGCCCCACTCCCAAATTCTTGCAGAAGTCACCCTGCCTTGGTTTACCAAGCCTTTGGTAAGATGTTCCATGTGAAAGGCCAAGTGTGAAGAAGTCTACAGGAAGGGACAGAGGTCCTGGCCATATGGCCTCAGAGTGTAGATGATAAGTTCGTGCAGGCCAGTGAACTTGGTGGGAAAACCATCCGGGAGTCAGCCAAGGTGGGTCTTAGTTTATGCAATAACTTGAGTATGACTTTGGCCTTGGCCTTGATGCCTCCCAGGTCCTCCGTGGCCATGTCCACTGATCTTTCTGCTATACTCAGGGCTTTCTCTGTGCATGCGCAGTCTGGGAGGGGAGAGGTGGAGAGGAGGATCTGATGGAAGGCCTGAATGGCAGCCTTCAGAGGCTATGCTCTGGCAGGGTCTCAGTGACCGGTGGGCCCACCTCAGTGTCTGTCCTGGTACAACCTAGCCCCAGGCTCTCCTTACTAACCCTTCTTCTTTGGCTTCTGACCTCAGCCTGCCCTGGTCTGACCATCCAGGCTTTTACGTGACCTGTTGTTCACGTCTACACCCCCTCCAGACTTGGAACATAAATGACATGGTAACCCTGTCCTACAGGGCCTATATGGGTTGGTTAACATCTGCTTCCTCCTGGGCCAGCATGGGGTGAAGTTAATAGCAGTCACTGCCAATTGTGGGGCATGATTTGGCATCATCCTGCTGGATTCTTCAACAGCCATTTCAGCAGGGTGCTTTGTTATCCCTGTTTTACGAATGAAGCTGCCATAGACATCATGTGCAGGCTTTTGTGTGGACATCAACCCCTTTATGTAAATATAAAAGAGCTTGATTGCTGGATCATGTGATAAGAAAATGTTAAGTTTCGTAAGAAACTGTGAAACTGTCTGCCACTGTGGCTGTGTCATTTTGCGTTCCCACCAGCCATCAGAGTTCTCACTACTCCATATGCTCGTCAGCATTCGATGTTGTCAAGATTCCAGATTGGCCATTCTAATAGGTGTGTGGTGGTCCTCACTGCTGTTTTAATTTGCATTCCCTGATGATACGTGATGTGGAGCAACTCTTCACAAGCTTATTTGTCATCCGTGTATCTTCTTTGGTGAGGTGTCTGTTAAGACTTTTGGCCTGCTTTTAAATTAGGTTGGTTGTTTTCTTATTGTTTAGTTTTAAGAACTCTTCGCATATTTTGGATAAATATCCTTTATCACATGTGTTTTTTGCAAAAATTTTCTCCCAGTTCTGTGGCTTATCTTTTTATTCTCTTGACAGTGTCTTTCACAGAGAAGAATTTTAAAATTTTGATGATGCTTCTCTTATCAATTTTTTCTTTCATAGACTGAGCCTTTGGTCTCATGTCTAAAAAGTCATTGCCAAACCTAAGGTTATCTAGATTTTCTCCTATATTGATTGACTATATGTGGTTCTATTTCTCTCTCTATTCTATTCTATCTATTCTATTCTATTCTATCTATTCAGAAATTGACAGTGAAGAATTGATGCTTTTGAACTGTGGTGCTGGAGAAGACTCTTGCAAGTCCCTTGGACTGCAAGGAGATCCAACCAGCCCATCCTAAAGGAGACCAGTCCCGGGTGTTCATTGGAAGGAGTGATGCTGAGGCTGAAACTCCAATACTTTGGCTACCTCATGCAAAGAGTTGACTCATTGGAAAAGACCCTGATTCTGGGAGGGATGGGGGCAGGAGGAGAAGGGGACGACAGAGGATGAGATGGCTAGATGGCATCACTGACTCGATGCACATGAGTTTGGGTGAACTCTGGGAGTTGGTGATGGACAGGGAGGACTGGCGTGCTGCGATTCATGGGGTCGCAAAGAGTCGGACACGACTGAGCGACTGAACTGAACTGACACTGTCTTGATTACCGCAGCTTTATTTAATTGGCTGCACCAGGTCTTAGCAATGGCATACAAGATCTTCAGCTGTGGCATGCAAACTCTTAGTGGAGGCATGTGGGACCTAGTTCCTTGATCAGGGATCGAACCTGGGTCCTCTGCCTGGGGAGCATAGAGTCTTAGCCACTGGACCACCAGGGAAGTTCCCTATAGTAAGTCTTGAAGTCAATAGTGTCAGTCCTCCGACTTTTTAAAAAAAGTTTTATTTATTTTTAATTGGAGGATAATTGCTTTATAATATTGTGTTGGATCTGACTTCAACACTATATTAGTTATTCCGGGTATTATGCTTCTCTATACAAACTTTAGAATCAGTTTGTCAAGACCCACAAAATAACTTGCTGGGATTTTGACTGAGATTGCACTGAAATTTCTAGATGAAGTTGGGGAGAACTGATATCTTGACAATATTGGGTCTTCTTATCCATGAGTATGGAATATCTCTCCATTTATTTAGTTCTTTGATTTTGTTCATTAGAGCTTTATAATTTTCCTCATATAAAAATTACACATATTTTGTTAAATGTAAAACTAAGTGTTTCATTTTGGGGGAGCTAATATAAATAGTATTGTGCTTTTAATTCCAAAGTCCAGCTGTTCACTGCTGTTAAAAAGGAAAGCAATAGATTTCTGTGTGTTGACCTTGTATCTGCAGACTAGCTACAATTGCTTATTAGTTTCAGAAGATTTTGTTGTTGTCAAGTTTTTGCATTTTCTACATAGATAATCAAGTCATCTGAAAATATAGTTTTATTTCTTCCTCCTCAATAAACATACCTTTGATTTCCTTGTCTAACTGCATTAGTTATGACTTACAATGTGATGTTGAAAAGGAGTGATGAGAGGTGATATCTTTGCCTTGTTCTTAATCTTAGTGGAAAATCTTCAGATTTCTTACTACTAAGAATGAAGTTAGCTGTAGCTTTTTGTAGCTATTCGTCATCAAGTTGAGGAAATTTCCTTATATTCCCAGTTTACTAAGTTTTTAACATGAATGGGTATTGGTTCGTCAAATGCTTTTTAGGCAGTTTTGATATAATCATGTTATTTTTCCACTTTAGCCTACTGATATGATGGACTGCATTGACTAACTTTTGGATGTTGAACCATCCTTGCATACCTGGGATAAATACCACTTGGTTATGGTGTATAATTCTTTTCATATATTGTTTGATTCAATTTACTAATTTTTTTGAGAATCTATGTTCATGAGAAATATTGATCTGTAGTTTTCTTTTCACGTAATGTCTTTGTTTTGGTATTGGGGTAATGCAGATTTCATAAAATGAGTTACAAAGTGTTCCTTCTGCTTATATCTTCTGAAAGAGGTTGTAGAAAATTACTATATCCTTAAATGTTCGATAAGTTCATAGTGAACATACCTGTGTCTGGTGCTTTCTGTTTTTGAAGTTTATTAATTATTGCTTTAATGTCTTTCATAGATATAGGACTATTCAGATTGCCTATTTCTTTTTCTTGTGTGAGTTCTGGGAGATTGTGTCTTTAAAGGTTTCAGTCCTTGCATTTAGGTTATCAAATTTCTGGGCACAGTGTTGTTCACAGTATTTCTTTTATTATCTTTTTAATATCTATGGGATCTGTAGTGATGTCCCCTCTTTTATTTCTGATATTAGTAATTTGGGTCCTCTCATTCTCTCTTTTTTTTCTTCCTGGCTAAATCTTATTGATTACATTGATCTTTTCAGAGAATTAGCTTTTGTTTCCCTTGATTTTCTTTATTGATTTCTTGTTTTCAATTTCATTGACTTCTGGTCTAATTTTTATTATTTCTTTTCTTATCTTTTTTTTTCTAGCGCTTCCTTTTCTAGTTTCCCAAGGTGAAAACTTAGATAATTGATATTAAATCTTCCTTCTTGTCTAGGGATTTACATCTGATGCTATAAATTTCCCTCTAAGCACTAGTTACCTGTATCTCATAAATTTTGACTTGTTTTCATTTCCATCTAGTTCAAAATACTTTTTGTTTCTCTTGAGATTTCTTTGACCCACATGTTCTTTCTTTCTTGATCAATATGCTGTTTAATCTCCACATATGTTGAGATTTTCCAGTTGTATTTCTTTTTATTGCTTTCTAGTTTAACTCAGTTGTGGTCTGAGAGCAGATATTATGTGATGTCAATTTATTTAAATTTTTTAAGGTGCTTCATGGTCCAGAATGTGGCCTATCTTGACAAACAATCCATGTAAACTTGAGAAGAATGTGGATGAAGTAGTCAACAGATGTCCATTATATCCAGTTAATTGATGGTGTTCAACTATGTCCTTGCTAATTTTCTGCCTGCTGAATTTGCTCATTTCTGATAGATGGGTACTGAAGTCTCCAGCTATTAATATACTAGTGGATTCATCTGTTTCTTCTTGCAGTTCTATCAGTTCTTGCTGCACATTATTTGATTCCGGAGCATACACATTAAGGGTTGTTATGTCCTCTTGGAGAACTGACTCCTTTTCTTTATGCAATGTCCTCTTTAACCCTGATAACTTTCATTACTTTAAAGTCGTCTTTGTTTGAAATTACTATAGCTACTCTGTTTTTCTTTTAAGTTGTATTAACATAGTATATCTTTCCCCATCCACTTACTTTCAATCTATATGTGTTTTTATAAAATGGGTTTCTTATAGATGAAATGTACTTGGGTCTTCTTTTTTGATTAACTCTGATAATCTCTTTTATTTGGTGCATTTAGACCATTGAGATTCAATGTGTTTATTCATATAGCTGAATTAATATCTACCATATTTACTACTTTTTCTATTTTTTGCCTTTGTTCTTTGTTCCTATTTTTATCTTTCACTATTTTTTCTGCCTTTTGTGGCTGTGCATTTTATATTATTTCATTTTCCCTCCTTTCTTTCTGTATCAGTTACAATTTGGGAATGGCTTTTTTTTTTAATGGTTACATCAGTTTGCAATATACATTTATTTACAACTAATCCCAGCCCACTTTCCTATAGCATTATATTGCTTTATGGGTAGCGTGGATACTTAATAACAACAAAATAATTCTAATTCAAGTATATGTTTAAATTAGGATGAGAAAGTGAAAGTGAAAGTCGCTCAGTTGTGTCTGACTCTTTGCAACCCCATGGACAATATAGGCCATGGAATTCTCCATGCCAGAATACTGGAGTGGGTAGCTCTTCCCTTCTCCAGGGGATCTTCCCAACCCAGGGATCAAACCCAGATCTCCAAAATTGCAGGCGGATTCTTTACCAGCTGAGCCACCAGGGAAGCCCCCAAATTAGGATGAGAGCTGTCATAATTCTACTTACAATGGAGATATAGTAGTTTCATACTCTAGTCCTCATCATTTTAAAAAATTGAGGTATAAGTGACATATTATATTAGTTTCAAGTAATATAATTAGTCTCAGGTAATACAACATAATGATTTGATATTTGCATACAGATCACCCCTGAAAAACATAGGTTTGAACTGTATGGGTCCACTTATACAGAGATTTTTTTTGCAACATATACTATCATCTAAATATGTTTATAGTCAATGGTTGGTTGGGTCTGCATTTGCAGAACCTGTAGTTGCAGGGTGCTGACTATAGGACTTGAGCATAAGTGGATTTTGATATCTGTGGCGGGTCCTAGATCCAGTTCCTGTGGACACTGAAAGATGACTGTATACTGTGCAATCACCACAATAAGTCTAAGCCAACATCTGTCACAACATCTGGTTTTTTTCTTTTTTGGCATATGTGATAAGGACTTTGAAGATCTAGTCTGTTCAGTTCAGTTCAGTCGCTCAGTCGTGTCTGACTCTTTGTGGCCCCATGGACTGCAGCACGCCAGGCCTCCCTGTCCATCACCAACTCCCAGAGTTTAATCAAACTCATGTCCATTGAGTCGGTGAGGCCATCCAACCACCTCATCCTCTGTCATGCCCTTCTCCTCCCATCATCAATCTTTCCCAGCATCAGGGTCTTTTCAAATAAGTTAGCTCTTCACATCAGGTGGCCCAAGTATTAGAGTTTCAGCTTCAGCATCAGTCCGTCCAATGAACACCTGGGACTGATCTCCTTTAGGATGCACTGGTTGGATCTCCTTGCAGTCCAAGGGACTCGCAAGAGTCTTCTCCAACACCACAGTTCAAAAGCATCAATTCTTCGGCACTCAGCTTTCTTCATAGTCCAACTCTCACATCCATACATGACCACTGGAAAAACCATAGCCTTGACTAGACGGACCTTAGTCAGCAAAGTAATGTCTCTGCTTTTTAATATGCTGTCTAGGTTAGTCATAACTTTCCTTCTAAGGAGTAAGTGTCTTTGAATTTCATGGCTGCAGTCACCATCTGCAGTGATTTTGGAGCCCCAAAAAATAAAGTCTGACACTGTTTCCACTGTTTCCCCATCTATTTCCCATGAAGTGATGGGACCCGATGCCATGATCTTTGTTTTCTGAATGTTGAGCTTTAAGCCAACTTTTTCACTCTCCTCTTTCACTTTCATCAAAAGGCTTTTTAGTTCTTCACTTTCTGCCATAAGGGTGGTGTTATCTGCATATCTAAGTTTATTTATATTTCTCCTGGCAATCTTGATTCCAGCTTGCGATTCATCCAGCCCAGCGTTTCTCATGATGTACTCTGCATAGAAGTTAAATAAGCAGGATGACAATATACAGCCTTGATGTACTCCTTTTCCTATTTGGAACCAGTCTGTTGTTCCATGTCCAGTTTTAACTGTTGCTTCCTGACCTGCATACAGATCTCTCAGGAGGCAGGTCAGGTGGTCTGTTATTCCCATCTCTTGAAGAATTTTCCACAGTTTATTGTGATCCACACAGTCAAAGGCTTTGGCATAGTCAATAAAGCAGAAGTAAATGTTTTTCTGGAACTCTCTTGCTTTTTCGATGATCCAGTGGATGTTGACAATTTGATCTCTGGTTCCTCTGCCTTTTCTAAAACCAGCTTGAACATGTGGAAGTTCACAGTTCGCATACTGTTGAAACTGGCTTGGAGAATTTTGAGCATTATTCTACTACTGTGTGAGATGAGTGCAATTGTGTGGTAGTTTGAGCATTTTTTGACATTGCCTTTCTTAGTGATTGGAATGAAAACTGACCTTTTCCAGTCCTGTGGCCACTGCTGAGTTTTCCAAATTTCCTGGCCTACTGAGTGCAGCACTTTCACAGTATCATCTTTTAGGATTTGAAATAGCTCAACTGGAATTTCATCACCTCCACTAGCTTTGTTCATAGTGATGCTTCACAATTCCAGGATGTCTGGCCCTAGGTGAGTGATCACACCATTGTGATTATCTAGGTCATAAAGATCTTTTTGTACAGTTCTTTTGTGTATTCTTGCCACCTCTTCTTAGTATCTTCTGCTTCTGTTAGGTCCATACCATTTCTGTCCTTTATTGAGCTCATCTTTGCATGAAATGTTCTCTTGGTATCTCTAATTTTCTTGAAGAGATCTCTAGTCTTTCCCATTCTGTTGCTTTCCTCTATTTCTTTCTACTGAGCAAATATGCAATACAGTATTATTAACTACAGTCACTGTGCTTGCTGCACATGGGGCTTCCCAGGTGGCTGTAGTGGTGAAGAACCCGCCTGCCAATGCATGAGACATAAGAAACGTGGGTTTGATCCCTGGGTCAGGAAGATCCCCTGCAGAAGGGCACTTCAACCCTCCAGTATTCTTGCCTGGAGAACCCCAGGGACAGAGGAGGCTAGTGGGCTCTCGTCCTGGTGGGCTATAGCACGGAGTCAGACACAATTGAAGCGACTTAGCACGCACGCATGCTATACATGACATCTCCATGACTTATTTATCTTATAACTGAAGTTTGTACCTTTCTCTATGTCGATGCAAGTTTCTAACTTGCATCATTTTCCTTCTCTCTAAAGACTTCTTTTAACATTTCTTCCAAGGCTGGTCTGCAGGCAACAGATTCCCTTAATTTTTATTTGTCTTATTAAAGTTTTACCTCTCTCACTTTTGAAGGATAATCTCACAGGGCTCAGAATTTTAGGTTGAATTTTTTTACTCTCAACATTTTAAATATTTCATTCCACTCTTTTCTTGCTCATATGGATCTGAGAAGTTGGATGTAATCCTTATCTTCGCTCCTCTGTAGGGAAAGTTTTCTTTCCTTTGGTTTCTTTCAGGACTTTTCCTTTATCTTTGATTTTCTGTAGTTTGAAAATGATATGGTTAGGTGTCTTTTGCTGGTTTTCCTACTTGGTGTTCTGTGAGCTTCCTGGATCTGTGACTAGGGGTGTGATATTAATTCGGGTGAAATTCTCAGTCGTTAATGCTTCAAATATTGCTCCTCTTCCTTTCTCTTTTTCCTCCTTTTGGTGTTTCTGTGATTCATACGTTACATCTTTTGAAGCTGTCCCACAGGCTATGGGGGCTCCCTGGTGGCTCAGTGGTGAAGAATCTGCCTGCAATCAGAAGATGCAGTTCCAATCCCTGGGTTGGGATTATAGAGGTGATTTAGGATATGAAGCTTGTGCTCTTCTAAGTATTGGAGTTGTTGGGACTTTGATGATATACGAGGCAAAATATTTGAAACTGTCAGTTCAGTTCAGTTCAGTTTAGTTGGTCAGTCATGTCCGACTTTGCGACCCCATGGACTGCAGCATGCCAGGCCTCCTTGTCCATCACCAACTCCTGGAGTTTACTGAAACTCATGTCTATCGAGTTGGTGAGGCCATCCTATCATCTCATCCTCTGTTGTCCCCATCTCCTCCCGCCTTTGATCTTTCCCAGCATCAGGGTCTTTTCCAAGGAGTCAGTTCTTTGCATCAGGTGGCCAAAGTATTGGAGTTTCAGCTTCAGCATCAGTCCTTTCAGTGAATATTCGGACTAATTTCATTTAGGGTGGACTGGTTTGATCTCCTTGCAGTCCAAGGGACTCTCAAAAGTCTTCTCCAACACCACAGTTCAAAAGCATCAATTCTTCAGCACTCAGCTTTCTTTATAGTCCAACTCTCACATCCATACATGACCACTGGAAAAACCATATCCTTGACTAGACAGGCCTTTGTTGGCAATGTAACATCTCTGCTTTTTAATATGCTGTCTAGGTTGGTCATAACTTTTCTTCCAAGGAGCAAGTGTCTTTGAATTTCATGGCTGCAGTCACCATCTGCAGTGATTTTGGAGCTCAGAAAAATAAAGTCTGTCACTGATTCCAATGTTTCCCCATCTATTTGCCATCAAGTAATGGGACCGGATGCCATGATCTTCATTTTCTGAATGTTGAGCTTTAAGCCAACTTTTTCACTCTCCTCTTTCACTTTCATCAAGAGGCTCTTTAGTTCTTTTTCACTTTCTGCCATAAGGGTAGTGTCATCTGCATATCTGACATTATTGATATTTCTCCAGGCAATCTTGATTCCAGCTTGTGCTTCATCCAGCCTAGAATTTCACATGATGCATTCTGTGTATAAGTTAAATAATCAGGGTGACAATATACAACCTTGACATACTCCTTTCCTGATTTGGAACCAGGCTGCTGCTCCATGTCCGGTTCTAACTGTTGCTTCCTGACCTGCCTTCAGATTTCTGAGGAGGCATATCAGGTGGTCCGGTTTCCCATCTCTTTAAGAATTTTCTACAGTTTGTTGTGATCCACACAATGAAAGGCTTTGGCATAGTCAATAATGCAGAAGTAGATGTTTTTTCTGGAATTCTCTTCCTTTTTTGATGATCCAATGGATGTTGGCAATTTGATCTCTGGTTCCTCTGTTGTTTCTAAATCCAGCTTGAACATTTGGAAGTTCTTGGTTCATGTACTGTTGAAGCCTGGCTTGGAGAATTTTGAATCTTAGTTTGCTCTCATGAGAGATGAGTGCATTTGTACAGTAGTTGGAGCATCCTTTGGCATTGCCTTTCTTAGGGATTGGAATGAAAATTGGCCTTTTCCAGTCCTATTGCCACTGCTGAGTTTTCCAAATTTGCTGGCCTATTGAGTGCAGCACTTTCACAGCATCATCTTTCAGGATTTGAAATAGTCAACTGGAATTCCATCACCTCCACTAGCTTTGTTCATAGTGATGCTTCCTAAGGCCTACTTGACTTTGTATTCCAGGATGTCTTGTTCTAGGTGAGTGATCACACCATTGTGGTTATCTAGGTCATGAAGATCTTTTTTGTATGGTTCTTCTGTGTATTCTTGCCACTTCTTCTTAATATCTTCTGCTTCTGTTAGGTCCATATCATTTCTGTCCTTTATTGTGGCCACCTTAGCATGAAATATTCCCTTGGTATCTCTAATTTTCTTGAAGAGATCTCTAGTCTTTCCCATTCCATTGTTTTCCTCTATTTCTTTGCCCTGATCCCTGAGGAAAGCTTTCTTATCTCTCCTTGCTCTTCTTTGGAACTCTGCATTCAGATGGGTATATCTTTCCTTTCCTCCTTTGCCTTTTGCTTCTCTTCTTTTTCACAGCTATTTGTAAGGCCTCCTCAGACAACCATTTTGTCTTTTTGCATTTCTTTTCTTTGAGGATGCTCTTGATCACTGCCTCCAGTACAATGTCATGAACCTCCATCCATAATTCTTCAGGTACTCTATCAGATCTAATCCCTTGAATCTATCTGTCACTTACACTGTATAATTTTAAGGGATTTTGATTTAGGTCATATCTGAATGGTTTGTTGGTTTTCCCTATTTTCTTCAATTTAAGTCTGAATTTTGCAATAAGGAATTCATGATCTGAGCCACAGTCAGCTCCCAGTCTTGTTTTTGCTGACTGTGTAGAGCTTCTCCATCTTTGGCTGCAAAGAATGTTATCAACCTGATTTCGGTATTGACCATGTGTAGAATCTTCTCTTGTGTTGTTGAAAGAGGGTATTTGCTATGACCAGCACGTTCTCTTGGCAAAACTGTATTAGCCTTTGCCCAGCTTCATTCCATACTCCAAAGCCAAATTTACTTGTTACTCCAGGTATTTCTCGACTTCCTACTTTTGCATTCCTGTCCACTATAATGAAAAAGACTCCTGTTTTATGTGTTAGTGCTAGAAGGTCTTGTAGGTCTTCATAGAACTATTCACCAGCTTCTTCAGTGTTAGTAGTTGGGGCATAGACTTGGATTACTGTGATATTGAATGGTTTGGCTTGGAAATGAACAGAGATCATTCTGTCATTTCTGAGACTGCACCCAAGTACTACATTTTGGACTCTTTTGTTGACTATGAGGGCTATTCCATTTCTTCTAAGGGATTCTTGCCCACAGTAGTAGATAAAGTGGTTGTCTGAGTTAAATTCACCCATTCCAGTCCATTTTAGTTCACTGATTCCTGGAATGTCGACGTTCACTCTTGCCATCTCCTGTTTGACCACTTCCAATTTGCCCTGATTCATGAACCTAACATTCCAGGTTCCTATGCAATATTGCTCTTTACAGCATCAGATTTTACTCCATCACCCATCACATCCACAAATGGGTGTTGTTTTTGCTTTGGCTCCATCTCTTCATTGTTTCTGGAGTTTTTTTCTCCACTGATCTCCAGTATCATGTTGGGCAGCTAACGTCCTGGGGAGTTCATCTTTCAGTGTCCTATCTTTTTGCCTTTTCATACTGTTCATGGGGTTCTCAAGGCAAGAATCCTGAAGTGGTTTGCCACTCCCTTCTCCAGTGGACCATGTTTTTTCAGAAGCTTTTGAAAGTATGACTGTCTCTAAAAAATATTTTTGGCCAGGATGTTTATATCTGGGCTTCTCTGGTGACTCAAATGATAGAGAATCTGCCTGCGATGCAGGAGATCCAGGTTCAACCCCTGGGTTGGGAAGATCCCCTGGAGAAGAAAATGGCAACCCCCTCCAGTGTTCTAGCCTGGAAATCCCATGCACAGAGGAGCCTGACGGGCTATAGTCCAGGGGGGTCACGAAAGAGTCAAACACGACTTCGCAACTGAACAAACAAGAACAACAAGCATAGTCTTATTCTGTTCTGTTTTTTCCAATCATTTTCTCTTGTTGATTTTCCCTTTTGGAAGTTTCTGTTATCATATCCTCAAGCTCAGGGATTGTTTCCTCAAGCTGTGTCCAGTCTATTAATAAGCCTATCTGAGGCATTCTTCATTTCTGTTACAGTGTTCTTGATTGAATGCATTTCATTTGGTTCTTTCTCCGGGTCTGCATCTCTCTGGTTCCCTTGCCCATCTGTTCCTGCATGCTCTCTTCTTTATCCATTAAAGCCCTTAGCATATTAATCATAGTTGATTTATTAAATTAAAAACATTTTATTTATTTAGCTGCGAAGGTCTTATTTGTAGCACACGGGATCTTTCATTTAGTTCCCTGGCAGCATGTGGGATCTTAGTTCCCTGATCAGGGATCAAACCCATGTTCCCTGAATTGCAAGGACCACCAGGGAAATCCCTATTAACTTTTAAAACTTTATTTCTAAAATTTATTTTATGCAAGTATATTTGAATTATGTTTTAATTTCTGCTGTATAGCAAAGTGATTCAGTTATACATATATATATATATTTGTTTTCATATACCTTTGGTTTATCACAGGATATTGACTATAGTTCTCTGTGCTATATAGTAGGGCCTTGTTGTTTGTAATCAGAGTTGTTTTAAATTCTCAGTCTGGTAACGTCAGACTGCTATGTCAGGTTTTGATATTTGCTTGTCTCTTCACACTGTGCTTTTTGTCTTTTAGTATGCCTCATAGTTTTTTCTCATTGATATTTGGACATGAGGTACTGGGTCAAAGGAACTGCTGTAAATAGGCCTTTAATGAAGTTCTGGTGGCTGCAGGGAGTGCCTTGTAGGGAGCCTGTGCCTGTGGATTTCACAAGTGTCTCTCAGTTTATCTGTTCCTCCTCCTTCAGGTGGGACAGGATGGCTCAAGTGGACTGGAGTGGACTATTTCCCTTCCTGCAGGTCAGTTAGGCTCTGATCAGCCCCTAACAGTTGAGATTCTGGTTAACTAGTTTCTCCTGAGAGCAGGCCTTGTTAAGAGGCATAGAACGCCCTGGTATGTTTTATAAAAGCTCATTTTCCGCTCCCAAGAGTGAAAGCTGAGATTTTTCTGATATTTACTGGGAGCATCTAGAGGAGCACCTGGAGCTAACACTTACAAAGACTGGGGTTCCTTCCTGAATTGGGTCTCCCCCGAGTTTTAAATGCTCTGACTTGCCCTCTTGGAGCTTCCAGCACTTTGTTCAGGTTTTTCTAGCCTGGCAGCGGTTCCCGTGGAGGTTTCTGCTCCATAAGCTGCGATTGTCTGTGCCTGTCCTTCTCTCCATCTCTCCGGTTCCAGGGGCAGCAGCTTGCCCCGTGACCCCGCTTCTCTTACAGATCTCAGAAGAGCTGGTGGCTCAGTTCATTCAGTTTTTGCTTGTTAGGACGGAGTGGGGATTTCCAAGCCCCTTACCTGTGGAACTGGAAGTCTTTTTAGGGATTAAAAAAAATCTAGCATTTGTGCCTTTTTATTGTGGTAAAATATACGTAGTGAAAATAATACCATTTAGAAAAGTCAGTTCAGGGACTTCCCTGGTGGTCCAGGGGCTAAGACTCTGCGTGCTCCCAATGCAGGTGGGGGGTGGGGCCCAGGTTCAACCTCTGGTCAGGGAGCTACATCCCCACGTGCTACCACTACGAGCTGGGCGCAGCCAAATAAATAAATGAAATGCAGAAGTCAGTATGTAAGAAATGCCGTAAGTACGCTCGCATGGCTGTGTGACTATGGCCAGCCCGGGGCCTGCCCTCAGGTAGCTCCTGCTGCCACCTGCAGGAGGGCTGGGGCCAGCGGCAGGAGTGGGGTGTCCTCCCTGGGCCGTCCCAGTGGTGGCTGGACAGCGTTTCTGAGCTCCAGGTCTCCGGGACCCCCCTACCAGCCACCCGGCTTGGGCCGGTGCCACGTGACACACGTGACCTGACCCCCCCAACCCCTCGCCCATGGCTTCTTTCCTGTCCTTTGCACCGCAGGGAACCACTGAGAAGACTGACTAGATTCTGCTCCTGGGCCATCACTCTGGACCATGGGACTGTCTGCCAGGCAGCGATCCACCAAGCCTCAGTTTCCCCTTCTGTAAAATGGGCAATGCTGTCTACCCATGGGGCTGCAGGGAACCCACACCAGCCGCTTCATGTGAAAACGCTTTGTGCACTGTGAAGAGATATGCATGCTGCTTATTAATCAAGAGTTCATGTTGTAAAACATAATTGCCTTCTTGTTTTTAACGTTGGGGTATTTACACAGAAGCCCTCTCCCTTGCATGATCATTTTAGTGGCTCATTTATTTGCCTTGCTGTGTGAAGAAAAAAAAAAACATAGGTCCCTGTGGAACCACCTGCACTCTTCACAGGTCTGAAAGTTGGTTTCCTTTGTCATTCTTACCTTTCCCAAGGGTTAGCATAGTCATCTAGGATCAGGATGGCAGCTTTGAGTTAAAAGTTAATTATTCTTCTTTATTGCATCAAGAAAGCAGTTTTTTAAAAAAGCGATTTACTCTTCTTTGTAATTATAGATGTGGTGATTAGGATGTCTTGTATATCACATTGCAGATTTTTTATATATGATTTATCCCCAGCCCTGGTTTAAAACTCTTCGTTTACAAGTTTTTATTCCTATTTCTGAGACGGTGTTTAGGGATTACGGCTGGGCCCAGTGCCTCTGTGGGGGCTATTAGAGTCGCTGTGTACATATATAATTAAGGAATTTCAAAACACAAATTACCGCCTTTGGGGCCCTAGCCCGTGCAGTTACCATCTATCATGTCAGCTCTCAAGACGACTCTGTGTGTGTTTGGTAAAGTAAATTAACATACAACAACTTTGCTTAAAATAATGCTCAAATTTAAGATGTAGCAAGAAGCAGGAAAAACAAACAACTGAGGGATCCAGGGAGAGCCCAAATCACATATTTAAATGAGGAGGAAACTCTCGCCAGACACCTTTCATCACCTGTAGATTATGCACAAAGCTGTCTAAATACTGAGTCCCTCTTCACCTGCTTCTATTTTCTGGCCAAACTTCTGTTGGATCTGAATCCTCTCTGAGCAGACCTTGGGTTTCCCTGGTGGCTCAGATGGTAAAGAATCTGCCTGAAAATGTAGGAGACTTGGGTTCCATCTCTGGGTCAGGAAGATTCCCTTGAAGAAGGGCCAGTATTATTGCCTGGAGAACTCAATGGACAGAGGAGCCTGGTGGGCTACCATCCAGGGGGTTGCAGAAAGTCACAACTGAGTGACTAACACACACACTGAGCAGATCTTGGGCTTAGAGGGACCTTGGAAGCCTCATCCATGTCATGTCTTTTAGCCTTTGGAAATGTGTTATTACGATTATTTTGAAACATTTATTTATTTTCGGCTGTGTGAGGTCTTGGTTGTGGCTTGCAGAATCTTCGTTTCTGTGTCGCTGTGGTGGGTAGGTTTCTCTCTAGTTGCAGCTGTGGGCTCAGTTGCTCTGATTCAAGTGGGATCTTAGTTCCCCCACTGAGGATCGAACCTGTGTTCCCTGCATTGGAAGGCAGATTCTTAACCACTGGACCACCAGGGAAGTCCCTGGAAATGTATTGTTGAAGAGACAATGGAACAGCATTTCAGAGTTCGGAAAACAGGAAGGAAAACACCCGTCTGTCAGTTGAGCAGCTGAGGATGAGCTATCTCAAATACCAGCCCATTGGGAGGCCTGACTCTGAATTTTTAGGTCCACACTGGGAGTGCCGGCCTCAAAAACCTGCTTCTGGTTTTGAAAGTTGGTCTTTTCCCAATATTTTAGTATTAAATTTTTTTTTTTGCTACCAATAAAACCATGTTCAGGACTAATATTAATGCTTTAAAACCTACAATGGTTCTTTGGAGCCCAGTTAACAGAAGCAGATTCTTGAAAACAGATGTGTTTGTGGTCTGATGTTGATGTGGACGAGGCTCTAGCTGTTTGGATGGGTGACACGTTTCCTCATCTCCTAAGAAGGGAACGAAATGATGGCTCTTCACACACGAAAACCAAAATCCAACCACCGTTATCCTGCCCAGTAGTAACCATTGGTGATATTTTGGTGGTGTCCTTTCAGATCTGCCTGATGCATGCCTTATACACCAAGTCCAATCTTTTAAAAAGAACTTGACTTCATACTTTTCACTCTTTTTTTCTCACTTATTCTACTTTGACCACTTTCATAAGTCAGCGAATATTGAGCACATGATTTTCAGAGGCTGCAAACAGTTCCATCGTTCAGCTGATTCCACTGTGTCTGTAGTCTTTTCACAACTAATGAATTTAGGGTTTTCGTTTTTTTGCTATCAAGTATGTTGCTTCATTGAATATCCTCTTATTTGCATCTTTGTGTATGTCTGCTATAATTCCTTTAAGATGATTTCTTAGAAATGGGATACTGTGTCAAATGTTATGCACATGGATGTTACCATATATTCCTCTTAAAGACAGCATTTTCCTTGGTAAAAGGAGCAAACTGCTTTAAGACAGATCTACTGCTGTGGTAGTATTCATGCAGAACATCTTGGCAAAAAGGCTGAAGGTATGTGCTGGCCAGACCCTGTACCAGAGCAGAGACAGAAAATGATGAAAGAGACACAGGGACTGCTACCCACCTCCCCAAACCACAGGGAACCCCTCAGTGGGGAGGAGGGAAAGCCAAGATTCTTCATCTGTTGAAGATGATTCAGTCAAGATAGGGTAACAGGATTTGGAGTTTTGTAAAAAGAGTAGCTGTTGCATAGAACTGGTTAGACAGTAGCTTTGTGGCAGGACTCATGATCACAGAAGTTTCTAGAAGCTTTATTCTGTCCGTCAGGTTACAGAATGTCAGGTTTACACTGGGTGGAATTTTCTGGATTATCAGCACTAGAAATTGAGCAGTACGTTGGCTACAAAACTGCTTCTTTTCAATTTATTAGAGACCAGCTGGGTCTCCAGGAATAATTCACAAGCTGATTTTGACAATATATTGTATTTCCTTATGTCTCTCACCATTGCTAAAGAAAGTTGAGTGCTGAAGAACTGTGAAGACCACTTTTGAACTGTCAAGACCACTTTTGAACTGTGGTCTTGGAGAAGACTCTCTAGAGTGTCCCTGGGACTGCAAGGAGATCCAACCAGTCCATCCTAAAGGAAATCAGTCCTGAATATTCACTGGAAGGACTGATGCTGAAGCTGAAACACCAATACTTTGGCCACCTGATGCAAAGAACTGACTCCTTGGAAAAGACCCTGATGCTGGGAAAGGTTG
Source organism: Capra hircus (assembly GCF_001704415.2). Classification (NCBI taxonomy): domain Eukaryota; kingdom Metazoa; phylum Chordata; class Mammalia; order Artiodactyla; family Bovidae; genus Capra; species Capra hircus. Next base: position 7,241,084 of record NC_030833.1, on the reverse strand, counting down.
AAGACAGGAGGAGAAGGGGATGAGATGGTTGGGTGGCATCACCGACTTGATGGACATGAGTTTGAGAAAGCTTCAGAAGTTGGTGATGGACAGGGATGCCTGGCATGCTGCAGTCCCTGGGGTTGCAAAGAGTCGGACATGACTGAGCTACTGAACTGAACTCATCATTGCTATCAAGTATGATGGTTCAGTGAATATCCTCTGACATACATCTTTGTGTATGTCTACTATAATTCCTTTAAGATGAATTCTTTTCCTCTTACCTAGGAAACTCCTTAGTAGGAGTCTGTGGTTCCTGCCTTCTCAGAATGCATCCGCCTGTGTCTTATAGTAACAGCACTCTAATTTTTCTCTTCTCACTAGTAGGGAGACCACTGTCCCCCACTCTCAGTCTATGTAATGTAGACGATTACTGTGGAATCTGGAGATGACACGTCACCTAGACCAGATAATCAGAGTATTTTGTCTCTCTGACCACCGTAATTGAACTAGGAATAGGACCTGGCCAAGTTCACCAGCTCAGAATAAAACAAGTCTCAGACATAAAACAAGTCTCAATAAATTTAAGAAGATTGAAATCATAGCAAGTATCTTTTCCTATTATAACAGTATGAAATGAAATAAGCTCCAAGAAAACAGTTGTAAAAATCACAAATATGTGGAGACCAAACAACATGCTGCTGAACAACCATTGGGTCAATGAAGAAATCAAAGAGTAAATTTAAAAAATACCTGAAGACAAATGAAAATCAAAATAGGATATACCAGAATCTATGAGATGTAATAAAAATGATTCTAAGAGAAAGTTTATAGTGATACAGGCTTACCTAAAGAAACAAGAAAAATTTCAAATAAACAGCCTAATCTTCCAGCTAGGAACTAGAAAAAGAACAAACAAAGCCTGAAGTAAGTACATGGAAGGGAGTTAAAAAAAAAATCAGAGTGGAAATAGAATAAATGGAGACTAAAAAAAGATAAAAGAAGAGATCAATAAAACTAAGGGCTGGCTTTTTGAAAATATAAACAAAATCAACAAGTCTTTAGCTAGACTCACTAAGAAAAAAGAGAAAGGCTCAAAAATCAGAACTAAAGGAGAAGTTTACAACAGACATTGGAGAAATACAAAGGATCATAAAAGACTTCTCTGAATACCTATAAACTAACAAACTGGACAACCTAGAAGGAATGGATAAATTCTTAGAATCATACAATCTTTCAGGGCTGAATCAAGAAAAAAAAAAATCTGAATAGATCGATCACTGGTAAGGAGCTTGAAACTGTAATCAAAAACCTTCCCCAAAACATGTGTCCAGGACCAGATGGATTAACTAGTGAATTCTACCAAACTCTGAGATGATTTAATACCTATCCTTCTGAAACTCTTCCAAAAAAAAAAAAAAAAAAAAAATCAAAGGAGTGGGAATACTTTCTAGCTCCTTTACAAGGCTGATATTACCTTAATACCAAAACCAGACAAGGAGAACACAAAAAAGAGAATTAAGAGTCAATGTCCGTGATGAACACAGATGTAAAAAGCCTCAAGAAAATACTAGCAGATCTAATACAGCAATACATTTAAAGCATCATATACCGTGATCAAGTGGGGTTTATTCCAGGGAGGCAAGGGTGGTTCAGCACTCACAAATCAATCTGCACGGTGCATCACGTGAACAAATCAGGATAAAAATAATGTGATCAGCTCAATACATGCAGAAAAAGCATTTGACAAAATATAGCATTAATTCATGATTGAAAACTCTCAATAAAATGGGTGTGGAAGGAACATACCTCAACATGATATATTAATAGGTATTGGCACAAGGATAAACAGATAGTCCAATGGAAGAGAATAGAGTCCAGAAATAGACCCATATGTATAAGGTTAGTCGACTTATATTGAAGCTGAGTGGCACTGCACTGAACTGAGGGAAGAACAGCCTTTTCAGCAAGTCAGTGGCTCTGGCTCAACCAGACATCCATATGGAACAAAACGAAACCTGAATCCTATCTTACACCATTCATAAGAAGCAATTCCAGGTAAATCATATATGTACATGTGAAAAATAAACCAATACCTCTTCTGGAAGAGTCTGTAGAGAATATTTTCCTGATCTTTGGGCTGGGCAAAGATTTCTAAAACAGGACACCAAAAGCACTCATTATAAAGGATGAGATTTATAAGTTGGACATACATATGTATATACATGTATATACACATTATTTGACTATATGATAATTAAGATTATATATATGTATATATACATATATATGTATACTGATGTATGTAATGTCTGTATACAAATGCATGACTATATTATAATTAAGATGTTTTAACCAAAAGACACCAATAAGGGGATAAGAAGAGTGACTTATGTTTGCAATAAATATATTTGACCAAGGACTCTTCTAGAATTATCAAGAAAGGAAACCCACAAACCAATAAGAAAAAGACAAACAGTCCAATAAAAAAATGGGCAAAAAACTTGAATAAATGTTTTACAAAAGAGCAATAAATAACCAAATGATGAATAAATATCTGAAAAGGTGCTCAACCCCATTAATCACAAGGCAAGGACATATTAAAGCCACAGTTAAATAGCCATTTAAGATTAAAAAAAAGATTCATACTACCACACATGGAAGAGGACGTGAAACAGACATCTTATTGGGGAAAATGTAAATTGGGGGAAATGTAAATTGGGACATACATGTTGGAAAACATTTCGGCATTACCTGCTAAATTTGAACGTACACATACCCTGTGACTCAGTACTTCCACTGCTGGGTATATACTCAAAATAGTTAAATACATTTATTCGTCAAAAAGATATTTATGAGACAGGCTTCCCTGGTGGTCCAGGGATTAAGAATCTGCTTGTCAACACAGAGGACATAGACTTGATCCCTGGTCCAAGAAGATGTCACCTGCTGCAGAGCAATTAAGCCCCGTGCACCACAACTTCTGAGCCCACGTCCTGGAGTCTGCGCTCCACAGATAGAGAAGCTGCCCTAAAGGAAGCCTGCATTCTGCAACTATAGAGCAGCGCCTGCTCGCTGCAACCAGAGAAAGCCCTCATGCAGCAACAAAGACCCCAGCACAGCCAAAAATAAATAAATAAATAAAATACTAAAAAAAAGAGGAAAATAAAAGACATGAGAAAGTTCATAGCAGCACTGTTTGCAATAGCCTCCAAATGAAATAACCCAGATGTCTATCAACAATAGGATAGACAGTTAAATTGTGACCTGTCCATACCATGGAACACTCTAAGTGATGAAGAAGAGCAACTTATTGCTACAGTTTTATATAGTGATACAGATGAATCTCCTGAACATAATTTTGAGTAAAAGAATCCAGATACAAAGGGGTGTGTACTCTTTGCTTCCATTTCTATGAAGTTCAAAAATAAGCAAGACAAATGAAGATACTAGTAGTCTTTGTGGATGGGGGGTGACTGGCAGGGGCATAAGGAAGGATGATCCGAGTATGTTATGTGTTGATTTGGTTGGTGTGCCGCCTTTGCGAATATTTATTGAACTGTGTTCATTTCATTCTGTGTGTTATTCTTCATGGAAAAACATAATGAATGACCCCATGTATGATCATAAAGGAAAGCAACCCTGAATATTCATTGGAAGGACTGATGGTGAAGCTGCAGCTCCAATACTTGGGCCATCTGACGCAAGAACCAACTCGTTGGAAAAGACCTTGCTGCTGGGAAAGATAGAGGGCAGGAGGAGAAGGAGGTGACAGCGGATAAGATGGCTGGATGGCATCACCGACTCAGTGAACATGAATTTGAGCAAACTCCGGGAGATGGTGAAGGACAGGGAAGCCTGGCGTTCGGCAGTCCATGGGGTTGCGAAGAGTTGGACACAATTTAGCGACTGAACTAGATGCATGATCGTGGGAAAGGCGTGCCTCATTCAGTGTGAGGCAGCAGGAGCAGGTTGCCGTCAAGAGGGACCATGGGAAGAATGGGGCGGGGCATGGAGCAGGTTTCCTTGTACTGCCCAAGAGACGCAGGACCTGATTTTTTGCCTTATTTCTGCCCTTGGCTGTAGGATCTGGGCCAGTTGTGATGGTTTTCTGGGCTGCTCTGGGACTGGATTGTGGATTCTCCTCCATGGGCTCTATGGATGGGCTTCGTAGGTCGGTAGACTCCTTGACGTGGTGAGTCTGTGTGTATGTGCACTTTCTTGGAGAGAGAGCCAGAGCTGTTTGTCTATACAGGTTGAGATTCACCAAAGTGATTATCTCCAAGGCTCCTGCAGCTTGATCCACCATGGTTTTCTGGGCCACAGGCAATCTGGCAGAGGGCACATTTTTTACCGGATGGCACCAGATTTAAGTCATCGGGCTTAGAGCAGCTGGTGGTGGAGTGACAGTGTGTGGGTAGGGGGCCTTGGAGGGAAAGCTGAGAGCACTCTTCAGTCCACAGTCACGGGGTTATGCCATATCAGAGAATTCACGGGGAGGGGGGTGAGGGCCTTCTGTGTCAGAGATGAGGCAGTCTCTTTGTTAAAATTATGATTTCCTTCTTCCTGACAGCATCTATGAAGCCCTTTGCAGTAAGCAATCCAGGTTTCTGTACTGTATCGCTTTGGGGGCACCGAGGGGTTGTCACAATGGATCACATCACTCGTGAGTACCAGGGACAATAGGGCCTGTAAGACTCCATCCCAAAAGGGCATCTTTTCTCTTAGGAAACAGGTCACACTCGCCATTAACATCAGGAGGAATTAGAAACAAGTTTCTGAGGCCAGAACTTAGCCTGAGGATAAACTGAACCCTTTTCCTTTGCTTGAGACATGAAGTGATGTGATTTTTGGGGGGAGGAGGGCGGGGGTATCTTGTTGTAAGTGATGGATAAGCACATTTGATTAATATTGATTTAGGGTACCATTTTAGAACCTTTGGAAGGTTTCACATTTGCATATTTAACATGGTAATGTCTAAATGGGAACAGGTCCATGGCGGGGCCTGGGGGGAGGTCCAGCCCACTTTGTGTAGTGAATTGGGGAGGGGGTCCACACTGCCCGTGGAGGCACCAGGCTGTGGCGTGGTGACCCTCTTCTTCTGTTTGGGAACTTTCAGATGCTTCTCTCTCTCAGTACTGCCAAGGGCTTTCCATTCGCTATTTTTTGTTTTAATTAATTTTTTCTGGAGTATAGTTACTTCACAACGTTGAGTTACTTTCTACTGTACTCCACTGGGTTTTATGAGAAGGAAAATTTCCCAAGTGTTTGAACCCACAGCTCACTAAGCCCTTTTAATAACTGTGTGGACTTGAGCACATCACTCAAGTTCTCTGAATCTGGACTTCCCTATCAAATGACACGTGTGATTTGGCAGCTCAGAGCTGTCGTGATAACACCTGTGCTTGGCCACTGGAGTGCTCAGCAAGCAGTGGTTCTTCCCAGCTTCAGACAAAGCAGGATGAAACCAGGGCTTCACTGACAAGGGCCTGTGAGCCTAAGGAGGAGTGAGGCATTCTACAAGGGAGTGGGCGAAGACCTCAGGGATAAGACATTTTGAAGCAGGGGGTGGATACCCTTCACCCCCAGGGTACAGTGATAGGAAATCCATTCCCTGCAAACTGAAATCCCAAGATGAGAATAGTGGAACAATTAAGAGAAGGGGTTGGGCCCTGCCATATATGTTATTCTCAAAGTCAGGAGACATCCCTGACCACATGTGTGCAGAAAGACTCCTTGGAGGTCAAAGAGGGAGAGATGTCAAGGGATGCTCTGCCCATAGGCCTCTTCAGCAGAATCCATTTTGGCTAAGAGATGTGTGCACACACATGGGAGGATCCTAAGATATACCACATATGGGCTGTGATACCAGGCACATCAAAATGATTGGCCAAGGGAAGCCCAGAGGAAATGCCCCATAAAAGTGATTTAAACTGCCACGAGGTGTGACTCAAGGACTCACCCGAGTCTGCCGTGCGCCTATCTGCATGAACTGTACCCTTTCCCCCCTTAACAAGCACTTTACTTCCTTCACTGCTTTCCGTCTTTGTGGGAATTCTTTTCCGCAAAGCTGAGTGGCCCGGGCCTTGTCACTGACCACTGCTCTAGTGGCTAGGATCTGGTGCTCTCACCGCCGTGACCCAGACACAATCTCTGGCCAGGGAACCGAAGCCCTGCTTCAAGCCGCTGCAGGCCGAGGCCACCAAGGTCAATCTGAGATGAACTTTGAAGGGTAAATAGAATTTTGATGGAAGAAAGGGAGAAGGCAACTGGACAAAGGGGAAATGTCTCAAGAAGAGATGAGGAAATGGGAGGATAATTATTGGATATTTTGGGGAAAAGGAACTGCCTCGTGTGGCTGGATGCCATGAGAGGTGAGAAGGTCAAGGTCAGCTCACAAGAGGCCTCGATTTGTTGGGTTAGGCCAACATTTCCAGCGGGGACCCAAATTCTCTAGTCACTCGCCATGCTGGTCCCGTCTTTTTAACGCACCTGGAGATGAGGAAGTTTGATTCCCGGGGCCCCTCTGAGAGGACACTGCATCACTCTTCTGCTTCACTGGCCAATTTTATCCTAATGCTAAAGCAAAGGCTAAATTAGACTGTGAAGGTAAATACACATAGAGAAAGCCACAAAATTAAAACTATAAGGGAGGGATTGAGTTGTTAATCATATTGCAGCATTTCACAAAGAATAGGCTGAGTTTTCCAACGAAACGATGACTCCAGCATATAAATTAATCTTTTGTATGGGAAGAAATGAAAGTCATTAAATGTCATTGTCTTATTTTAAAAGCAGCAATATCCTGCCTGATTGCAAGCGCTTAGAGGAGGATGATTAAACAGAAACCTTATCTTCACTGTTCCAAGGAGAAAATTGGAGAAAGTTATCCAATTATGGATGATAAAGCAGAGAAAAGAACCCGAGAAGAGGCCAACGTGGGTCGGTAGGTTATAAAGAACATGTTCCTGCCTTGGTCCTGTGATCTCCTCATGGTCAATACCAGAAGCTCCTGCAGCCATGGAAATTATTGCATTGCTTTAACGTGCTGTCAGGCATCAGAAGTATTTGTAAATTCTTTCTTTAACTCATTTCTAGCTCCCTGCTATTGGTAAATGATTGTTATTTAGTTACCTACCCCGAAACTAAGGATTTTTAATGTTGCCTTGGGGATGTGGGCAATTTATTTATTGTCCCTGAAACTCAGTCTTTCGATCTGTAGGTTGGGTCTATTGGGCATCATTGATCGGGTTGAGTGGGAGCAAGTAGGCCAGGGTTTCCTCACCATCACACTATTGACAATCAGGGCTGGACCTTTCCTTGTGGTGGTGGTTGGGGGCTGCCCTGTGGGTTGTAGACAGTTTAGCAGCCTTCCTGACCTTGACCCACAAGCACTGCCTCCACTCTCGACCCTGCAAGTTGTGACATCCAAAAATGTCTCTGGACATCACCAAATATACAAAGTCACCCCTGGTCATGAACCACTTACATAGGTTGAGCATCTGGCTTTGCACTTTGCAGAGTCCACACTCAATTCATAGTAACTATTAATATTACTGATACTCAGTCGAGACTGGCTTACTTTTGTTATTGCTCAAACAATCTTCTAACAGTTGCTTCAAGCCTAATATTGTTGCTAAATACACCCAATGCATGATGACTTAGAAATTATCCCCAGATTTCTTTCCTTTTTATTTTTTGCCAAATCAAAGTATTTAATTTCTAACTTGGAAATCATGGGTCTGGTAACATAAGATTGTTTTACTCCAAAGGAATAAATATTTCCCCTCAGTTTTAAATTAAAATGCTAGATTCTCTCTTTTCCTGGTAAATAAGGTGATGGGGGTAGGTGCCATCTTTGAAGTCAATATCACCTAAACCACACCTGGGAGAATAAAGAATTATTGAGTAATTATCATGTAAAAGATACCGTGTGGTGTGCAGCTACTCTATAAGAATATGTTTTATTAGATACAATAATGTGAATGCACATTTCAGATAATTACGTGGATATGAACATGGGACCAAGGCTACACAGGGACATCCGGCAAAGTTAGGGACAGAAACCACTTTCCCCAGATGTTTACATTTGTCTAGATAATAGGGATTTTATTTCCTGCAGGAAGAAGGAATTTAATCACAATTAGCATTTTATTTGGATCATTTCCATTCCCTTTAGACAGGTATTTTATCACCAAAGGAGACTTTTGAGGAGGAGGAGGAAAGAGGGTTTTTTTTTGGGTCAACGAAGAAAAAGTATCTATATTATTTTCTAGGGTTGCAGCAATCAATACCACAAACTGGGTGGCTTAAAACAACAGAAATCTATTGTTTCGCAGTCGTGGTGGCTGAAAGTCTGAAATCGTAGTGTCGGCGGAGATGCACCCTTTCTAAAAAGGAGGCACCCTTCCTTGCCTCTTCCAGCTTCTGGAGGCCCAGGCTTCCCTGGGCTTGCGGCCGCATCATTCCAATCTCTGCCTCCGTTTCCACAGGGTCTTCTTCCTCGTGTCTCTGTCTTCTGTTTGTTTTTGTTTTGTTTTCTACTTATTGGCCACACTGTGTGGCATGTGGGGTCTCAGCTCCCTGGTCAGCGATCAAACCCAAGCCCCATGCAGTGGAAGCTCAAGGTCTTAACCGCTGGACCACCAGGAACGTCCCCCTGTGTCTTTTTTTCTGTCTCTTATAAGGACACTTGTCATTGGGTTTAGGACCACTCTCGTCCAGGATGATCTCATCTTGAGAGACTCACCTTAATTATATCTGCGTGCATGCTAAATGGCTTCAGTCACGTCAGTTTCTATGTGACGCTACGGACCATAGCCCGCCAGGCTCCTCCGTCCATGGGATTCTCCAGGCAAGAATACTGGAACGAGTTGCCATGCCCTCCTCCAGGGGATCTTCCCAACCCAGGTATCGAACCTGCGTCTCTTATGTCTCCTGCATTGGCAGGCAGGTTCTTTACCGCTAGCACCACCTGGGAAGCCCGATTGTATCTGCAAACATTCCAGGTATGGTCACATTTCAGGTTCTGGTGGACACACTTTGTGGGGCCACACTTCAGGCCACTAAAGCATTTTTTTTTGCATGTGGAGCTTTTGAAGGTTAAACTGCATGGCTGATCACCATTAAAACTTTATTAATACCAACTCTTGCCAAATGGAGGTCTTCCTTCCTTCTTACAGCCTTCAGATTTCCTCTTAAAACTGAGGGGCAGAGACTTTCCTGGTGGTCCAGTGATTGAGAGTTCATCTTGCAATGCAGAGGACACGGGTTTGATCCTTGGTCGGGGAGCGAGGCTCCCACATGCCGCAGGACAAACGGGTCCACCTGCGGTGACTACTGAGCCCACACCACAGCGAGAGAGAGTCCATGTGCTGTAACAAAAGATCCCAATTGCTGCAACTAAGACCCGATGCAACCCACCAAGTAAATAAATTGCAAAACACCCTGAGGGGCGACGGGCAAAATGACCAGAGAAGAACATTCAAGCATCGTAGGTCCTGCCTTTGGCTCACCTCTTCATGGAGCTGTACATGTGAACAAGGAACTGTTGGCTATTGGTTATGGCTCCACTAGAAATGTCAACAGGACAGACTCCCAAGGCCTTGCTATGCCATCATAGGCTGGAGAGAGAAGACGCTGTTTTTGAAATTCAAGCACTTCTAAATTTGTTGATGGTGGTCAATGAACTCACGAAGATGGAACTTTGAAAATAAACAGTTAACCTTGAAACTGGGAATATAAACAGAACTTGTAGTTTGTTTTTCCTGCTTTGAATATCAGTTGATGTTTTTATCTGTGGCCGTGGAGCACTCTCTGTAAGCACTTCTCTCTTTGTGGGTGGTTCTTTACTGGAAATTCTCTACTACATGAAGCTCTCAGTGTTTTCATGTGTAGAGATGGAGGGATTTGAGTTGCCTGAATTTTGAGCTCCTTTTCAGCTACCAGTTAAACTAGAACCCTTCCCCTTTAGTCAAAAGCTTTCAATTTCTCTTCAGTTCTAACTTGGCTATCACTATTTCACCTACACCTCTTCTCCCTTCAATCCATCCACCTATTCATCCATCCATCTGCCCACTCATCCATCCGTCCACCCACCCATCCAGTTACCCATGCATCCATCCAACCATTCACCCATGCATCCATGCATCCATGCATCCGTCCATCCATTCATCCATCCACCTCCCACTCACCCAGCCATCAGTCCATCCAACTGTTCAGCCATGTTTTCTCCTTCCGTCCTTCCCTACTTCCCTTCCTCCCTCCTACCCGGCTTCTCTCCTTCCCTTCACCCAACTCTCCATTTATCCATCCATCTATCCATCACCCCTCTATCCCTTCCTCCCTCCATCCAACCATGCGTTCATCTATGTTTTCCCCCTTCCTCCCTTCCTTCCCCCAACTGTCTACCCATTCATATATCCTTCTTCCTATTCACTAGCCTCTCTACTCCACAGAGTTAAGTCTCATACTGTGTGTCAGGCACAGTGTGATGAACGAGGCAGTTGAGCTGGGTGGCCCGGCTCCATGTGATCTGAAGCTTATCCAATTTGGGGGGCCCCCTTCGAAAGAATACAGGCTTACAAGTACAAGACTGTCAGAGTGGCCCCACTGCTTCAGCTGGGGCCATGCAAGTGAGGAGCCCCGAGGTTTGGGATTTGTTGGCTTCTTGATGCTCAGTTTCTTCTGTCTTCCTGTGAGGGATGGGCTTCTCTGCCAGCAGGGATTTAGATAAACCTGGCGTGAACCGCTCAGACCATGCCTGGGAGCTCCGAGAAAGCAGGGACCACCTCCGCAAGGGAGGGTTTGCTAGAAAAGGGGAATTCTGGTGAGGGTTCCCCTCAGTTTCCCCCTCCATACAAATGGGAACAACTCAGATGAAGCTCACGGGGTCCACAGAGAGCAGCCTTGAGTGCAACAAAAGGCTTCTTGATTCAGATGCTTCTCACGCCATGGAGTCCAGGCAACGAGCGCTCCTGGATGGCCCGAGGCTCTGTACGTCCCTAGAGTCCTGCAGATTTCCAGCTGTCAAGCTCAGAAGGGTCTGATTCATCTGCACTGCATTTTGCTAGTGCTTTGTTTTGTCTTTGCTATTGCGCTGGAATCTTCCAATAGCGCTGGGGCAGGACTCCGTTCTTTGTTTAAGGCTCACCATCACCCACAGGACTGTGGAGCGTGGTCTGTGTGGCGTTCTATCCATAGCAGCAAAAACAACTACAGAAACTTCGCTCCAGAGCAGCTCTTTTCATCTTCCAAGCATTTTGAAGATGCTAACTAATTAATAAACAAGACAGAATGCCATAGTTAATAAGTATCTGTTGAGCAAAGCAGCTCCAGCACTTCAGGGTGGAGTCCTGGGTGCAGTTGTTGTTGCTTTTGCTGGCTCTGGTCTTTGAGGGTCAGAGGGGAGGTTGCCTTGCCCACCCTGGGCACGTGCAGTGATTCTCTCCACCGCAATGGCACCCCACTCCAGTCCTCTTGCCTGGAAAATTCCACGGATGGAGGAGCCTGGTGGGCTGCAGTCCATGGGGTCACGAAGAGTCGGACACGACTGAGCGACTTCCCTTTCACTTTTCACTTTCATGCATTGGAGAAGGCAATGGCAACCCACTCCAGTGCTCTTGCCTGGAGAATCCCAGGGACGGGGGAGCCTGGTGGGCTGCCGTCTATGGGGTCGCACAGAGTCGGACATGACTGAAGTGACTTAGCAGCAGTACCCCAGACAGGATTCCAACACCCATGTGCCCTGACACTGCCAGGGCATATTTTTTCCATCTCCTGTGGCACAAGTTTGGAGGTCCCAAATGGGGCCAAATGACCGGCTCCAGACTGCTCCCAAATCATACAACTCCCAGCCTGAAACTCACAGATGGTGTGGCTTAACCTGACCAGGTCCTCAGGAGGGCTCAGCTCAGAGCTGAGAGCTGACCTGTTTCTTTCCAACTCGATTTACCTGGTATCCGGTCCCATTTCCTTTCTGACATGCTCTCTGGATCAGGCTCAGATATCTTCCAGTTGCCTGGAAGATCTTAGCAAGAGACACAGGCATGGCTTTAAAGACTGCCATACAGGCCACTATGACCATCTCTGCCACCAGGCAGGGGGGCGGACCCCTGATGGTCCTGCAGCTAGGATGTGGGGGAAGAGGCTCCAGCCTCCTCTTGAAGATAATGAACTGATGATTCTTGGAATCAATCCTGTCCCCATCCTATTTGGCTTATAAAAATGCACATAATTTGATTACAAAATAAATCAACACCCACCGAAACACAGCACCCTCAGCTCCCCAATTTTATTGTGGATGCTAATTTCCAAGAGTTTGCTGTGCTACCATACTCAGCTCAAGCAATGAAAGGAACCGTTAAACTATTTAGAAACACTCAACGTCAGCATCTTTATAATCTGACGTTATAGCAACCCCTCAGAAAGCCACAACCTGCATTTGTAGGTGTTTTCTCCACACGAACCTTATCAGCTGTACACAAATCTGTGCAGTCTTGTACCGAAGCTGTTGATTGATGCTGAGCTGCACAGCTGTCTCTCCAGATGTGTTCTTTGCCCTGGCACACACTCCACTGCCGTGAAACGAAATTCAAAACGTGGGGGCTTCTGTCTGGACTGTCCCTATGTAAGGTCCCAGCCTTCCCGCAGCACCCAACCGAAAAGCCGCATCCCTGAACCTGCAGACCTCGCAGCTCCCTGGACTGCCCCCTTCCCCGTTTCTGCTCCACCCCTGTCCTGGCACTGGCCACGCCCCCTCGAGGGAGGGTGATTCACACTCACTCCAGTGGCTCCTTCTGGACCAGGAGCCTCCTGAGGGCTGAGCCCCAGCCTCTTCCTCGCTTCCCTCCGTGCCAGCATCTCTCGCAGGGACCCAGAAAGGAGGCGTCCTGGTGGGACGGTGGGTACCATCGTCCCTGCCCAGTTTCTGCCTCTCCTTGTCCTCAGCCGCCCAGCTGGTCGCTCAGATGCCTGGGGCCATGTTGTCTCAGGGGTCCAGAGGGTGAGCTCCTGTTTCCATGACAACCCCTTCACACGTGGATATTCGAGGTCATGCCTGCCTGAAGGATGGAGCAAGCCCAAAACACCGACATGCGTGTCTCCAGCACCTGTAACATCACCCAGTTTTGTTGCCGTAACATCGAAAAGTGGATCAGCTGGTACCTCAGCTGAAGCACCTTCGGCTGTCTTCTGACCTCTGAATAGAGTTTTACAGGGTCTATTTATACCAATTACTTACCCCTCCCTTTCTAGAAAAATGGAAGCATGGTCCTTTAAGTATCTCTTAGTTTTTACGATTTCAAAAAAGGAAGCAGAAAAGTGAAAATAGGATGACACCCTTCTGCCTTAGTGATATGGATAATGGGAATAGAAGTCTACCTTCCAGACAAGGTTTCTGGGTTTTCCCCATGAGTATCCATCACCAGGAGATGCTATGAAGAAGCAGGGCTCCGTGCTGTTGTTGAATGAAGACTTAGCTTCCCTTTTATCTCATGGCAACCCCGCCCCCGCCACCCTGCCCCCACCAGCTTCACATCTACTTGCGAATGGTATCTTCTCACTCTTTCATCTTTGCCAATTTGCTTGTCAAAAAAAAAAAAAAAGTTACAAAGATAATCTGTATAGCTTTAAAAGTGTATCTATGTAAAATGAGCAGTGTCTTAAATTGTGGCTCCAGTGATCAGCTCTGAAAAGTTCCTTCTCAAGCCAGTGCGTGATGTTCCTCCTTCTCCTTGACTGTGCGTTATGGGCTAGCAATTTCTGCCTACTGGTTTTCTTCAAAAGAGGAAAATTCATGGCTGTACTTATAAATGTAGACAGCAGTTTTCCAAAGGAAATAAATTATGCAAACCTCCTAAAAGTCCTCTAATCTGAAAGTCAACTTCGCCTCTTACACATTACTCACCTCCTATCTATCTCATCGTGGTCCCTCTCCTGCAGCCCCAGTTCCCCTTCCCTCTTTGAACATGCAGGCTCCTTTCCATCTTAGGGGCTCTTCCTATGCCCTCAGTTCTCAGAACAGGGATTGCCATCGAGTAGATACTTGGAACCTTTTGCTCAGTGGTGGAGTGAAAGTCACTCAATTGTGTCTGACTCTTTGTGGCCCCATGGACTATAGCCCGACAGGCTCCTCTGTCCATGGGATTCTCCAGGCAAAAATACTGGAGTGGGTTCCCATTCCCTTCTCCAGGGAATCCTCCTGACACAGGGATAGAACCCAGGTCTCCTGCATTGCAGGCAGATTCTTTACCATCTGAGCCACCAGAGAAACCCAGAGAGAAATTTGTTTCTGTCTGGTTTTGAACTGGGGACCTTTCACGTGTGAGGCAAGCATGGGAACCACTCCACTACAGAAACAGGACTTTTGTGCAGAGATGGGTGGATTTCACAGATTCTAGAGAAGCATATGGAACATAGGCAAGCTAATGTGCTCAGCTGTCTAAGACTTGGGTTCAAGAACTGACCCCAGCTCTTCCCTGCGAAGTACTTGGGTAAATCGCTCAACATCAAGGAACGTCCACTTTCTCCATCTGGAAAGTGGGATAATTGTACCAGTTCTATTGCGAAGCCTTACAGAACCAATGGCAAAATTTCCTGCTGAGGGGAGGCCTTGATTACTCGCAGATAACTGAATCCTCAGCCAAGAGTCATAGTTAAGGTCTTTGGGGAAAATGACGGGTTATTGCCTGGCAGATTATATTTCATCTTAGATGTTTTAATAAAAGTACATTTTGGGGTTAGTGACAGAATGAGAAGTGCCAGTCCTTGGTCTTAGCTGTCTAGCAAAGTAGGCTGGTTGAAGACGAGAAGGGTTTGTTGTGCTATCCAAGGGTGGGCGAGGGTGGTGTACCCCTGGGAGGGGCAGGGGCAGGGCCCCCGGCAGCTCTGAGTAGCCTGGTAAGCCCGGGGCAGCCTGGCTCCATCCAGACTCCACTGAGTACACTCACTTTGTGCCGGGCGCCGCTGGGAACAGAGGTCAGCCCAACCTGGGCCTGGCTGGGCTTCTGGGGCAGACACAGAAGCAGGGCTGGCATGCAGCCAGCCCACCTCTAAATGGCATATCTCCAGCATTAGTCCCATTTGTCCAGGCGGGTGCCACATGGGTTGTTAAAGATGTTGAATATCACCCTGCATGTAGGTAATGCCCATGTTCTAAAAGTGTAGTGTGCCCAGTTGATAAGGGTGTGTGTGTGCTGGACCCAGAGGGACAGGAGGACTGGGTTGAGTGGGGTGGGAGGGGCCTCCAAGGACAGTGTAGTGAAAGGGATAGAAGTACCTGCACCACTGCCTGTCAGTCAAAGAGAAGATGGGAAACGTCCTAACAGAAATGCCAAGTACTGTCCCTTCATCTAGCCACCTGTCTGTCTTCATCCGTTCATCTGTCTGTCCTGCAAACAGGGCCTGGGTGTCTACTACATGCCAAGCGTTATGGCCAATGTTGACACCAAAAAATAAAGACCCCATCCTCAACCTTGACACCTCACAACTCAGTAGACGGAGGCAGTCACCTCTGTGATGTCATCAATGAAGATGACATCAGAGCTCAAAGTCAAGGGGAGCCTGTTTGTTGGCAAGGGTGGGAAGTGGGAAGCAGTGAAGGATTTGGGAGAGTCCAGGAGAAAGGCCTGGAGAGATGAGGGCGGGCAGGATTCAGGCTGGTGAGAAATGAAGGAAGGGAGGACAGTCCAGAAGGAAGGCACACATGAGCAAAGGCAGGAAGGTGGCATCCCCTGGGCATGTCTGGGGGCTGGAGAGGAGCTGGGCTTCTGTAGAGAAAGGGTACAAGGGTCCCTAAAAAGGAGGAATGGGAGATAATGGCTAACCCCCAAGTGGGGCATACCACGTGCTAAGCCCTTTATATCCATTACCTCACGTAAGTCTTGCTCCAGCCCTATGAGGGGGAGCCATTTATCCCCTTTCCCCCCACTTTACAATGAGAAAGAAAAAGTGAAAGTGAAGTCACTCAGTCGTGCAGGGACCGAGCCCAGGTCTACCTGCATTGCAGGCAAATGCTTTACCCTCTGAGCCACTAGGGAAGCTAGTGAGAACTCAAGGCAAATAGCTGATGAGACCCTAGTGCCTGAGATTTAAACACAGGTGTTATGGACTGAATTGTCTCTCCCAAAGCCCTAACCCCCAGCATGTTGGTATTTAGAGATGGGACTTTTGGGAGGTAGTTAGGTGGCTCAGACAGTAAAGCATCTGCCTGCAATGTGGGAGACCCGGGTTAAATTCCTGGGTCGGGAAGATCCCCTGGAGAAGGAAATGGCAATCCACTCCAGCACTCTTGCCTGGAAAATCCCATGGACAGAGGAGCCTGATAGGCTACAGTCTATGGGGTCGCAAAGAGTCGGACACAACTGAGCGACTTCACTTCACTTCACTAGAATTAGATGAGTTCATGAGGGTGGGGCCCCCATGATGGGATTAGTGGCTTTATAGGAAGAGGAAGAACAGAGATTGTTCTCTCCTGCATATGGGGATGCAGTGCAAAGGCAAGCCAGGAAGAGGGCTCTCGCTGGGCACCTAACTGGCTATGCCTTGCTCTTGGACTTTCCAGCCTCTGGAAATAGGAGGAGCAAATGTGCATTGTTTAAGCCCTCCGGTCTGTGATCTTTTGTTATGGAAGCCCAAGCTGGCTGATCCACCAGGTTTGTCTGGGCCTTTGGACTCTCTTCACCCATCTGGGGGCCACCCCAGGTACAGGCCCTCAACATGTGTTACCCCAGCTCCTTCACTGATACCCACCAGAGAAAGAGTCATTCGTCCTCTTCCTTGGGAAGCACTTGGCTTCAGGATTTCTCTGAGCTCTTGGCCCAAGCCCAGATGAAGCTGAGTACTTCCTCATGGCAGAACCCAGGCTGCAAAAGCTCAGCCCCTCCCCTGGGCTCCTCTCCTCCCAGAGAACACACCGCTTCTTTGAAAAAGGATCCTTTCTCCTTGTTACCTTCACGCCAAGGTTATCTGCTCAAGTATGTACCGAGTAAATGAGGTTGTTTGGCTTATGGATACAAATAGATACTGCTTTTTTGACTTGCAAAATGAATTCCACTGTGACTGGCTCAAACTTAAGTATGCTAATGCTCAATGAACCAGTTGTCTATTTATTTCTGTTTATGCCTGCAGACCCATTAGCAACTTTTTCTTGTTTTCTTTTAGAATATTAAACGGTTCCAACATATTCTAAAAATTAGTTGATTAGCTTGTTAGGGCACATTTTAACTGCTAGCTCTGCCGAACCAAAGGAGAAAATGAAGGTAATTTTGTTTGCAAGGAATGTATGATTCGGAGCTGACTGTTGAAAGATGTACCACGTCAACGTAATGAGGGAGTGTAATATCTTAGTTTGCATCAATATGGAAATAACCACGCGCTTTGACAGGCCTGATGCTAAAGGCATCACCCGCCTGCTCATTACGCATTCCAGCTCTGATTATGAAAAATAGTGTGTTTTCTTTTAAAGAGGAATCTGCATTATCAATCAAACCACACCAATTATTTCAGAAAGGGATCACGCTGAAACAGACATGGGGGCTTTTCAGCTAGGACAGCGCCTGATCGGCAGGCTGATCTTAAAGGGTGTGATATTTTTATTCCATGACAGTTGTTAGTATTAATTAGGAACACTAACGAACTATTTTGTGCCGTGGCACCCAGACAACCTGCTTTCCCTGCTATCATCTGGATCTTTATTATTTTGTTTTAATGAGCCCTGTCTTAAATAGTATCAATGCACTTCTAATGATAGCTCTCATCCAGCCTGATTTTCCGACGCTCTTCAGGCAGGGTTGTCATATCAGGGCAATAAAGAGAGGAAAGGAGTAAGGAAAAACAGACAGCAGGAAAACCCGAGCCTGTGATGAGCAAAACCAAAACAGAGGTGTGGAAACATTGCTCATTGCAACAGGGGATGTTTCCTCGTGTGCATGCATATGTGTGGTGTTTGATGGTTACCACTTATTTCTATTCTAACCATGCAGACAGGTTAGAGGAAAAGTCCAGGGCCAGAACAATGGCTCATGGGCCATCCTTAGGATGTGGTCACTATTGTTTGCACTGCTCCCCGCTGGACTGCTGGTTGCGTGGGGCGGGGACAGGACTTACTCATGTCAGGAGGTGTTCCCAGCAGGTTATTGCTGAGATCTGATACAACGTTGGCATCAGGAACTGTTTGCTGATTGAATGACTGAAAGGAAGGAGCTTTCTCCTTCTAGTTTGACACTTCCATCTAGATATACTTGGAGAGCTTATAGGAGCCCAAGATTTTCTTGAACAAAACACAATGAAAAACCACGTAGAGGCCTGGGGGATTAAATGTGTGGGAATCAGACAGACCTGGACACACTGAAGGTGTGATGTTGGGTATGTTGCATCAGTTTCCTATGGAGCAGGCGGGGGTGTGAGTCAGCGATAGAACACGGGAGGTGTTGGCAGAGGATGGCATTCCATCCCCAGCGGGTCACTGCTCAGCAAACACTTGTTTGATGAATAGGTTGGGAGAGAACAGCCCTGCTGGGTGCTCTTGCCCTTGGATTCTCAGCACAGGGGCGATAATGATGGCTGTGATTTTCCAGCGGTGGGACTGCTGGGTGGTCTGGGTGTGGGTGTGGATTTGCACAGACCTGTGTGTGCATTCCGTCGGTGCTCCAGGACGGCGCAGAAGGAGCCCAGGGAGACGTACCCTCATTGAGCCTTCTCCGTTCTTGGGCACGGAACCCCAGCCTGGCTCCCACTCACACGGCTTCCCTGAGTCAGACCTGTGCTGGCCACTACAGAGGAGCTGGAGAAGGTGGCTGGACAGCGGGTCCCTGCAGTTTTGGGTGCCGCAGAGGCCGTGGAGTCTCTGGCAGTGGGTGCTAAGCCGCGAACAGCTCCTGAGCACTGGTGTTTGGGGGATTCCTGAGACCAGTTCCTGGAGAAAGCCTTCCTTCTGCACAGTGATACCCCTTCCATCCTGCTCCAGAAAGTACCACAGTGGTTCCAGTGAACCAAACTGATCTTTGCTTATTGCTGGTTCCCTCCCTGCTCCATCTTGTACCAAAACCTGCTTAAAGTCGGCTGTGGGGTCACAGAGGTAGTAGTAGACCAGGCCAACAAGTGCCATGGGAAATCCCATGGGCAGGGGAGCCTGGGGGCTACAGTCCATAGGATTGCAAGAGCCGGTCATGACTGAATGACTAGCACAGCCGTCCCCAAAATGCCAGGGCAGTGGATTGGATGAAGTCGAGGTTGTGCGTATTCACTCTAATTTTCACAGCAACCCTCTGGGTGTAATTATACCCATTTTGCACATGAAGAAACTAAAGGAGAAATGTTTTTTCTCTTTTCCCTTGGGGATTGTGATCTGGTGGGAGGCACTGACAGATACCAGTTCCTATAAATGAGAGCAAGCTGGTGAGCCCAGCAGAGGGCTACGAAGGCACTGGGAGAAAGCAGAGGGGGATTCTCTTAGACTAGGAGTGGTGGGAAGGTTTCTTGGCAGTGATGGGTTTTAATAGGGGGCTGTAAGAGACCAAAAGAATGTTGCCAGGTGGAGAGAGAAGGGTGGTTTGGATGGAGTGGAAGCAGTGGCCCAGGGCAAGGGATTGAAGCGTCCTACTGGGATGCAGCTGGGTGCCGGCTGTGTGTGTGTGCATGAGTGCGTGTTCATACATGTGCATGGGAGTGTGTGTGTGCACTCGTGGGGGATGGAGGAGGATGAAAGCTCGGCCCAGCCCTTTGAGATTGACTCTGCAGGAAGTGGTCATATCTCCCAGGTGCAGACTGAACCTGAACCCTGTTTCAACTCTTTATTATCGAATCTGTCCATCTTTTTAACAAGATGTTTTTAATGGCAGTGAAAGCGTGCCCTTTCTGATCAAGAGGGACCATTGGACTTGACATTTAATGGAAAACAGAGACCAGGTCTGCAAGAGACAGTGAGCAAGACAAGCAAATGTTCTTACGGAAAGGATCCTGTGATGAGGGCCGGCAGGCCTGGCTTCTGCTTCAGGGACTTTGTTGGTGCCCAGTTGAGTCTATCTATACATACGGCCAGATCGCTGTACACCGGCCACCCTGGCAGGCAGCAGGACAAGGTGGGGAGGTCTCAGCTTCTCCAACAGTCCACTGACACATCATTCCTGTTGGGAAATTTAAGGGACGTCTGCAAATGTGGCTGTAACAGAAGGCCAAGTGTGCTAAGTACTCTGAAAGGGGTACGGGGAGTGCTGGGGAGCAGGGGGCACAGATGTTTCTTTCTGGGGTCCAAGAAAACAGCGCTGTGGGGCAGGTGGTCCCACAGCACGAGAGTGGCCATTCTACCAGTGCAAGCAGCCTGAGTAAGACTGGCTGGCCAAACAGAGTGACCGTCAGCCAGCAGAGATCACGGATGCTGATGGGATGGGGAGGGGGAAGCAAGGCTGGAAAGATTGGAGGGGGTCCTGAGGAGGGATGCTCACCGAGGGAATGCCATTCCAATGCGGGAGAAAAAGGTTTCATCACGGCCGTTCCCAGGTTCAGGATTTCTCAGCTGCCTCTGAGGACCCCAGGAGAACAGGGGACGAACAAATGAGTTGGCTGAGGTGCTCAGGCTGTAGGCAACAGAAAATGACTCTGGACCTAAGCTAAAGGGTACTTATTGTAAAAGTACTTGGAATCAATGGGAAGACTGGAGACCTGGCGTAGAAATAGGCAGAAGCCAAGGAAGCTTGATGGGGGTGGTGAGAGAAGAGGGAAGTGGAACAGTAGAAAGAACTTTGTGGTGGGAAGGCTTGGGGTTGCTGTCATTCCTGGACAGCTGGTCTACCTGCTCAAGACTTGCACTTAGCGAGGGCCCAGTCTCAGCCTTGTATGAGCCACAGGTCTGCCCCTTGGGTTGGGGGAGGGACTTGTTTACAGTTCCACTGATGAATTGAGCTCCCATGAGGAGACAGCAATGCTGTTAGGGGAGGTAATGGGGGGCCCAGAGCTGAACACTTGGTTGACAAGGCTGTGGTCTTCACTTGGCCCCTGGGGTACTGTCAACAAGGACAGGTTGTCTGTTGCCCTGGTGATCCCCAAATTATCCATGTGCCTCACGTGGGCTGGTGGCCTGGGCCAGGGTGTTCCAGTGCCCCTACCCTGCAGATTGCTTACCTCCTAGCTGCAGTAGACCCATGTCAAACAGAAGACAACTGTTCCCAAGCCTTTGCTTGAATAAAGGCAGGACAACATTTCAGTAGCTTTTTTTAAAAAAAATTCTTCCAGCATAAGCTATTACTCTACCAGGATTACTGCAATAAAAGCTGGGAAAATATGACACGTTCTGATAGACTGAGCCATGCAAAAGTGACAAGCCATGTGATGAGATGGTATTTTGGGGTTGGGGATAGAGTTAGAAATAATTACAGTATAACCGAGCACAGCTTTCCCACCCCTCTCACTGTGCTGCTGGGGTCTTGTATGTGTAGATTGAAGAGAAAAGGGAATCATTTGACTCTAATTTCAAGCCTTGTTCCTCTAATGGTTCCTTGTGGAATGATGTTAAATAATGATAATTATTACAGAGCCCTGTGCTGCGAGCTACTCTTGTCAACGGCAGCTGTGGCCTGTGGGGTTTGCCATTTCTCTCCGAGATTGGTTGATAGGGCCAGTCTACAGATGTTTGCAAATGATTTCCTCTTAAACTTGGTCACTATAATTTGCGTAGTATCACCTGATGAACACAAATATCTTGAGCTTCGCATTATATGTCCAACAGTTTGGACTTTTCATAGTTATGGAAAACTAGGAGAGCACAGATTAGCACACAACCAAGCCCCTAGTGACAGTCTATGAAAATATTATTCATTTCTCTGCTCCATCCCCTCAGCTCTGCTCCTTCCAAACACGTCTGAGGGCCCTTAGTGAAGCTCAGCTTTGCACCTGGCACCCAATCTGGGGCTGAGGATGTAAGGTAAATGGGACAATGCTTCTCCCTCCAGAAGTTTGTAGAAAACAAAACCATTGGTTGTAATAGTGTGGGAGGCTTTCTAATAAAGACGTGCACATGGAGCTTAGGAATTAGAGAATGGACTCTTAAGCCAGTGTGGGGTGGACAGGAATCTAAGAGAGGATGATGCTAGAGCTGGGCACTGAGGGGCAGGTAGGAGTTTTCCAGAAAAGCAGTCTGCTTTGGGCAGGGGCTTCATGAGTCATGGCGTGGAGGCATGCAAGCAAATTGCAAGTTTAGGGAGAAATGACAAGCTAACTGGAACAAGGCAAGACCCTTTTTTAAATTTTAAAGCAATTATGTTTTTCTGATTGTTGTAATAAATGAATAAAATAGCTAAAAATTATCTGAATTCTTGGTGGTCCTGCACGATCTCCTTCTCCACATTCCCCTTCTCCTGCCCTCCTCCTCCTCCTACTCATTTCTCTCTCTCTGTCCTTCAAAATTGGGATGAAATTGAACATATATAGTTTTATACCCTTTTATCCCTTACTGAATGTGCCATGAACATGTCTCTTGTCATTAAATATTCTTCATACATATTACTTTTAATGATGTTTAATATTTCCTCATATGAATGTACCATCATTTTCAAAACCATTTCTCTATTGTGGAGCATTTTGGTTGTTTTCAGTTTTTTGCCTTATAAATAACACTGCAATGAACATTGAGATGAAAACTTTTGCCCACATTTCTGGCGATTTCTTTAGGATAAATTCCTAGAAGTCTAGATGTGGAATTATAGGGTATGACTCTTTCTAACCTTAGATCTATAATCATTAATTGCTTTCTTAAAAAAAAAAAGTACACCAACTTCTAGGTAAAGATGGCAGACTGAAGACACTAATTTTGCCCCTCTCCCCAGCTACAGAAAAGGGACTTTTTTAAAAAGGCAAAAACTTGCAGGAACATGAAAGGAGAACAGCAGTACCATCTGGGAATCTGGGAAACAGATGGACGAGTGGTAACTGCTTTAGCAGGTT
Source organism: Capra hircus (assembly GCF_001704415.2). NCBI lineage: Eukaryota > Metazoa > Chordata > Mammalia > Artiodactyla > Bovidae > Capra > Capra hircus. The sequence goes on along the minus strand of NC_030833.1, from coordinate 7,218,170 downwards.
TGAGAAGACTGCCTCCCCAGCCGGTTGTGGAAAAAACAGAAAACCAACTTGATGTACGCAGCCAAGTCCTCAAAACACGCAGGAGCCAGGGCATCAGTGAGTCTCTGGGAAGCTGCGAGTTGTTCCAGAAGCTGTCAGATCCCTAGATCTACCCCCTTACTCTGTTGGCTGGGTGCACAGTGAATCCCCTCACCTCTCTACCTTGCATAAGTTGGGACATTATTCTCTGCAGAAAGTAAAACCGAGGAACTCCGCGTTGGGCCATCAGATGCGGTAAGGATGGGAGTGCTTATGACACCGGATGGGCTATGTGAACCTATGAGTGGTGGCTCCTGGGACCCCCAGATCTCACCTCCCTTGACCCCTGGAACACTGACAGCTAGGCTGGGATCTCCAGGATGGAGACTGAAGGAATCTTCTTTAGGGAGTTTGTCCAGCACAAGAGGAAAGACTGTAAAGATACTAACGCATGGATATCCTAGATGAACCTGTAGGGAAATTCATGTTTGACATTCCCTATCTGTGTGGGAATGTCAGGGTTTCTAAACCGATATTTTAGTTCCTCATGTTTAAGCATCTCAGGGCAACTAAGGATTGCCTATATGCTCAGTTACTCAGTCATGTCTGACTCTCTGTGACCCCCTGCCAAGGCTCCTCTGTCCGTGGGATTTTCAGGCAAGAATATTGGAATGGGTCGCCATGCTCTTCTCCAGGGGGTCTCCCCTACCTAGGGACCAAATCCACGTCTCTTGCATCTTCTGCGTTGGCAGATAGATTCTTTTACCGCTGAACCACTTGGAAAGGCCCTAAGGACTACCTAAAGTAAAGACATCTAAAGAACTATCAGACACATTAATCCCTACCTCGCACCTCACACAGAAAACCAAACTGGGATGAATTGTAGCTCCAAATGCAAAAGGTACAACGCTAAAACTTCCCAAACAAAAGAGGATAATGTTGTCATGATCTTGAGGGAGGCAAAAGTTTCTTAAAAAGGATACAAAAAAGCACTAATCATAAAATAAAAAGTTAATTGGAGTTCATTCAAATTTAGAATTTCTGCTCTTCAAAAGATACCAACTAGAGAATGAGAAGGTAAGTCACAGAGTGAGACTAGATATTTGCAGTTCATACACTAGACAAAGGGCTTCAATCCAGATTATACAAAGAGCTTCCACAAATCAATGATTAAAAGCTAATCAATACAAAATATTGCTTGGAGATTAAAAACCTTCTGGAAATAAATAAGATAAAGTTGAGGAATCTTACAAAAATAAAGCAAAAAGACTAATGGTTGAAAAATTAAAAGGAAGGTGAGTAGATCAGTTCAGAGAGAGGGAAGACAGAAAATAGGAGAAAATAACAAGTGAACTAATTCAAGAAAAATTTCCCAAACAAAAGGACACAGGTTTCAGATGAAAAGAACTCATGAAATTACTGTGAATCGAAAGAGAACCACATCACAGAAGTTCAAGGAATTGAGGACAAACAAGCTATGAGCTGTCACAGAGAGAAGAAATAAAATAAACCCACCGCAAGAAAACAAATCACATTCACAGGGACAGGTGTCAACTGGCTTTAGACTTCTCAGCCTGGAAGCAATCTGGAAGCTAAAACATAACGAGCAAAGCTTTCAAAAAAGATGGCAAGAAAATGATTTCCAACCCCCACTCCTACTCAGCCTATCAATCAAATCTGAGAGTAGAGTAAACATTTTCAGAGTTGCAAAATCTTAAAAACTTTACATCCCTTACACCCCCTTTTCAGGAAGCTGTTGCAGTTTATATTTTACCAAAATGACAAAGTTGACATAGGGAAGATTGGGAGGCAAGAAACTGGAGAAGCACCAAGGTGCGAGGCAAAAGGGCCCCCCAGTGATGGAGAAGGATGAGCTCTGGCTCCAGCTGAGGACCAGACGTGGAGGCAACAGAGCAAAGCAGTGTGAGATGCGACGAAGGCGCAGCGTTGCCACCACAAGGATGCCTTCTACCCTTTCACTATCTTTTTACTTTTTGCACTAAAACTATTTTTAAAATTGTGGCAAAACTTATATCACATAAAATTTGTCATTTTAACCATTTTTAAGTGTACAATTCAGTGACATTGACTACATTCAGAATGTGGTGCAACCCTCACTTTATTTCTGTTTCCAAAATTTGTCATCACTCCAAACAGAAAATCTGCGCCCTGTAAACAATTCTCTTGTATTCTCACGCTTGTGCTCAGTTGCGTCCCCATGGACTGCAGCCCACCAGGCTCCTCTGTCCATGGGATTTTTCAGGCAAGAATACTAGAGTGGGTGGCCGTGCCCTTCACCAGGGGGATCTTCCCAACCCAGGGATCAGATCCACTTCTCCTGTGTCTTCGGCACTGCAGGCAGATTCGTTACTGCTGAGCCACCAGGGAAGCCCTCATTAAGCAATTACCCCCCGCCACCAATTCTCTCCTCCTCCTAGTCCCTGGCAGCCACCATTCTATTTTCTGTCTATGAATTTGACTATTCTAGGTACAACATATAAGTGGGTTCATGCAACATTTGTCCTTCTGTGTCTGGCTTGTTTCATTTAGCATATTGTTAGAAGTTTCACCACATCACAGTATATGGACTTCACTCTTTTTTATGGCTGAATAATACTCCATTGTATGGATAGCCTATATTTGTTGGTTCCCATCCTTGCAAAGCTGCTGATGCCTGATGGACCTTTCCTGTGTTTGGCATCTTGGGCCATCTCTGCTTCTTGCATCAGCTCAGAAGAGTCATTGCATTTCACAGAAGAGTGCTGCTTTGACCTCTTCCTGGTGATAGGGGTGAGTCACGATGAGCTCAGAGGCAGAAAAGTAGAGCAGCCCACTCCCCCAGACACGTTCCTGCTGGGTCCCCAGTATGGGGGTTCACACACACACCCTCCCTGATACGCTGGCTGGGGGTGAGACCCCCTGCCATGAGCTTCTCATGGACTCTCTCACTGACATCCCCAGAGGGGCTCTTAATAACTCTAAGGGAAGCTGTAGACAGATGATGACCCAGAGACTTGTTCATCTTATCATTTCTTGAGCGCCTTCCCATAGCAGTGAGAACATTGCCCTCCTAGTACATGGTGAGCTCTATGACTGCCATTCAGTTTTTGTATTAATTGCTGTTGGATTAATTTATATCTACATAGTTGCTGATAAAGCAGTAAAAATACTTGAGAAGAAAGGTTAAACTAGCCTACATCCAGTCTAAGGTGGATCACCACACCATCACCATACAATATACATTTTTAGTATTTGCTAATTTGATCTGAGATATAAAGACATTACTGTTTCACTTTCCTTTGTTTTGATTATGGGTGAGACTGGCCAATTTTTCTCATGTCTGTAACTGCTTACATTCTTCAGTCCATGCATTTAAAAATTTTCACATTGAGAACAATGCTGAGTGGGTAGGGACAACTTTTCATATGTGTTCAGCAGCAGCAGTGCACTTGTAGAGGAGATAGAGGCTGTAAAACGGGGTTAGGCACCTGGACCCCATGATCACCATCAAAAGTACAATGCTGCTTATCCAGAAAGCCAAAGTTGCCAAAGAATCATGTGAAATTTCTACAAAAGCAGATGGAGTGTTTGACTGTCCTATGATTGAATCCATAGCACGCACAGGGGTTCATGGAAACCCACCCCCGGGGCGTGGAGACAGGGATGCTCCTGGGACCCCAGGAGGGAGTCCCTGATGGATACGCTTATCTGACAGCTTGCAGCTCTGGGTCCTGTGATTTTGTCAAGATCCTGCTGGAAAACTCTCAAAATCACATCCACTGGTGTGGTGGATGACCCAATTGTCCCCTCACTTGATTGTTTGCCAAGGAGGTCAAGCATCTCTAAATGTGCCCTTTCTTCAAACTAAATTCCTCAGTAATCATCATATGTATTTAAAGTAAAGCGTTTGGAACTGACATGCACACACTGCTATATTTAAAATGGATAACCAGTGGATAAAATGGATATCCATTTGGTTAAATGGATAATCAAAATGGATAAGGATCTGCTGTACAGCACAGGGAAGACTGCTCAATATTCTACAACAAACTTACTGGGAAAAGAATGTGAAAAAAGAATAGATATAGGTATATGCGTGACTAAGTCACTTTGTTATACACCTGAAACTAACACAACATTGTTAATCAACTATACTCTAATATAAAATAAAAAGTTAGAAAAGAGAATACATATGGACAAGTGCCAATGTTTGTGCCGTGTGGTTGTTAATAACCTTGAATGTGACTAAGGTATCCGACAGGGAGAGGGTAAGCCGTCTCATTTACTTGAAGGAATATTACACATTTGTTAAAACTGGCTTACTAGGAATTTGTAATAAGATAGAAAAGCACTTATAAAATTTGTTGGTAAATAAAAAGAAAACCAGGATACACTGCCACACTACTGTAGTATCACAACCATATAAAAGAAATAATCCATCCCAGAAAAAAAAAAATCCTGGAAGGAAATGCTCTGAAATGTTCCGCTGGTTGTCCCTGGAAGGGAAATTCTAGGTAAACTCTAGGTAAATACGCACACTTCAGTTCTTTCCATGTCCACATTTTCTTTAATGTGAAAATGACTACGTTTATGATGGTAATCATTTATCACAAACAAGAGATGGGTGTAGGCTGACTATCCCATGTTCTCCCAGGAGCCGCCTCCACTCCCTGGCTTCGGTTTGCCTTCACGCACCAGTTTTGCAGACATATTTGAGAGCATCGCAACTTGTTTGTAAGTTTGTTTTTAAAACCAGGGCAGATGAGTGTGCCGGACCTGTGGATTCTGTTACTCTGCCAGGAGGCATGTGGATTAGCACCGTCTTTCTTAGACGACAATCAGGCAACGCTCAAGAAAACCCTTGTGACTCTGCACAGTCTTTGATGGAGCAATTCTACAAGTAAGGATTTCTTCTAAGGAAATAATCCTGGCTGTTTGTAAAAATAGAGTTGTAAGGTTGTCCATCACAGCAGAGCTTATAATAATGAACAATTGGAAACAGCAAAAGGAGGCTGGTTAAATAAATTATGCTACATTCGCGTAATGGCATCTTATGCTTTTGAAGGCTATTGAATAAAATGGAAATTATTCAAAATATATCGTTATATGAAATAAGCTGATTATAAAGTGGTATATCACCGAGTGATCCATTTGGTACTGAAATACACATGTGCTAATTAAAAGTAATGGAAAAGTATGCACAAAACGGACAGCTGTGGCTCTGTTTCTGGATGGTAGAAATGGAGGTGATTATTTACATTTTGCTGGATAGGTTTCATTGTTCATCCGACAAACTCATCTTAACCCGTCCTCCACGCGGTAGCTTTTGTCAGCAGGGTGTGTCCCGGGTGAGGCACTTGCCGAGTGAGGTCTGTTGTGCTGGCTGTCGTGCTTGCTGAGCGAGGTCACTGCTGTGCTCAGTGCACAGGGCCCCAGCCATGCTGAGAATCCTTCAGAATCAAGGTGACCATCATAAGTCCTGGGGAAGCAAGCAACACAATAGATCGGTCAGCACCAAGGGGTCTTTGAGGTGGCTCACTGCTTACTTTACAGGGGCTGTGGAAAAGGAAAAAGCCCTTGTTCTGGCTTCCTTGAAAACTGTGCATCCTGAGGAATCTTTCAAATCACCCCCACCCATCTATCCATCCATCAACCCAGCCATCCAACCACCCATTCATTTACGTTACCCGTCTCTCCATCTATCTATCTGCCCATAAATCCAACCACTCATTTACCCACTTACCCACCCATCTAGTCATCTAGCCATTCGTCCATCCATCTGTCTGACCATCTGTCTACTCATCCACCCAAACACCCATTCACTCATCCACTCACTCACCCATCTATCCATCCGCGTGAACAGTTATCCACCCATCCATCCATCTACCCACCTACCCATCTATTCACTCACCCATGCATCCATCCAGCTGTCCTTCTTGTGGCTTCATTCACTTTAAAAACACTGACTGGGCATCTACAACTTGCCAGACCCGGTGTTTGGTTGGTGCCAATGTAAAGGACACGTGCCCACCCACAGGGGGTTCACAGTGGAGGCTGTCTCCATCACTCACACAAAGAAGGATCGTCAGCAGCCTTGGTGTGGCCTAGTGACCAGGTGGTGACCTTGGGGTCCCCACCCAGACTTGGCTGAGAGGATGTGTGGGGGCAGGGGAAGCAGACTTCCTGCGGGTGGAAGCATTTGGGAGTTTCCTCTGACATTAGGACAGGGAAAAGGGCTTTGTCCTGGGACCTGGACTCCATTCCTTTAGACTTGCTGGGCGGTGGCTGGTTCTCAGGGTGAATGGGAGTGTGGGGCACTGGGGAGGCCACACTGAGCCCCTTGTGTCTAAGCTCTGTTTTTCTGGGCCCACCAGCTGCACTGTGGAGAGCAACCTGATCTGGAGACCAGATGGTTCTTCCAGAAATGTTCTGAAGATGCTAGATGTCTAGGACTTTGCTGATGCTACAAAGAGGGTCAGAACCCTCCCCCCCCCCAAATGACTGAAATTGAATTACCAGCTAACTTAGTCCATGAGTTTCTGACAAGGTTCAATTTAACTCAGAAGAGTAAAGGTGATGACATTTATTGGGTTTTTGTTGCTATGGACTGAAATTCTACCACTTATGCCTGGTTTTCAGGCATCTTTCTTGATCTCAAGGAGTGATTCATAGAGAGACCTGGGCCAAATCCTTTAATGTTTGAAATTTCAGGAGATCTGTGAGATTCCTCTCCAAAGAGGTAACAGTTCACTCTCTCACCAACTTCCCTGTACCCTCATCAGCCCCAGATGTGACCAACAGTTTTAAGTTTTGATGCTCTGATGGGTGAAGAATATTATTCTGACATGAATTTCTCTGACCACTGATGAGACTGGACATCTTTTCATGTTTATTGATTACTTGCACCTTTTCTTCTGTGACTAGCTGGTTATAATTGCAGGTGATTTTCCCAGAGACTCTTTGCATTTATGGTAAGTCCCTGAGAGATGGTTCTCAGTTATCACATCTGGAATTAGAGGTACCCTTTGGTACCTGCAGTTAGCTTGGGCCTTCACTATAGCATCCAGCTTGTTTGGTTTTGTGTGTGAGAAGTTCATGAATCTGTTCACTTCCTGCTTCCTTTCTCAAATGACTGGAGTCTGTATCATAGACAGTGTTTATCTGTTTGTATTTTATGCCAGATTGAACTCCTCGATGGCAGAGATTGAGACCCGTTTAACTTTGTGCTTATCCCTTCCACTATTTAGTGGAAAACTCTGAGTTGAGTTCTCAAAGCTTTATAAATTATAATTTAAAAAATTATAATTTCATTTTCCCCTTCCCTTTAAAAACTGTATGTATTTTCCTATTTGGCTCCACCAGGTCTTAGTTGTGGCATGTGGGGTCTATTTCCCTGACTGGGAATTGAGCTTGGGCCCCCTGTGTTGGGAGCATGGAGTCTTAGCCACTAGACCACCAGGGAAGCCCTTTAATTATATATATATTTTTAAAGAGTACCGTTACAGTGGAGACACGCGGCAGATAGTGCCCTACCTAAGGGGGCTTCCCGGGTGGCTCAGTGGTAAAGAATCCGCCTGCTGGTGCAGGAGATATAGGAGACACTGGTTCGATCCCTGGGTAGGGAAGATTCCCTGGAGGAGGAAAGGGCAACCCACTCCAGTATTCTCGCGTGGGAAATCCCAAGGACAGAGGAGCCTGGTGGACCATAGTCCATAGCGTTGCAAGAGTCGGACACGACTGAGCAACTGAGCACGCAGCCACGCATGCTCTACCCAAGTGGTCAGTGTCAGCATCACCAACAGAGGCTGAACTGATGCGGGTACTTAGGACCCACTGTCATGTGTGTGGCGCTTCTGCCCAGTATGCACGGCCCAAATTTAATGGCTAAACACGCTGCAAAACAAGTGGTCTGTTCTCTCCAAAGCTGTCAGAGTCACAGGAGGCAGACTGGCAACAGATCTGGTCCATGTTAGCTGATGGAAACCGGAGCCACGCAGTTCATGCAACATGCGCCTGCGGGGTTGAATCCTGAGTCAGAAAAACGCTGCTTCAAAAGACAGTCTTGGAGCAATTGAGGATTTGGGTCGGGGCTCTATGATAGTAACTTTGTGTCAAGGTTAAATGTCTCAAATTTGATAATAAGTTTGTGGTTACACTAGAGATTGTTTTGTTCTTATGAGTCTATGCTGAAATATCTAAAGGCAACAGGTCATGGTTCTGCAATTTCTAAAGTAGTTCAGCAAAAAAAAAAAGATTCATTACATATGGGGGGAGGGGGAGAAGGGAGGACAGAGGAAACAAGAACACACAAATGTGGCTAAATATTAATAACGGATGAACACAGTAGCGTAGGTGAAACATATATGAGCAATTAGCGCTGTACTACTGTAACTGCTTTAAGAAAGCAGCTTTGGCATTTTCCAAAATAAAAGATTATTTCTTTTTCTGGGCAAGGATATCAACCCCCTCTCAAGTTGTACTGAAATCAAGTGACTTTGGACCTAGAGTCTGTCATACAGAGTGAAAAGTAAGTCAGAAAGAGAAAAACAAATGTCATACACGAACACGTGTACGGGGATCTGAAAAACCTGGTGTGGAGGATCTTACTCGCAAAGCAGAAATAGAGACACAGACATGGAGAACAAATGTATGGATACCGAGGGGGAAAGTGGGTGAGTGGGATGAGCTGGGAGATTGAGACTGACCTGTATACGCTACTGATTCTATGCATGATACAGTAACTGGTGAAATCCCACCACAGAGCGCAGGGAGCTCTGCTCAATGCTCCTTGGCGACCTGAGTGAAAGTGACAGTCGCTCAGTCGTGCCTGGCTCTTTGTGACCCCCATGGACTATACAGGCCATGGAATTCTCCAGGCCAGAATACTGGAGTGAGTAGCCTTTCCCTTCTCCAGGGGACCTTCCCAACCCAGGGATCAAACATAAAGGCAAAGGAAATCCAAAAAGGACAGGATAGATGTAAATGGATAGCTGATTCACTTTGCTTCACAGCAGAAACTGGCACGACATTGTAAGGCAACTATACAGCAATAAAAATCAAAGAAAAGAAAGGAATCAAGCGGCTTTTCGGGGGGAGGTCCAGGGTTGGGGTTGGGCACTAGTACCTGCCAGAGCACATTGTCTGTGACATGAAAGCAGGTTCGTAGCAACGTCTCTGTATGAACTTCCATGAACTTCAGAGGGAAGGCGGGTTTCGATGTTTCTAATACTTCTTTCATCTCATCTCATACTCTATCAACCCAGCATTGATTTATCCCAAGACCGAACTCAAACACAAGGTGATTGTTTAAAGAGAAGCAGACCCTTGGCCATTTTCCAGCGCATCTGATTAGCTCAGGTGGTCATTCCAGAAGAGACCCTGCCCCAACGGGAAGATTTGAGTCACGTACTGATTCTGGTTTCAGTTACTCTCAGGAGAGGTCCATGTTGAGCAAGTTAACTGAATAATCTCTCTCCTTTTTATCCTGAGTTCTGCAGATATGATCCATAGAGAGGCTTTTGCTTGCCAGACGTGAAATGGAATTAAGATTCGTCAAAGCAGTATGATTGACAGGGGCCCAGAGCAGCGGCAGCTGACAGGTGACAGGCGTAAGATGGAGAACAGTAAGCCCAGAATCCACGTGCCTCTCATCTTGACGTGAACCGGATCCTCACTGGGAACACCGAGCACATTCATGGCGACCTTTGTTTGGGTCACTGCTGCTCAGTCACCCAGTCCTGTCCGACTCTTGGCAACCCCATGGACTGCAGCACGCCAGGCCTCCCTGTCCCTCACCATCTCCCGAAGTTTGCCCAAGTTCATGTCCATTGCATCGGTGATGCCATCCAGCCATCCCATCCTCGTGCTTGGGTTAGCAGGGCTGTTTCTAGAACTGAGAGACTGTGCCTGCACCTTGAGCACTTTCAAGGACATGGCTGGAGAGCAGAGTCACATTTCAGAGACCTTCTCCTTAGAGTTAGGAAGGCCGGGGATATAGAAGGGAGAGAGGAGAAGACGGATGGCGCATGGGTCGGGGGCCCTGGCTGTTCAGGCAGTGCCGAGGATGAAGTGTTTTACAAGGCAGGGTTGGCATGAGGCAGAGGAGGAGCTGGAGGTGATGGTGTGCGCAATGGAGGAGGTAGGGCGGGGCATTTTACTGGCCAGCCTGGTACCCGGGGTGGCACTATCCCAGGGCACCTTCATTGGCTGAGTTCAGTGGGCATTCCAGCTTCCCCAGGAGCAAGGGATGGCTCTGGAGCAAGGGCTGGAAAATAAGAACCCAAGTCCACTGTCCCGGGCATGACTTTAGTCTGGAAAAGAGATAAGCGTAGGTTTGGTCAGATAGGTCAGTACATGAGCTGAGCCTGTTTAGATGCAGATAACACAGGTGGTCATTTCAGAGTCCCTTCCATCGGGGGACAGAGGGACCCAGATGACATTTTTCCCGCATGGAGGGTAGGCTCTGTTAGCAGGTCCAGGCATGTGGATTTCACAGTCTAGCTTGATCAGGAACACGAGATCCTGGGCACTGACCTTAAGTCAACAGCTCTTCCTTTGAGTCAGGAAGACATCTAAAAACCACCTTCTCCACTCAGCATCACTTCCGGAAACCGAGGACTCCCCTCCATCATGAGGGAGGAAGGAACAGCGCCAGAGCCGAGGCCAGCATTTTACTTTTAGTAGGAACACATGTCTTCTTTACTTTTCTTGTTTTGCTTCAAACCAACACCAACTCTGTGGAGCAGCAGCTGCCCGGAGCCTGCGGCTTCAAGGCGGCAATTAACCCAAGGCCCGGCAACGCTCACCTGTTGGCCGTGTGGCCGCCCTCCGGAGGGCCCTGGCCTTCTAATTAATGGGGACATAGATGCCATTGTGCTCCCTCACAGAGAGGCTGAGGTGATTGGAGGCAGGTGACTGCCGGACTTAACACAGTGATTTGATGTCTGACCTTTACTCCTCATTTTAAGCAGAAGAATGAACAGCTATAATTGTGTGCTGTGTTATTTTCTCTGTATCTAACCTTCGACATTACCTCCGGGCAAATACCTGCTCTTCCCTGGGCCGTAGGAGAGGGCTTCCTTGTTTACTCATTTAATTCTCAGTGCAACACCCTCCCCTGCCCAGCATCCCATCTCCCTGGGTTGACATTTTCAGCTGAAATGGAAGAAGGGAGAAAAGGGTAGGTGGTAAGCCTTTATATATCTTGATTCTGAGCTGAAGACTTTCTTTCCTGTTTCAGAGGACCTGAGCTATCTGGCCCGTATGCTTTAGTCAGATGCTATGGGTTCCCTGGGGTGACTCTCCTGTCCCCGCTGCACCCTCTCACAGGGCACAGGAGCAAATAGTGTTCGGGACTGGCTTAGTCTGAGGCGGGATGGACCTGGGTGGGCTGTGCCTCCTCTTGGTGACTGGGGACTCAGTTCTGGCCAACGAGACTCGAGTTTCCTTTTTTTTTTTTTTCCCAGCAGCTTCTGTGAAAGTTCTTCCCTACTTGTGAGAGAGCCAGTGTTTCTTTTTCTCTCTGAAGGTGAACAAAGAGTGCTTCGAATGCCAGTTTCAGCTGTCCCAGAAGTGGGAGTGAAGCTTGGGGGACGATGATGGAGATGGCAGACTCTCAATGTGGGTGATGCTGTTGGGCTGCCTGGTCAACACTTCCTGGTGCCCCATCTACCCTGAGTTTGGTGCCCTGTGAGCCCATGACTTCCAGAGTGTGCAGGAGTTTTGTTTCTTGCAACCCAAAGCCTCTGAACAGGTGCCATCCCGACTGCCTTTCTCGGGTTTAACTTGAGTAGGTCCTCTCCTGCTTCTCATGAATTTCTCCACCATTCTTTCTTGCATTCTTCGGGGACTTGCGTGTGTGTCCAGAACTGATGGAAAAAACTGCTGAATGAATCGTCCCCCCTCCTTCCTGGGTCTCCCGATTTCTTCCTTGCCTACATTTGAGTATTCTGAGCTCCACATCCTCCAACGTCCAGTTCCAGCGGCATCTTCCTGACTCCCAGGAAGATGCCGGCATTGTGCAGCGGTTAGGCAGGGACCAGTTAGGCAGCTTCTAAGGGATCAGCATTGTTAGGAATGGTTTGAGCTTGTACTGGTATTACAAGGATCTAATACCAGTGGCTTAATGGAGACAGGCGTCTATTCCTCACTTATGTGAAAGTCTGAGCAGGAATGCGGTTCTGCTCCACGAAGTCGTCAGAGTACAAGCTCCTCCTCCCTTGGGGTTCCACAGTCCTGCATGTGTTGTCTTTGTCTGCTTCATCCAAGAGGGTTGACCACCATGTCCTCACTGTGACCAGCAGGAGTGGCCAGAGGGGAAGAGGAGAGCTTGCCCCTTCCTTTTAAGACGCGCCATTTCTCCGGGTCGCAGCCTACTGGTTTGCTGTTGCTATTTAGTCACTAAGTCGTGTCCTACTCTGCAACCCCATGGACTATAGCACGCTAGGCTCCCCTGTCCTTCACATTCTCCCAGAGTTTGCTCATATTCGTATCCACTGAGTCAGTGGTGCTGTCTAACCATCTCATCTCTGCTGTCCCCTTCTTCTCCTGCCCTCAATCTTTCCCAGCATCAGGGTCTTTTCCAATGAGTTGCTTTCTCGAATCAGGTGGCCAAAGTATTGGAGCTTCAATTTCAGCATCAGTCCATCCAATGAAAATTCAGGGTTGATTTCCTTTAAGATTGACTGGTTTGATCTCCTTGCAGTCCAAGGGACTCTCAAGAGTCTTCTTCAACACTACAGGTCAAAAGCATCAATTCTTTGACATTCAGCCTTCTTGATGATCAAGCTCTCACATCCGTACATAACTACTCGGAAAACCATAGCTTTGATTATGTGGACCTTTGTCAGCAAAATGATGTCTCTGCTATTTAACATGCTGTCTAGGTAGGTCATAGCTTTCCTTCCAAGGAGCAAGCATCTTTTAATTTCATGGCTTTTGGTTAAAACGGAATTAAATAACCTTAGCCAGCTGCAAAGGAGTCTGGGAAGTGTAGTCTTTATATTCTCGGTGGCTCTGAGTCCAGCTTAAAGTTTGATTACAGTGAAGGCAGGCTGGATAAGGCACAAGGGCAACTTGACCTTTCTGTTGGACATTATTGCCTCCATCACAGATGGGTGCCTAGTAATGCATGTTTCCACATATGACTCTACACAACACATGAAATGTAGCTTGGTCTCATTCCCGCTAAAGGAGAAAGAAACCCAGTGAGTGATCATGCAGCTGGCCCAGCAAGGCACAGAGCAACCTCAAGCCACATTCTCTAGCTTAAATATAACCCCATCCTTCCAACAATACTCGCCTGGTTTGGTAAATCTCAGAACGTACAAAACATACCCCACAGCAACATAAGAAACGTCCCCTGCGCCTGCCCAGCAAAGCCTAGATGAGAACTCTCAAATTGGCTTCCAACTCCATGCAGGACACCTCTATTCTGAGTGCCTGATGCCTTCCAGCCCGGGGGGCTCAGAGAGCGGCTGAAGGAGAGGCCGTGCCAGATGAGCTGTAACGTTATGTTCAGTACATGCAATAAACTGCTTATTTCAACCAGAGAAATCTAGGCTATTCTAATTAATCGAAAAAGAACTTCTTCTACCCCTCCAATCGTTACACAAATATTTTTAAATGTGCTGCCTTCAAGGAGGGCCTGAATAATCAGCCTGCTCCCAGGTAAGCCACATCCATATTGGATCCTGATAGATTCTGGATTTGCATTCTTTCTTTCTTTCTTTTATTTTTTTTTTTTGAGTTTCAAAATTAGATTTCATTTCTTATTTTTAAAATTTACTTATTTTTTAAATTTACTTATTTTTTAATTGGAGGATAAGTGCTTTACAGAATTTTGTTGTTTTCTGTCAAACATCAACATGAATCAGCCGTAAGTATACATGAAGTGTCCCTCCCCCATCCTGGTCTCTAAGTCTCGAGGACAAGACTGTGCCTACAGTATCGGCATCCTCAGATACTAGAAGAACCTTGAGAAGGCAGACCACTGGTCCAGGCTCATCAGTGTTAGGATCTGGAAGAAGGTTTCTGTGGTTGAGTCAGCTGGACCCTCACTGCCTATGACCTTCATCTTTGGGGAATTTGTAGCCCACATTGGACTCCCAGAGGCCCTGAGAAGGGTTGCTATAAATAACTCAGTTTAACTTTGTTCACTCCAGTCTGTCTCAAACTTATTTAACCATCCTTTTTAGGGTTATAGTTTTGTTTCTTTAAAAATTATGACTGTGATGTATTTTGAGCATATGGGAAGTTCAGAGACTAGAGTAAGTACCCTGGTGCTTTTTTTTTTTTTTGGCTGTTGTGCTCCATGTGGGATCTTAGTTCCCTGACCTCCTATAGAACCTGTGCCCCCTGCAATTTATGGAAACACAGAGTCTTAACCACGGGTCTGCCAGGGAAGTACCCTGGTGCCTAACACCCTCTACATTCAGTGTTAACATTTTATCAAGTTGTTTCAACTTCAAAAAAATTCAGCACCTTTTCCACATAACACTTATGGCGATCATAAGCAGCCCACAGTGGGGATGCTCGCCTACTAGGTGAGCTCCCCCATGAGACCTGGCCTCCACATTCATGCTCCACACCAATGCTAATTAGCCCTCTGGAAGCACTTGAAAAATTAAGAAGAAGCTGGAGTTTGGGAATCCCGGCCCGGGGACGATGGCTCCTGTCGAGGCAGCGTCGAGGCATCATCGAGAGGAGAAGTGACTGGAGGGGATCTGGAGGTGCCTGGAGAAGCAGAATGTCCAGAGGAGTAGACAAGGAGCCGGAGGTCCACGGCCCCAGGAGCTGGGGAGGAAGGTGGGAGCGTGGAGCGTGAGGCCAGCCGTGCTCAGCGGGGCAGAGCTGCTGAAGAAGCAGATGCTGCCAGAAAGGTCACTCGGCTTAATTATCCAGCGTCTTTACTGCGTTCCTGAGATGTGCCAGCTTTGTGCAGGTGTTGAGATCTCAGTTCTGTTAGAGGAAGCAGCTTAGCGAGCACTGGGGAGGGAAGCCAGGTCTCAGTGCTTTAGTTCGGGATGAGAGCACCAGGTGCAGAGGGAACTGGAGACCAAAGGTGGGTTTGGATGAGTCTCTGGGTCAATGTCCGTGTTAAGATGGCAGATCGGTAGAATTGTTGGAGATGGAGGAGAAAAGATCTCAAAAAGAAAAGAGAGTGAGGGAGCTAGAGGGGGAAGGGTTGATTCAGAGCTGGGGGAGGGGGCGCGAACGAGAAGCAACCAGGGCATTTGGAACCCCACTCACATGGACCTGACGGACCCCCCTTGAGGGTTGCGATTAATATTTCAGACGAGGTCAGTATCTGGCAGTCACAGATCCACTGATTTCTGACCACGGAGGAGGTGGCCCTGAAGGATGTGTTGAACGTCAAATGCTCTCAACTGCGTGGGGCTCCTTCTCAATTACTGTCTGCCAGTCCTACAGTTCTCTTCCTATACTATCCAACCCAAGGGGCACCTCGCAACGAGTAACCATCTCTGTCAGATCCCTGGGGCCCAAATCAAGCCCAAAGGATTGAAGGATGTCATGAGAGCGCTGATGCCTCTCGGCCTCCACTCTGCTAGCCAACGAGTATTGGCACATGCGAGTCCGTTCTGTCCAAAACTAATTCGGTTCTTCAGAACGCAAGCACTTTCCAAAGACCATCTGTTTACTCTTCTGCTTAAGGAACTCCGTTCTCCTGCAGCCTCCTAGGACTGGATTCAATAAATTCTGACACGGAAGGGTATTTGTTTGGCGGGCCTAGACATTGAATGTTTTCCAAATGGTACATTATTGATATTAAAACCGATTTGTGCATCACCAGCCATCAAAGAAATGTACTAAATAATATCTCCAGGAATGAAAAGGATTTTGAGGAGCTTGTCTGCACACATTTATCAGCAGAAACACTAGGCTCAACCATAAAACTCAGCAAGAGAGAAATCTATGGATCCAGACATACAAACAAAGCCTCCTTACATATATTCAGAATTATTGTTGCTGTTTAGTTTGCTAAGTTGTGTCCAACTCTTTTGCAACCCCATGGACTGTAGCCCACCAGGCTCCTCTGTCATCCATGGGATTTCCCAGGCAACAACACTGGAGTGGGTTGCCATTTCTTTCTCCAGGGAATCCTTTCAACCCAGGGAGGGAACTGGGGTCTCCTGTTTGGCAGGCAGATCCTTTACCATCTGAGACAATGGGGAAACCCATATTCAGACCTAAACCCACCTCAAAACAGCCAACAAAAAGCAAGCTGTCCCAGCCAGCCCCAGCTTCACTCCCTTCTCCCAGCTGTTGGCTGCTGTGTACAAAAGGAAGATTTATGATGAGAGAGACTCGGATACGGTTCCCAGTCCCCACCTCGCTGCACACAGGAGCTGTGTTTGATCTTGAAGAAGTTATTTCAACTCGCCAAAGCCCCAGTTTCCTCGTAAAATGTTCTCCTCATAAGATTAGGTAAATCAGTCCAGTTCAGTCGCTCAGTTGTGTCTGACTCTTTGCGACCCCATGGACTGCAGCACGCCAGGCTTCCCTGTCCATCACTAATTCCCGGAGCTTCCTCAAACTCATGTCCATCGAGTCAGTGATGCCATCCAACCATCTCATCCTCTGTCGTCCCCTTTCTCCTCCCGACTTCAATCTTTCCCAGCATCAGGGTCTTTTCCAATGAGTCAGTTCTTCCCATCAGGTGACCAAACTATTGGACATTCAGCTTCAGCACCAGTCCTTCCAATGAATATTCAGGACTGATTTCCCTATGACAAGTAGCACACAGTAGGTCAATACATCTTACTTTACCTCCTTTCCTGTCCACAGCTCTGTCCCCAGCTTGCACGTGGACACTGAGAAGTAAGTTGGATTATCCTGCCTTCACTGGAGTGGGTTTGCTCGCTGGCTGTTTGCTGTCTCCAAGAAGGTAATTTCCTAACACACAACACTAAGCAGAGTAGTGGATATTTAATCAACGTTCTGTTGAATGCACAAGGATCCCGTAGAATATAATTCAGTGAGTAACTTAAGTAAAGCAACGGCATAAATATTTAAAGTCTCATTGAGGATGCAGCTGTAAATCTGTATTGATTGTTGCTGCATGTTTTATAGAATGTTATGAATTTCCGTACATCACCACAATGAAGAAGGACAGGTCTCCCCAGGACTGAAGGCGGGCTCCGTTTTTATTGCTCATGGAGGGTGGACTCTGTAGTCTGCTTTGTCATCATTAGGGGTTTCCAGGCCAGTCAAGGGGCTTCCAAGGGTGACTGCAGCTGATTTCTTCTGAATTTTATAAAATTATTTAAATATTAGGACTGTAGTTTTCAAACAGAATCACCAGTGGTACATGAAATAATTGACTTAAATATTACTTTTGAAATACTTTAGTGACAAGTCTTTGAGGACTATAATTTAAAAAAATCATGTCTTTTCAAATATGTTAGAGTCCAATTTTAACCAGGTGGGGCTACCAGTCTAGTCACATGGACTGACCCTGGAATAAGGCTTCTCGAGTTATCTCTGTGCCCAGGTATGAACTTCCAATAAATGAGTGGCTGTGAAGGAGATTGTGGCTCTACCCTGGCCTTTTTCTGAGTTAAGCATGTATACACTTAATCATAGCTTAGCTGGTAAGGAATCCACCTGCAATGCAGGAGACCCTGGTTTGATTCCTGGGTTGGGAAAATCCCCTGGAGAAGGGATAGGCTACCCACTCCAGTATTCCTGGGCTTCCCTTGAGGCTCAGCTGGTAAAGAATCTGCCTGCAATGCAGGAGATCCTGGTTTGATTCCTGGGTTGGGAAGATCCCCTGGAGAAGGGATAGGCTACCCACTCCAGTATTCCTGGGCTTCCCTTGTGGCTCAGCTGGGAAAGAATCCACCTGCAATGCGAGAGACCTGAGTTCGATCCCTGGGTTGGGAAGATCCCCTGGAGAAGGGAAAGGCTGCCCACTCCAGTATTCTGGCCTGGAGAATTCCATGGACTGTATAGTCCATGGGGTCGCAAAGAGTCAGACATGACTGAGTGACTTTCACTTCACTCTTAATCATAGAACCCATATGTTATGCCCAGTTAAAGGCCAGGCAAACTCAAATGCATCTTTCTGGCACATGTTCCCATAATACGCGTCTGTCAGATGGACGGTTACCTTTGTGCTGTGATAACGCTGTCTTATGGTGGTTTTAGAAGTTGTGCAATTGGAACTTTTGCTCATCAAAATACACTGTTAAGGAGTGAAAAGGCATATCAAAGACCCAAGAAGATACCTGCTGCACATATGCCTAATAGGGGACTTGTATCCAAATTATATAAAGAGCTCCTACAAGTCAATTAAAAACAGATGACCCAATAAACATGGGAAAAGACTTGAACAGGTGTTTCACAAAAAAAGGGTATTCAAATGGCAAATACGAGCATAGAAGGCATTAGATATTGTTCATCAGGAAATGCACATTTACTTATTTATTTTATTTTTGGCTGCATTAGGGCTTCCTTGCTGCATGTGGGCATTCTCTCGTTGCAGAGAGCGGGGCTACTCTCTAGTCAAAGTGTGTGGGTTTCCCACTGCAGTGTTTTCTCTTGCTGCGGAGCCTATGCTCTCGGCCCTTGGGCCTCAGTAATGGTAGTACATAGACTCCCACGCTCTAGAGCACAGGTCCAATATTTATGGCACATGGGCTTAGCTGCTCTGGTGCGGCATGTGGGATCTTCCTGGAGCAAGGATCAAACCCGTGTCTCCTACACTGGTAGATTCTTTACTACTGAGCCACCAGGGAAGCCCCAGGAAATGCAAATTTACATCATAATAAGACATCACTGTGCAGTCTCCAGAATGGCTAAAGCTGAGAAGATTGTGAATACTAAGTGTTGGTGACAATATGTGGAGCTATTAGAGCTCTCATCCATCGCTGGTGGGAGAATTAATTTCTATGATCTCTTTGGAAACCTGTTCGACAGAATCTAGTACAGGTGTGCAAGCATATATCCTATAACCTAGAAATCGGAGTCTTAGATACACACCCAGGAGATGTGACGTGCATCTATCCCCCCAAGGAATGTACAGAAGTGCTCATCCCAGCTTTATTTGAAAACTGAAAACAACTCAGCGTTTATCAAGAGTAGACATACAACAGACTACTACGCAGAAATGAAAAGAACAAACTACAGCTATAGGCAACAGCATGACTGATGCTCACAGAAAAAAGGCCAGACCCAAAAGAGTGTACACAATGTAACCGTTTATAAGATGTTTCTGACTCTTTGCGGCCCCATGGACTGTACCGTCCATGGAATTCTCCAGGCCAGAATACTGGAGTCGGTAGCCTATCCCACCAGGGGATCTTCCCAACCCAGGGATCAAACCTGGGTCTCCCGCATTGCAGGCAGATTCTTTACCAGCTGAGCTATCAGGGCAGCCCCTTATAAGATGTTTAAGAACAGGCAAAACAAACGTGCAAGAGAAGAGGTCAAAATAGTGATTCTGTGCGTGTGTGTTTTTTGTACAGTGTGACTGGTACAGAAGAATGTGGGAATATTCCACGGTGTCATAACCATTCTACTTCTTGATCAGGGTTGATGATTACTTGGTTGCAGAAATATATAAAACACTAGACTAGAAATCAGGGTGGAAATTTTTCTCCGTAGAGGGTTGGTTGTTAAGTATTGCCAGCACACCGCTAGATCCGATTTCTTTTCCATCTTTATTGTAACGTTACATATACATAGTAAGAGAGGATGCACGTCTTAAGCTTTTTCTCAGTGGATTTCTTTACATATCTTTTGAGACTCAGGAATTGCAGATACCTGTAAGAATCATGTGTATCTCCTTTTAGAACTGGTGAGTGTTAAAGGCAGAAGACAGGGAATATTTTAGGTAACTATAATGGATGATAATGAAAATTTGCTCTTGTTGGGCTTATTCACAAAAAGTACCTGCACAGTTAAAATGTTAAAGTTTTTTTAAAATCACTTTATATATGGCATAACATAAGCATCTTATAACACACTCAGTCTCTGTTAGTTTATTTAAAAAATCCTTCTCCTTCTTATAATTGCCTTGCTTAATATACCGTATATTTTAATTATCCAACTTAGAGGGTTTGGGAAGACCTAAAATATTGTCGTGCATCAGAACATTAGCAACCTATTTAGCAGTATTTTTTAAAACCAAAGGCCTAGAGGACAAATTTATCAAGTGTATATTACACATATGATTTCTTTAAGTGTTTGTTTCTGCTTCATTTCAAACATCCTCATTGTCTAAGCTGATGGATTTTTATTTTAATTAGTTTTAAATTCCAGGAGAGCGATCTTAATGTTTTAAGATGTTGGCAGTTGACCAGTGATAAACCATGAGCCCAGTTCTGTCAGCGTGGAGCTGACAGCCACACAATGGTCTCTGGAGACCTGGACTCAGTCTCAGATGTGTACCAGATCGAGGCCAGTGAAAAAAGTTCTTGTCTTGGCAAGAAATGGAAAGAGCCTGGCACTTTCTTCAAAAGTGGCTTTTTTTTTAAAAAAAGGAGGCAAGTAAAAAGAAAAAACAACAACAACAACAACGCTTGCCATGGATGTCAAAATCCCAGCAAGTTATTTTGTGACTGGCAGCCAACTGATGGTAGATTTTACATGAGATCCAGAGCAGCTGATGCAACACTGAAGAAGAAGAACGTTGGGAGACACCACCTGACTGCAAGCCTTCTTATAAAGCTACAGACAGTGCGGTCCTGGTGAGGGACCAGACACGCAGACCAGCAGAGGAGAGGAAGAGAGAGAGAGGCAGAACCGCGAACACAGAGCCAACTGGTCTTTGACAAAAGGCAAAGACAACCAAAACGATGGAGAAAAGAGCCTTGTCAACAAATGGGCAACTGAACATCCACATGCCAAAAAAAAAAAAAAGAAAGAAAGAATTTACAGATATTTGCAGTGGATGCAACAAGCTTATTAGATGCTGGGAGTCAGAAATGTTGGATGATGTGCCAGAGCAGGGCTACCAAGGGGAGTGAGGACTTCTTTCCTGAAAACTCTAATAGGAAGAAATCCTGCCTAATTAGGAAGGTCAGCGCCGCCTGTGAAGGTTGCTGGGATTCTGCATTTTTCACCCCCTGACTAGGCTGCCTCTGCTGCTCTTTCTTTATCGTGCCCAGGGGTGACGCAGAGCGATCAAAATGTGTCGAGGCTTAGTACACCCAACCAGGGGCTTCCGCTTCAAGCAAAGAGGAGAACAGAATAAACACTCATTGGCCTTTTCCTGGCTTATCTAAATAGGCTCGTTAATGGTCGCTTCCAAAAAAATATATTTTGCCTCTTTGAGTAGGAGAAAATCAATAATAATACTAGGTTTATGTGAAGGTCAGTCGGTTCAGCACTTAGCGTCTCTCATCCTCAGATTTTAAAGGGAGTGATGAAGGAACATTATTTCTGACAATCCTGCATGGGAAATGTCTTGACTGAGATTCTTGGACTTAATAAAAGATTTATGGTGGAAATTCTGCAAGTAATATCTTGTTAAAATAACTTCTGTGCTAACCTCAAGTGACAAATGATTGCTCAAACTTGTTTCTACGGCTCCTGGGCCTTCTCTTTAATCTTTTATTAGCTCTGTTCTCCAAACTTGAAATACAAGGGCCGACAATTGTTTTGGTCCATTATCTTTGATTCGAGTGTCTCTTTGCTATATTTGGAGATGTGTTTTCTTTTTCTGAATTACAAATGAAGTAAATGTCACCATTTGATGGTAATGGACGGCATTTAAATACGCTCTGAATGTCATCTTGCTTAAAAGTCAAGACCCCTGTAAGCAATGTTAAGTGATAGGCAGAGGGTATTTTCTGGGATAGAGCAGACGGTGGAATGAGTTCACAGTTCTGGGTGAAAACCAGAAGCAGTGGCTGCCCTTGGCTTTCCAGGAAATCTGTTGTACTGAGAGCTTTATTGTTATAAAATTTACACTAAAGTTAAAATAAAGCACAGCACAAGTTCTGGATATTTCAGAGAGGAAGAGAAGCCGGAATCAGTCTGTTGAGTGTGGGAAGGTGTTCGTGGTTGTCTATATTATGGACTGCATTGTTTGCCCAGAAATTCACATGTTGAAGTTCTAACCCTCAATATTATTACATTTGGAGATGAGCCTTTAAGGAAGCCATTTACATTAAATGAGGTCAAGAGGGTGGGCTTTCACCTGGTATGATTCGTGACCTTATGAAAAGAGGCCGAGACACAAGGACTGCGTGCACACAGAACAAAGCCTGCGTGAAAACACAGAGGAGGTGACCGTCTGTGAGCCTGGGAGAGTCCTCACTGAAAACCAGTCCGCTGGCACCTTACCTTGCCTTTCCAGCTCCCAGAACTGTGGGAAAATGTATTTCTGCTGCTTGAGCCACCCAGGTTGTGACACCTTGTTATGGCAGCCCTAACAGATGAATACATCCACCCATCAGCAAGCCTGGTCTCCCTTGCAGCTCAGGCATGGCTATGTGGCCTATCCTAGCTACTGAGGGATACAGAGAAGTCTCCCGGAGCTTCTGGAGGAGACTTCCTCTTTAAGAGAGAGAGACAGAGAGACAGGTGAGGAGACCCTTCACCCATCTCTTCTTGTGCTTGAATGTTATTGTATGAGGATGCCTGGAGCTGCTGCTGCACCTTCAGACCCTCCAGGGCAGGCCAACAGAATCTCCAGGGCACGGCCCCAGAGCCCTGATGCCATGGAGCCATGGGCCAACCCGGGAAACTGCTCATCCCTACACTCTCTGAGAGCTGAGAAGAATAAATCCCATATAAAAACCATTTTACTTGAATACACAAACTTGGGGTGAAATATGCTAAATGACACTGTGATGAAAAACAATAGGGCTTCCCTGGGGCTCCAGTGGTTAAGAATTCGTGCTTCTACTGCAGGGGACACAAGTCTGATCCCTGACTGGGGAAGTTCCCCTTGCTTCTTGGCATGGCCAAAAAGCAAAACAAAACAGAAAAGAGAGAACAAAAAGCCAACAACAAAGGACGTCTTTTGAAAGGTCTCATTCCTAATGGTACCATATGAGAGGTGTTGCCTCATTCTGGAGAACTGTAATAACCTAGGCCATTAGAAAGTTGAATCTTCAGCCTAGAGTTTCCCAGTGTTGGCGTTACCTCCTGACTGTGAACAGTTACAATGGCTGTGTGTGTTTCCAGCATAATTGGCATGGATTGACACTCTGCAGTTCTCAGGGTTTTCCCCCAAATATCCTCCCTAAATATTACTAGAATTTGTTGTTGTGCGGTCACCAAGGTGCATCCGACTGTTTGGACCCCATGGCCTGCAGCATGCCAGGCTCCCCGGTCCTTCACTATCTCCCAGAGTTTGCTCAAACTCATGTCCATTGAGTCGGTGATGCCATCCAACCATCTCATCCTCTGTCATCATCCCCTTCTCCTCCTGCCCTCAATCTTTCCCAGCATTAGGGTCTTTCCAATGAGCTGGCTCTTAGCATCAGGTGGCCAAAGGACTGGAGATTTAAGTTCAGTATCACTAGAATTTGCCCTCCTAAAATTTCTTCCACGAGCATCCAACCTATCATCTTGCTTTTGTATAGTTCTCATGGCCTCCCTCAAGAGCAATGAGAAGTGTTCACACAACAACCAGAGAAAGCCTGTGCACAATGAAGAAGACCCAGCATAGCCAAAAGTGAATAAATAATAAATAAATAAAAACTTAAATAATTCAAATCACAGTACCACACGTGCATGGTTAGAAAAATTGGTTGTGCCGAGGGCCTTACGATGGGTCTCTTACCCCGCTGTTCCTCTCCCAATCTGCTCCTTAAAGATAATCATTTAAACCATTAAATCATTTACTAATTTTGTATTTGCATTTTCCTTTCCCATTTAATTATAATCATTATTTTATTAAAAAAATAATTTGTATCTATACTTAATTATCTACAGTTTGGCAGCTTCTTAAAAAGTTAAACTTAAATTTACTGTATGCCCTAGTAATAATTCACTCTTAGGTATTTACCCAAAAGAAACAAACACATATGTTCACACAGAGATTTGCATGAGAATGTCCACAGCAGCATTATTCATTGCAGCCAAATGGTGGAAACAACCCAATGTAGACCAATGTTTTTGTTGTTGTTGTCTAGTTGCTAAGTTGTGTCCAACTCTGTTGCGACCCCATGGACTGTAGCCCACTAGGCTCCTCTATCCATGGAATTTCCCAGACAAGAGTACTGGAGTGGGTTGCCATTTCCTTCTCCAGAGGATCTTCCCGACCCAGGGATCGAACCTGCATTTCCTGTATTGCAGGCGGATTCTATCCCACTTGTACTACATTCACACAGAAAAGCTATTCACCAGTAAAAAGCGATGAAGCACTGGCACACGCTGCAACATGGATGGGCCTTAAAAACATTAAGCTACGTGAAAGAAGCCAGAAACAAAAGACCACATATTGTATGACTCCATGTATGCAAAATGTCTGGAAAAGGCAGATCTATACAGACAGGAATGTTCGTGGTTGCCAGGAGCTGGGGGTGGGAAGAGGGAATCATTGCAAATGGGCACAGAGTTTCTTCCTGCGGCAGCAGAAACTCTGCTGGGCTCTGTGAATTTACTAATAAGCATTGCATTGTACATTAAAAGAGTGAATTTTATGGCATGTAAATTACACCTCAAGAAAGCTGGTAACATATAAAAAGTGACATCATTCTTTCTTGTTCCATCAAGTAGAAGCAGCGCCCTGCACTTTCTCTTCCATCTCCCACCCCCTCGCCTCTCCCTTTCCACTCCCCAGCTTCTCCTAGTTGTTTATTTACTTTGGTTTTGCAGAGAAGGCCATCATTTTATTTTGATTCTCTTCAAATAAACTCTCTAGAATTAAAGCTAATAACCAGCATTTACGTTAACATGATTATGCAAATATTTCTTCAGAAAAGAACTTACATTGTGACTGCATTTCCTTCTCAACGGTTCCAATGTCATTTTTCCTGGACCACTCAAAGGGGAATGTCCAAATGGATTCTGCACTTTTGCCTTTCATCAATTCATTAGAATAATGTCACATCTTACTCTTTCGCTATATTTGAGCAACGCTTCTCTTATACCTTTGAACCCTTCCCCTGCCCCTGGATTTAAAAAAAAAAAGCTATTTCAGAATAGTTTTAGATTTACAGAATGATATGTATGTATGTTAATTGCTCAGTTGTGTCTGACTCTTTGGAGCCTGCCAGGCTTCTCTGTCCATGGAATTCTCCAGGAAAGAATACTGGAGTGGGTAGCCATTCCCTTCTCCAGAGGAACTTCCCAACCCAGGGACTGAACCCTGGTCTGCTGCATTGCAGGCGGATTCTTTACTGTTTGAGCCACAGGGAAGTCCTTCAAAGGTGAAGGTAATACAAGAGAGTTCTAACATACCCTACACCCAGTTTCGGCTGTCATCAACCATGTACAATAGATAGCACATTTGTCTCTATTAATGAACTGACATTGCTATGTCATCATCAGCTAAAGTCCATCCTTTATTCAGATTGCCTCAGTTTTAATGTAATGTCCTTTTTTGATTCCATTCTGGAAACTGCAGTACCTTGAATCATCATGCCTCCTCAGGATCCTCTTCACGGTGATGGTTGCTCTGACTTCCCTTGTCTTGATGACCTTGACAGTTTCCAGGGAACTGATTAGGTATTCTGTAGGGTGCCCTTCGATTGGAATTTGTCTGATGTTTTTGTCATTTTTAGATGGAGGTTATGGGCTTTGGGGAGGAAGGTCAGAGGGGTAAAGGGCCATGCTGATTGTATCTTATCGAAGGTCCAGACCATCAGTAAGACTTATCACTGTTGATGTTGACCTTGATCACCTGGCTGTGGTTGTATCATCAGTTTCTCTGCTGGAAAGTGACCTTCCCACCTCCCTTGCTGTCCTCTTGGGAGGAAGTCACCATGGACAGCCCGTGCTTCACTCGTGAGAGTCAGGCTCTACCTCGTGAAAAGCAGAACATTTATGTAAGTTGTTTGCAATTCTTCCGCACAGAAACTGCCTATTCTCTCCTATTTATTTATCTAATCATCCATTTTTATTAGTATGGACTCATGAATAGAGCATTGTTTTTATGTCTTCTTAAATCTATGTGAAAATAGAGAAAGTACATTGCAGAATCCCAAATCCATGGACATTGACAACAAAACTGGGTAACACTGTGTGCTCTGTGCTAAGTCACTGTAGTCGTGTCTGACTCTGTAGCCCACCAGGCTCCTCTGTCCATGGGATTCTCCAGGCAAGCATAGTGGAGTGGGTTGCCACTTCTTCTCCATCTCAGGGATTGAACCCATGTCTCTTACGTCTCCTGCATTGGCAGGCGTAATTACCTGCCAATTACCACTAGCACTACCTGGGAAGCCAGGGGGAAATCGAAGGAGACACTATACAGCAAAATCCCCAATTGATGGCATTTACAACGAAGCTAGTGGCCCTAGATTGTCTCTGTCCACTCCAAAGTAGGAGTGAGTGGGAGAAACACCGAGAGCCATGACTTGAGTGTCATTCATGCTTGTGCAGGACGGAGGTGGAAGAGGAGATGGAGGGGCACCGAATGAATCTGCGTACAGGACATCCCAAACACCAGGGGGACTCATGGGAAGCAGGCGGTAGCAGCTGGAATTGGATGATGGCGATCTGTCGTCTCTCAATAAGACTCAAGGGCAAGGGACCCATGGGAAGCACTGAAGGGTCCCTCAGAAGGGAGAAAATGCTGGGAATGCATTAAAAACTGAGCAGAAAAGGGACAGGAGAAAGGAGGGAAAGAAACAGCCAGGTTAAAAGAGAGCAGAGGAACAGATGCTGAACACAAACCGCAATATTTTGAGCGTTGCAGGCAAACAACAGAAGAGGGAACTCTGTGAAGTTAGGAGAGCTTTTTAGGATACTCCCTCATTCCTCATTGCTGACAAAAGTCTGTCTAGTCAAAGCGATGGTTCTTCCAGTACAGATGTACAGATGTGAGAGTTGGACCGTAAAGGAGGCTGAGCACCCAAGAATTGATGCTTTCGAACTGTGACTCTTGAGAGTCCCTTGGACAGCAAGGAGATCAAACCAGTCAATCCTAAAGGAAATCAACCTTGAATATTCTTTGGAAGGACTGATGCTAAAGTTGAAGCTCCAATACTTTGGCCATCTGCTGCAAAGAGCCAACTCTTTGGGAAAAAAAACCCCTGATGCTGAGAAAGATTGAGGTCAGGAGGAGAAGAGTGTGGCGCAGGAAGATATGGTTGGATGGCATCGACACAATGGACATGAATTTGAGCAAATTTGGGAAGATAATGAAGGTCAGGGAGAATCCCATGGAGAATCCCATGGACAGAGGCACCTGGCATGCTGCAGTCCATGGGATCACAAAGAGTTGGACATGACTGAGCAACTGAACAGCAACAAATCGGTGGTAGTATTAATTTTACTATTGTGGGGTGCTTGTATGTGCAACATGGGATAAAATAAATTATTAATTATAGAGCATTCTAATTATTTTTTCAAAAAATATTCGTTTATTTGGCTATGCTGGGTCTTAGTTGCTGCATGTGGGACCTTGGTTTCCCTGACCAGGGATTGAATTCACATCCCCTTCACTGGAAAGCAGATTCTTAACCACAGAACCACCTGGGAAGTCCCTAGGGCATACTGATTCTATCATTCCCTATGACTTTGAAAACCAGGGGTTTCAGTGAGGAAGAAAGGAGATAGAGAGGTAAGAGAGAAGAAGCAATAGCAGTAAGAATTCGTGAGATAGTTTACTTCCATGTGTGTGTGCGTTTGTGTGCCTCTTTATTTGTTTTCTAGCTCTGTCTGCTGAAACCATCTGGATACAATGACCAACTGTATCATAGTCTCCTAGGGCTATCATTGCAAAGTACCACTGTCTGGGGGGCTTAACCCAAAGAAGTGGACTTTCTCATAGTTCTGGAGGCTGAAGTCTGAGATCAGTGTGTTAGAAGCAGCCCCTCACCAAATACAGAATTTCCTAGCACCTTGGTTTTTGGACTTCCTAAACTCAAGATTGATGAGAAACAAATTTCTGTTGTTTATAAGCCACCCAACTTCATGGTATTCAGTTATTGCAGCCCAAGTCGATTCAGTTCAGTTCAGTTCAGTCGCTCAGTCATGTCCGACTCTTTGCGACCCCATGAATCGCAGCACGCCAGGCCTCCCTGTCCATCACCATCTCCCGGAGTTCACTCAGACTCACATCCATCGAGTCCGTGATGCCATCCAGCCATCTCATCCTCGGTTGTCCCCTTCTCCTCCTGCCCCCAATCCCTCCCAGCATCACAGTCTTTTCCAATGAGTCAACTCTTCGCATGAGGTGGCCAAAGTACTGGAGCTTCAGCTTTAGCATCATTCCTTCCAAAGAAATCCCAGGGTTGATCTCCTTCAGAATGGACTGGTTGGATCTCCTTGCAGTCCAAGGGACTCTCAAGAGTCTTCTCCAACACCACAGTTCAAAAGCATCAGTTCTTTGATGCTCAGCCTTCTTCACAGTCCAACTCTCACATCCATACATGGCCACAGGAAAAACCATAGCCTTGACTAGATGGACCTTAGTCGGCAAAGTAATGTCTCTGCTTTTGAATATCCTATCTAGGTTGGTCATAACTTTTCTCCCAAGGAGTAAGCGTCTTTTAATTTCATGGCTGCAGTCACCATCTGCAGTGATTTTGGAGCCCCCCAAAATAAAGTCTGACACTGTTTCCACTGTTTCCCCATCTATTTCCCATGAAGTGATGGGACCAGATGCCATGATCTTCGTTTTCTGAATGTCGAGCTTTAGGCCAACTTTTTCACTCTCCTCTTTCACTTTCATCAAGAGGCTTTTTAGTTCCTCTTCACTTTCTGCCATAAGGGTGGTGTCATCTGCATATCTGCTGCTGCTGCTAAGTCACCTCAGTAGTGTCCGACTCTATGCGACCCCATAAATGGCAGCCCACCAGGCTCCCCTGTCCCTGGGACTCTCCAGGCAAGAACACTGGAGTGGGTTGCCATTTCCTTCTCCAGTGCATGAAAGTGAAAAGTGAAAGAAAAGTCGCTCAGTCGTATCTGAATCCCAGTGACCCCATGGGCTGCAGCCCACCAGGCTCCTCCGTCCATGGGATTTTCCAGGCAAGAGTATTGGAGTGGGGTGCCCTTGCCTTCTCCGCTGCATATCTGAGGTTATTGATATTTCTCCCGGCAATCTTGATTCCAGCTTGTGTTTCTTCCAGACCAGTGTTTCTCATGATGTACTCTGCATAGAAGTTAAATAAACAGGGTGACAATATACAGCCTTGATGGACTCCTTTTCCTATTTGGAACCAGTCTGTTGTTCCACGTCCAGTTCTAACTGTTGCTTCCTGACCTGCATACAGATTTCTCAAGAGGCAGGTCAGGTGGTCTGGTATTCCCTTCTCTTTCAGAATTTTCCACAGTTTATTGTGATCCACGCAGTCAAAGTCTTTGGCATAGTCAATAAAGCAGAAATAGATGTTTTTCTGGAACTCCCTTCCTTTTTCCATGATCCAGCGGATGTTGGTAATTTGATCTCTGGTTCCTCTGCCTTTTCTAAAACCAGCTTGAACATCAGGGAGTTCATGGTTCATGTATTGCTGAAGCCTGGCTTGGAGAATTTTGAGCATTACTTTAGTAGCATGTGAGATGAGTGCAATTGTGTCGTAGTTTAAGCATTCTTTGACATTGCCTTTCTTTGGAATTGGAATGAAAACTGAACTTTTCCAGTCCTGTGGCCACTGCTGAGTTTTCCAAATTTGCTGGCAAAGTCGATTAAGGCAATAAAAGAATTGAGAGAATTGGGAGGGGAAAAATGGAAGGACTAACAATTTGATCAAACTTGCAAAAATAAGAAAAATGTAAAAGAGGATGCAGCACTTTAAGCAATAAAGTAAGACAGAAATAAAATCAAGTATATCAATCATCATAGTGAATATGAACAAACTAAATTCTACCTTAAAGACAGAGGCTGTCATTTGTTGTTTTTGTTGTTCACTAGCTAAGTTGTGTCTGACTCTTTGTGACCCCATGGACTATAGGCTGCCAGTCTCCTCTGTTCATGGGATTTCCCAGGTAAGAATATTGAAGTGGGTTGCCATTTCCTTCTCTAGGGAATCTTTCTGACCCAGGGATTGAGCTGGTATTTTTTTTTTTTTTAAACAGCTAATAAAGGTTGTTATATTAGGTGTTAAAAGCCAATACTAACTCAGTAAAATATGCATATATTAAAATGTAAGTGGTCAGATAAGGTTGAAAACAATGAATTGATAAAATGATACTGAGCAAATACAGCAAAAACAAAGATTAGAGTATCAAAACCAGGTGAAGTAGAATTTAAATCCGTGGCATCACAAATGGCATCATTTCCTTCCTTTTCATGTCTGAGTAACATTCTCTGTGCACATGTGAGTTGATGGACACATGTTATCCATTCATTTGTCAATGGACACTTATTTGTCTCCATGTCTTGGCTATTGTCAACAAGGCTACAGGGAACATGGGGGTGCAGATACCTCTTTGATATAGTGATTTTATTTCCTTCAGATATGTACCCAGAAGTGTGATTGCTGGATCATATGGTAGTTCTGTATGGGTGTGAGAGTTGGACCATAAAGAAGACTGAGAGCCGAAGAACTGATGCTTTCGAAATGCGGTGCTGGAGAAGACTCTTGAGAGTTCCTTGGACTGCAAGGAGATCCAACCAGTCCATCCTAAAGGAAATCAACCCTGAATATTCATTGGAAGGACTGATGCTGAAGATGAAGCTCCAATACTTTGGCCACCTGATATGGCCAACTCACACACACACACACACGAAAAAAAAAAAAAGAAAGAAAAGCCAACTCACTGGAAAAGACCCTGATGCTGGGAAAGATTGAGGGCAGGAGGAGAAGGGGGTGACAGAGGGTAAGATGGTTGGATGGCATCTGAAACTCAATGGACATGAGTTTGAGCAAACTCTGGGAGTTAGTGAAGGACAGGGGAGCCTGGTGTGCTGCAGTCCATGGAGTTGCAAAGAGTCGAACACGACTTAGTGACTGAAAGCAAATGGTAGTTCTGTTTTTTTGAGGAAACTCCACATTATTTTCCATAGTGGCTGCGCCAGTTTACTTTTCCACCAGGAGCACGCGGGGTTCCCTTTTCTCCTTCTTCTTGCTGGTACTTGTTAGCTTTTGTCTTCTTGATAATAGCCATTCTAACAGGTGTGAGGGGATAGCTCATTGTGAATTTGATTTGCATTTTCCTGGTGTGGAGCTTCTCTCCATGTACTGATTGGCCATTGAATATCTTTGGATAAATGTTTATTCATGTCCTTTTTCCATTTTCCATCAGATTATTTCGTTTTTTGCACTTGAGTCGTATGAATTCTTTATAAACATTGGATCTTAGCTTCTTATTAGATGTATGGTTTACAAATATTTTCTCCCACTCTTAGGTGCCTGTTCAATTTTGTTGATGATTTTCTTTGCTGTGCAGATGCCTTTTTAGTTTGATGAGGCTCCACTCAGTTATTTTTGCTTGTATTGCTTGTGCTTTTGGCGTCATATCCATAAAATCATTGCCAAGACCAATGACAAGGAACTCTTTTCCTATGTTTTATTTCAGGAGTTTTATGGTCTTACATTTAAGTCGTTAATCCATTTTGAGGTAATTTTTGTGAGTAATGTGAGATAAGCATCCAGTATCATTCTTCTGTATGTAAATATTTAGTTTTCCCAGCACCATTTATTTACTTTTTTCAACTTTTAAAGACAGCAGTTTTATTTATTTATTTATTTATTTTGGCTATACGGCGAGGCAAGCAGGATCTTTCTGACCAGGGACTGAACCCATGCTCCCTGCAGTGGAAGCTGAGTCTCAGCTGCTAGACCACCAGGGAAGGTCCCCAGCACCGTTTACTGAAGAGGCAGTCTTTTCTTCATTGGATGTTCTCAGTTTCCTCATTAAATCCTAGTTGATGATTTATGGACGGGTTTATGCCTGGGCTCTCATTGCTCTTGCGTTTGTCTATGTGCCTGTGTTTACGCTCATACCATACTGATTTGGTTATTATTGCTACAGCTTTGTAGTATAGTTTAAATCAGGATGTGTGATGCCTCCATCTTTGTTCTTTTTCAGAAATGTTTTGGCTCCTTGGGGTCTTTTGCAACTTCATGTAATCTTAGGGTTGTCTTTTTCTATTCCTGTAAAAGCATGTCATTGGAATTTTTATAGTGAACATCCTAAGAAGTCTATAAAAGAATAAATGTTATAGCATAATGAAGAATCTATGAGAGAGAAGCTTAATGAGGGGACATTTGTCTTATCAGGTACCATACAATAAAGGCACTGTGGTAAAATCAATATGGTATTTATATCAGAACAGACAGATTGATCAGTGGAATTATATATTAATAGAACTGGGAGAGAATTTAATAAATGAGAAGTGATTGTTTGCTTCAGTGGGAAGAGAGATTATTTAATAAGTTTTGCTGGCATGATTTATCATACATTTAGAAAAAAATAAAAGTGAATTCTTATGTCTTATTTAATAAAAAATTAGAGATGAATTATAGAATTAAATACAAGAAGCAAAACTTAGCAGACTCCAAGTATAAAGGAGACTTTATTTACCAGGCTAAAATGCAAAAACTTTAAAAGAAAAGATAGACAGATTTGAGTATATAAAAATTAAAAACCTTTGCATGATGAATGGTATTACAAACAAAGTCAAACAATAGATTTGAAAAAGTATTTAATAGTGATGACAAAGGTTATTTCTAAATATTATACACAAAGAGCTCTTACAAACTGACAATAAAAAGCTGAAAGAGGCAACCCAAGAGAAAAATGGATGAGTAATATGAACGGGGAGTTCATGAAAGCGAAAATCAAAGAGGCCAGCAAACATATGAGAACCAGTGGTAAGGGAACTACAGATTAAAACAATAGTATGATATTATTTAAGCCCATCAGAATATTTAAAATTGAAATAATATGATGCATGTAAAAGAAACTGTCAACCTCTCTACATGCGTATGTGCATATATGTACATGTGTCTATACATGGGCTTATTTCCATCTGCATATGATTTTATGAACATAGAAAATAAAGAAAGTCTTCATTTGAGATCACTGGTATTGGTGGTGGATAAGAGCTGTAGCTCCTCAAGCATTTTGGGGATCCAAACCCACCTGATCTTACCAATGCTGCCTTTTCCTTAACGGATTTTGATATTTACTAAGATTTTGTTTTCTAGACCAAAGAGGCCCACAGCTTGCAGCCTGATCTCAGCAGCTTCAGCGCCACCTTTGTGGCCCTTCCACAGGCAGCCTAGTTGAGATCCTCACATTTATAAATGTGTAGATAGGTGAATGCTTCTTATTTCATTGCTTATACACATTGAATGCTCTTGGTTGAAAATAACAGAAAACCCAACTAGGAGTGACTTAAACAAAAGAACATTTATTATCTCATATACTGAGGATAGTCTGGTTCAGGCAGGATTAATTAGCAGCTCAGGTATTATCAGAGATCCAGGTTCTATTTTCCGCTCTGCCATAACCCTCTTGTTAACCTGTTTTTCTCAGGCTTGTTCCCTAATGTTACAAATAGGTGCCCCAGCGCCCAGCTCCTTGGGCAAACACATGACTTGAGCAGCAGAGAAAGAGTCTTCCTCCTTTGTGGGCTTCCTTTTACCAGTGGGGAAGACCTCTTTTGGAGCTTTCTAGAAGTTTCCTTGAATATCTCACAAGCTGGAATTTCACCTTACGTCTAACCCTAACTGATCATTGGCAAACAGAATGCATTGACCATGAATGATTTAGACTCATATTTAGTCTTCTGAGCTGCCTGCCTGAAGCACATTGCCATCTCATAGCGAAGAAAATTAGGGCTAGTTAGCAAAATGAGTGGGGAGACATGGTTGTAGGGTAAACAACTAATCATGTCTACAGTCTCACATGCCTGGTCACAGCAGTGCACTCAAGAAACACGTGCGTCCTGCACATGGAAAGATGCTCTGCACCACTGATTGTTAAGAGAAATGCAAATCAAAACTACAACGAGGTATCACCTCACACTGGTCAGAATGACCATCATCAAAAAGTCTACAAATCATAAATGCTGGAGAGGGTGTGAAGGAAAGGGGGCCCTCCTACATTCTTGGTGGGCATGTAAACTGATGCAGCCATTATGGAAAACAATACGGAGGCTCCTTAGAAAAACTAAAATTAGAATTGGCATGTAAGCCAGCAATCCCACTCCCTGGGCAGAAATCTGGAAAAGATGAAGACTAATTAAAAATGATATATGAACCCCAATGTTTATGCTCCTCTATGCATGGAATTCTCCTGGTAAAAATACTGGCATGGGTTGCCATTCCCTTTTCCAGGAGATCTTCCCAACCCACCCGGTCTGCCAGTATTGCAGGCAGATTCTTTACTATCTGAGCCACAAGGAAAGCCCTAGTGTTTATAGCAGCACTATTTACAATAACCAAAGCATGGAGCAACCCAAGTGTCCATCAGCAGACGAATGGATAAAGATGATGTGGTATATACATACAATGGAATATTCCTCAGCCACAGAAAAGAACCAAATATTGTCATTTGCAGCAAGATGGTTGGACCTAGAGATTATCATCCTAAGTGAAGTCAGTCAGACAGAGAAAGGCAAACACTACATCACTTACATGGGATATAAAAAAGTACAAATTGACTTATTTACAGAACAGAAGCAGTCTCATAGACAAAGAAAAAACTTACAGTTACCCAAGGGGAAAATGGACAGGAGGGATAAATTAGGAGCATGGGATTAACAGATACCCACCACTATGCAAAAATGTATATAAATAAAAAGTATTTACTGTACAGCACACGGAGCTATACTCAACATCCTATAATAACCTACAGTGAAAAAGAATCTGAGGCTGTACACCTGAAGCTAACACAATACTGTAAACCAACTAAATTTTTTAGAAAATTAAAAAGATACAATTAAAAACTAAAAGAAAGAAAGGAAGAAACATGACTCTCCTGATTCCAAGGAACTTTCCTGAGATCTTCATTTTATTGTACACATCATATATGGCTGACTCCGAGTGTATCCAAAGGACTCTTTCTTTGCCCCTGTGTTTCACTGATGGGTTGATGGTGTATAGACTTTCAAATCAAAAGCATTTTGCAGCAGAACTTTGGGATCCTGAGCCACCATTTTCCATCACTTTTGAGGCTGAAGAAAAGTCTGAGTCAGTGAGACTCTCATGCCGAACCAGAGAAAATATTTCCTTCTTTCCGGAACAATTCTGAATTTCCTCTTTACCTTTACAGTCTGAAACCCTCTGGACCTTCCTTCGGTCATTTCCCTGGGCACGTGGTGGGTCCTTGGAGTCTATATAGTGGCCTTGACATCCACCTGTATTTTACTCTTACTCTGTCTACTTCTGGAAGACTAATGAAACAAATATTTTACCTTTTATCATTCCCCTTTTCTGACTTTTTAGCTGCTAGTGTCTGCTGTAAATTATCTGAGATTTCCTTGGCTCATCTTCTAGGCCAGAAGTCAGCAAAGAGCAACTTAAGGGGTAAATTTGGTCCACTGCCTATTTCTGCATGGCTCTGGGCTAAGAATGGATTTTATATTTTTAAATGGTAGAGAAAAAGAAAAAGAATAAGAATATTTCAAAGCAGGGGGGAAAATTAAACAAAATTCAAGTTTTGGTGCTTATAAATAAAGTTTTATTGACGCGCTGCCTTGCTCATTCACTTATGCATTGTCCTTGGCTCCTCTGGGGTACAACGGCATAGTGAAGTGGGAGTGACGGGCTGCAGGGCTCGCAGTGCCTAAAATGCTAACTATTTGGCTCTTACAGAGAAAGTTTGCTGATTCCCGATTGAGAATACCAGCCTGGGCTTTAGCCATGCTCATTCTGCTGTTCCACTGAATTTTTTGATAATAGTATTTTTAGAAGAACCTCATCTCTCTGGTATTCTTTTATCAGATGGATCAACGATTTCATTATGGGCTTAATATTCATTTTTGTTTTAAGTAAGCTTTTCACACAAGTACAAAATAGAGCACAAAGTGTAAAACTCAATACATTTTCACAAAGTCCATTTAACCAACTGAAAGATAAATAAAATTAGGAGCACCCCTAAACCCCCTTTCAATCCTAAAGAAAATCAACCCTGAATATTCATTGGAAGGACTGATGCTGAAGCTGAAGCTCCAAAACTGTAGTCACTTGATGCAAAGAGCCTACTCATTGGAAAAGACCCTGATGCTGGGAATGATTGCAGGCAGGAGGAGAAGGGGGGAACAGAAGAAGAGATGGCTGGGTGGCATCGACACAAAGGACATGAGTTTGAGCAAGCTCCAGGAGTTGGTGATGGACAGAGAAGCCTGGCGTGCTGCAGTCCATGAGGTCGCAAAGAGTTGGACACAACTTAGTGACTGAACAACAAACAAAAGCCCCTTTTGTACTCTCATAGATTGTCCACCAAAAGGTAACCACTCCTTTGATTTCTAACCTGGTTAGATATGAAGATTTATTCCAAAACTGGAGCAAAGCAGCCAGTGTGGTATTGGCAAGTAGAGCAGTGGAACGGAGCACAGGATCCAGGGAGAGACGCACAGATACGCAAGCACTGCACTTGGGACAGAGACGCATCAGTGCAACAGGAGATGAACCTTTCAATAGATAAAGCTGAGTCACCTGGATAGCCACGTAGGAAAAGTGAATCATCACCACCACCTCACATCAATCATTTCAGTCTCTCAGTCATGTCCGATTCTTTGCCATCCCATGGACGGCAGCAAACCAGCTTCCTTGTCCATCGCCAACTCCCGGAGCTTACTCAAACTCATGTCCATTGAATCGGTGATGCCATCCAACCACCTCATCCTCTGTCTTCCCCTTCTCCTCCTGCCTTCCATCTTTCCCAGCATTAGGGTCTTTTCAAATGAGTCAGCTCTTCGGATCAGGTGGC
This sequence comes from Capra hircus, assembly GCF_001704415.2. Taxonomy (NCBI): domain Eukaryota; kingdom Metazoa; phylum Chordata; class Mammalia; order Artiodactyla; family Bovidae; genus Capra; species Capra hircus. The sequence continues at coordinate 7,181,186 of NC_030833.1, read as the reverse complement.
CAAAATATTGGAGTTTCAGCGTCAACATCAGTCCTTCCAATGAACATTCAGGATTGATTTCCTTTAGGACGGACTGGTTGGATCTCCTTGCAGTCCAAGGGACTCTCAAGCGTCTTATCCAACACCACAGTTCGAAAGCATCAATTCTTCTGCACTCAGCTTTCTTTATAGTCCAACTCTCACATCCATACATGACCACTGGAAAAACCATATCCTTGACTAGACAGGCCTTTGTTGGCAATTTTAACATCTCTGCTTTTTAATATGATGTCTAGGTTGGTCATAGCTTTTCTTCCAAGGAGCAAGCGTCTTTTAATTTCATGGCTGCCATCACCATCTGCAGTGATTTTGGAGCCCCCCAAAATAAAGTCTCTCACTGTTTCCATTTTTTCCCCATCTATCTGTCATGAAGTGATAGGACTGGATGCCATGATCTTAGTTTTCTGGATATTGAGTTTTAAGCCAACTTTTTCATGCTCCTCTTTCACTTTCATCAAAAGACTCTTTAGTTCTTCACTTTCTGCCATAAGGGTGGTGTCATCTGCGTATCTGAGGTTATTGATATTTCTCCCAGTAATCTTGATTCCAGCTTGTGCTTCATCTAGCCCAGCATTTTGCATCATGTACTCTGCATATAAGTTAAATAAACAGGGTGACAATATAGAGCCTTGATGTACTCCTTTCCTGATTTGGAACCAGTCTGCTGTTCCATGTCCAGTTCCCACTGTTCCTTCTTGACCTGCATACAGTTTTCTCAGGAGGCAGCCAAGGTGGTCTGGTATTCCCATCTCTTTAAGAATTTTCCACAGTTTGTTGTGACCACTCAATCAAAGGCTTTGGCAGAGTCAATAAAGCAGAAGTAGATGTTTTTCTGGAACTCTTGCTTTTTCGATGATCCAACGGATGTTAGCAATTTGATTTCTGGTTCCTTTGCCTTTTCTAAATCCAGCTTGAACATCTGGAAGTTCATGGTTCACATACTGACAAACATGGTCCACTGGAGAAGGGAATAACAAACCACTTCAGTATTCTTGCCTTGAGAGCCCCATGAACAGTATGAAAGGGCAAAAAGAAAGGGCTGAAAGATGAACTCCTCAGGTCAGTAGGTGCCCAATATGCTATTGGAAATCAGTGGAGAACTAACTCCAGAAAGAATGAAGAGACGGAGCCAAAGCAAAAGCAATGCCCAGTTGTGGGTGTGACTGGTGATGGAAGTAAATTCCGATGCTGTAAAGAACAATATTTCATAGGAACCTGGAATGTTAGGTCCATGAATCAAGGCAAATTGGAAGTAGTCAAACAGGAGATGGCAAGAGTGAATGTTGATATTTTAGGAATCAGGGAACTAAAATGGATTGGAATGGGAGAATTTAACTCAGGTGACCATTATATCTACTACTGTGGGCAGGAATCCCTTAGAAAAATGGAATAGCCCTCATAGTCAACAAAAGAGTCTGAAATGCAGTACTTGGGTGCAGTCTCAAAAATGATAGAATGATCTCTGTTCATTTCCAAGGCAAACCATTCAATGTCACAGTAATCCAAGTCTAGGCCCCAACCATTATAATGCCAAAGAAGCTGGTGAATGGTTTTACGAAGACCTACAAGACCTTCTAGAACTAACACCCAAAAAAGATGTCCTTTTCATTATAGGGGACTGGAATGCAAAAGTAGGAAGTCAAGAGATACCTGGAGTAACAGGCACATTTGGCCTTGGAGTACAGAATGAAGCAGGGCAAAGGCTAATAGAGTTTTGCCAAGAGAACGCACTGGTCATAGCAAACATCCTCTTCCAACAACACAAGAGAAGACTCTACACATGGACATCACCAGATGGCCAACACCGAAATCAGATTGATTATATTCTTTGCAGCCAAAGATGGAGAAGCTCTATACAGTCAGCAAAAACAAGACCAGGAGCTGACTATGGCTTAGGTCTTTCCCAGCATCAGGGTCATTATTGTATTGACCCTTTAAGTTTGTGAGCGTGGTCTTCCTTTCCCTTTCTCTTCGTCTTCTTTCATTCCCATGGATATTGTTTGCCTTTTGTTATGTGTATCAACTTTGTAACATCTTTTGTTAAACTTATTCCTGGATATTCTGTTTTCTGATGTTGTAAATGATATCACTTTTGAATATAATTTACGATGTGTTGCTGTTGCAACTGATTCCTGTATCTTGACCTTATATCCACTGATGTTACATTTACTTATTTGTATCATCTTTTACATTTCTAAGATTCAAACTTGTCTGTGAATAATGGCAGTTTAGTTTTTCTTTCTCTGTACTTAAGCATTTTTCCTTGCTTTGTTGCTCTGGTGAAGATCTCTAGTACAATGTTAAAAAAAAGTTAATGACAGTGAGCAATCTTGTCTTATTTCTAATATTGTCTTATCTTGTCTTTCTAATGTCTTTCTTTATAATATCTTTCTAATATTGTCTAATCTTGTCTTATATCTAATATTGTCTTATTTCTAATAAGGTAAGGGAAGGATTTCAATATTTTACCATTAATTATGATGCTTGTTTTAGCTTTTCTAGGGGGTATTGTTTCTCAATTTAAAGAAGTTTGCTACTACTCTTATTTTTGTTATGAATGGATATTGACTTCTATTAAATACTTGTTCTGCATCTATTGAGATGATTATATTATTTGAAAATGTGGTGCATTATGTTGATTAAATTTAGCATGTGAAACAACTTTGCAGTCTTAGAATAAACTCTGCTTAATAATGATGGATTACCCTTTTAATCTGTTATTGAATTTGATACATTTAGCTGGATTAATATCTACCACTAGACATTAATGATTTCTAACAGTTTCCATTTATTGCCCTTGTTCTTTGTTCCTATTTTTTTGAGACTTTTAACTTTTGCTTTTCCTGAGCATTCAAGCATTTAATTAAAAAATTAAAAAAATTTTTTCTGAAAAATTTAAAGATTACTTTCCATTTACAGGTATTCCAAAATATTAACTATATTCCCTGTGTTGTACAATATATCCTTGAGCCTATGTTGTACCCAGTATTTTGTGCTTACCCCTCCTCCACCCCTATACTGCCCCCTTCCCCACTGGTAATCACTAGTTTGTTCTCCATATCCATGAGTCTGCTCCTTTTTTGTCATATTGACTAATTTTTGTATTTCTTCGATTCCACATATAAGTGATATCACACAGCATTTGCCTCTCTCTGTCTTATTTCTCTTAGCATAATTCTCTTTAAGTCCATCTATGTTGTTGCAAATAGCAAAATTTTGTTTTTTAGAATGGTTGAGTAGTATTCCATGGTATATACATTCTTCGATCCTATTTGTATAGCAGAAGCCTGTTATGATCTAACTTCTATTTTGAGAGGTTTCTCTGGTGCTGTGTTGGGAGTAGGCTCTAGGAAGGCAAAGATGAAAACAAAAGATCCATTTGGAAATTAGTGTGGTGCTCCCACCTGCCATTTTCACAGGGTTATTTTTAACATCTCCATTTGACTATATCCATTTTAATAATGGAGGTGGTAAGATATGGTTAGATTCTAGAAATGTATGCTTTTGATATTTTCCTAGGTAAAGCGTCTGCCTGCAATGGGGGAGACCCGGGTTTGATCCCTGGGTGGGTTAGATCCCCTGGAGAAGGAAATGGCAACCCACTCGGGTACTCTTGCCTAGAAAATTCCATGGACAGAGGAGCCTTCTAGGCTACAGTCCGTGGGGTTGCAAGGAGTCAGACACGACTGAGCGACTTCACACTTCACTTCTTCTTTGTCTTATTACAAACATTTTTTAAATACAGAAAAAGTAGTCTTTTAAAAAGCATTCTTTCTCTTGAAAAATGCGTTGCATTTTCCTGTCTCCTTGCATGTTGAGTGATTTTGGACTGTGCGGGTTGTGAATGTTATGCTGTAGATGGAGGGCAGGAGGAGATGGGGGTGAAAAAGGATGACATGGTTGGATGGCATCACTGACTCAAGGGACATGAGCGAGCCTTTCTGATGGAGCGCTGGAGGGGGACATCCAACTACCGTGGATTTAAGAGAGAATTAGGGGTAGGACTGGGTTTATCAAAGGGTTTATTTAGAAGAGGCTTGTCAGGAGGTGTGAGGTAACCATTAGGATGAGGGTGTTATCAGGGTGGTGCTTAGGAAAACCTGTTGCCTAATTGTTAGGGTAAAGGGAAGCCAGAAAGAGACGTATAATGAAAGCTCAGCTGCCCCCAAGGTTCTCAAAATGGGGAAGAAGCTCTGAGGCGGGATGACGGAGTGAGAAGGCCAGGAGGAAGAGAGGCGCGAGTGGTCAGAGACTGGGGCCTGACCTCATGATGTCCACCCCGGAGTAGTTCAGTGCGGTGAAGAGGGCCAGAGTGTAGCCACTGAGTGGATGGGGGCGGATGGAGGTCAGAGGCAGCTGAGAAGTCATAAGGCCTGAGATGGATGGAGCGCGCATGCTGACGACGAAATCATCCGCGGGTTGGAAAGGTCTCAAGAGGAGACAGACTGGCTCGCTGGATCCAGTCGTCAGCGCTGGAAGAAAGAGAGGAAGGAAGCAGGAGGTGAGAAGATGCCAGTGAGGAGGTGTGGTGGAGCCTGGCACTGCTGGGTGGTGAGAGTCCGCGAGAAGGGGACTTAGACGTGGGGAAAGGGGCGGTAGTTTTGAAGTTTTACGCCCACCACTCTTGTCCCTGTGGTGTTGGTGAACATTCCCAAGAGATCGGAGCTTTGAGGAGGGCAAGGCTTGGGCTTTCTTAGTCTTAAAGGCATTAGGGGGATCACTTCTGCACCATCATTCAGACCTTCAATAGAATAGTCAATACCAAATACTTTTCAGCCCCAGAGCTACTGCTGCTTGGCATCTGGTGCTCATAATGTTTTTTTGCAAATTGATTGCTCACAGTTTTGTCTTACTTATCAGGGTTAGTGGTAAGCCAATGAACAAGCGTGTTTTCATCACAAAGCCTTCTTCCTTCCCCCTCAGTCTGAAGCATCGCCACCTCCCACCTCCCCTGTCCCGTCTCCCCTGGGGCTCAGTTGCCTTCAGTCCTAAGCTCCTCTGAGCGTCCAGGTCTCGGCTTAGTGCCCTTGTATTGAATGGTCCCCCATCCTTCTCCCTAATCGTTTATTATTTCAGCACCCTCTGCTTTTCCTTCATAAAACTGTGTCCAGTTTGTAATCAATTTATTGATATATTTTACTTAAAAATAATCTCTCTGATTAGAACATCATTTCACTAGAAGCACCACCATCTGTCTTGTTCACCACCTTATATCTGGGATCAGTCATAGTACTTGGCACACAGCAGGCAGCTACCTTGTCGGGCAGATAATAGCGTCTCCATTTTATAAATGACAAAAATAAAACTTGGAGAAAGCTGTGAAGCCTGGGTTCCAGCCCAGGTCACCCAAACGTCCTATTTCCAATCCCTCCTGGAGTGAGGGAACAGCTTATTCTCTAATTCTTCATGGGGAGTTAAAACGGCCACAAATTCTTCACCACACTGAGAGGTGTATGCATGCCCCACTCCTCCGACCTTGGCTGGTTCTGAATTGACGATAAGGGTGCTACAGAAAGGAACTGGTGCAGAAAGGGTGCTGCACCAGTTCTGGGCTCGGCCTCTCCAGCGTCTGGGACTCTGCATTCCCCACTCTTGGAACACTCTCGGGGGGCCTGAACTGCCCCGTAAGCGTGACCGTCTTTCTGGAGAGACCACGTGGCAGTACCATGTGGGGAGGGAGAGTGGCCCAACTGTCCCAGCATTTCAGTGGAACCCCCGGATGACTCCAGCCCCAGATTCCAACCTGCTGCAACTCCATACCATCTCAGGTGAGAGCATTAGAAGAGCCTCCCTGCTGAGCCAGTAGCCCCACAGCTCCACGAGATGAAATGGTTGTTGTCCTATGGCAGGGACTGCATTGAGGCCAGAAGGCACCTAGGGCAGAGGTATAAGGAAGTGCCCACCCTGTAACTTGTTGGGCCTTGAGAATGAATTTCTCCTTAAACCTGGGGCCCTAGGGGCCTCACTTAGTCCTGGACTCTTGTTTTCAGCCGTTTGTTTTGGTGGTTTTTACTGCCAAAGAATTGATGCTTTCAAACTGTGGTGCTGAAGAAGACTCTTGAGAGTCCCTTGGACTGCAAGGAGATCCAGCCAGTCCATCCTAAAGGAAATCAACTCTGAATATTCGTTGGAAGGACTGATGCTGAAGCTGAAGCTCCAATACTTTGGCCACCTGATGCAAAAAGCCAACTCATTGGAAAAGATCCTGATGCTAAGAAAGATTGAGGGCAAGAGGAGAAGGGGGCAACAGAGAATGAGATGGTTGGATGGCATCACCGACTCAGTGGACAAGAGTTTTAGTAAACGCTGGGAGACAGTGAAGGACAGGGAGGCCTGAGAGTCTGGAGGTGTGCTGGAGTCCATGGGGTCCCAAAGAGGACTTCGTGACTGAACAACAAAGAGAGTTGAACTTGGAGGAGGGCATGGCAACCCACTCCAGAATTCTCCCATGGACAGAGGAACCTGGTGGGCTACAGTCCATAGGGTGGCAAAGAGTCGGACGTGACTGAAGTGACTTACCATGGCGTGACAGAGGGCTGAAACACTTGTGGTGCCTGGCACAGAGCAGGTGCTCAGGGACAAGGAGTAACCAAATCAGTTAAGGTGCAAATCCCAACTTCCAAATACGGTCATTTCCATAGGAATCCCTGGCCCTGGAATACTCTGTAATCAGATTTTCTTTGACACATCATTCTCATATATTTCCCTGCTGTACTAAACTCTGTCATTGTTTTCACTTGAGCAAACAGTTCTGAGTGTCTGCTTTGGGCTCGGCACCATTGGAGATGCTCAGGGAGTGTGGGGAGAGTGGAGGAGACAGATGAGCCAGCCGTTTCTGCCTCCAGGAGCTGAGCACAGAGCAGGGCAGCCCTGTGTGGATGCTGAGGTCGTGGAGCAGATTCTGAGCATGGGATGGATGGGAGCCAGTGCCAGGGAGGTGAGGGCTGCAGAAGGGCCCAGGGCTGGAAGGTTTGAGCTGTGAGGCTAGGGGAAGGGTGTCGGGGGAGCAGGGCTGCTGGGTGGCGGAGAGGGCCTGGAGGAGCCTGGAGGATGAACAGGCTCTGAGCAGCAATGAGGGGATGGGACAGAGTGAACACCTCGTGCCCAGCAGTGACCCTGCCCATTTTTAGGACACTCAAAGGGCCAGAGGACACTGCCCTTGGTCCTTTTGTTCTGTTGTTTCAGCCCCTTCCCTCACCCGCTCTGGAAGGATCACGTAAAAATGGAATTTATGGAGGTCTCACCTCCGTGGTCCTTAAGATTGGCTCTAGGCTGCTGCTTTTCTGGGCAGGATGGTGACAGTTTCCAGTCAATGGCTGGCGTGAAGTCTCTGTTGCCCCCAGCTCAGCTACATCGTCCTTTAATAAAACAGTCTTGAGCCCCGGCACTTCTATTTGCAGATGTTCTGTAAAACCCAACTCATTCAGAGAAAATGGGGGGAGGACTGTCTGGGTTCAAGGCACCACCTCACATCTGAGAAAGGAGGGGCTGTGGGGACGGTCAGGGCTGGGCCTGATTTAATGTAATTCTTTATACTCAGCATGTGGGCTGGCTGCAGAAAAGCACCGCTAAAGTGTCTTCAGAGGGCTCTCCTCCGGAGTTAAACATTTACCGTCTGCTCTGCTAGCACGGTTAATTTGCAGAATGAAAAAGAGTCAAGGTAAATTCCTGTCTGAACTCCCAATGAATGCAACCGAAGACTCCAGACCCTCCTTGGCAATGGACTCTCTTGTGGGGAGCGGGGAAAGCATGGGGAGACGTTGGCTCAGTGTCTGGGGGAGGCGGGAGCTGGTCCCAGCAGGCAAAGGAAGTGGGAAAGGGCAGGCTGCCTCTCCGTGGCGGGGAGAAAGATCGAGAAAAACCCTTCTAAATCTTTGTGGACACTGGGGATATCAAGGTCCTCTGGGAAAGAAGCCCCCAATTCTTTCTTTTTCTTTTCAGGATTAAGCTTTTATTTCTGTCAGTCTGGATAAGAAGCCCCCAAATTCTAGGACTCATAGCATCAGGCCCAGTGAAAAATCCCCGTGGCTCATACAGCTTTCTCATAACGTGAGTGTAAATAAGTCTTCATTTCAACCTCAATATAAGCATCCTTTTCTTGCTGGAATGTCTAACTGAGGTCTGGCCCCCGAGGGCTCCTGGCTGGCCGCCCCTCCCTATTTGCGGATCTGGGTGGGGAAGATGTCATTGGTGCTTCTCTTTCTTCCAGTCTCTTCTCCCTCAGGCAGGGATGCAAACACTCATCCCAGGGGCCAGGCAGGTGACATAAACGAAGTCCCAGCGGAGGGCAGGCTCACGGCCAAGCGAGGCCCCGCTTCCTTTGAAGGGAGGCAGGCCTCGGCAGATCCTGCCTGGGGGAGACACAGCCCCAGGGTCCCATGTGGTCAGATCTTAATAAGAAGATTATTTTTTTTTTCCCCCTTGAAGTTGGCAAAAGAACCTTGGCAGATGAAACAAAACTTGTCTATGATCCCTGCTGGACAGGGGTGTGGCGGTGGGCCGCTAGCTCTCTGAAGCCACTGGCTATATAATATCAGCTGAGTCATATCTCTTCTTGGGCCTCATTCTCCTCACCTGGAGAATCATGAATCTGGAAGGTTCCATCTCTAAAGAGTGGTTCAGCTTCAGGATTTTGAGCCCCCAGAATGATGGGACATATACTGTACTCGGTAGTCAATAAACTGATGTTGAATTAGTAAAAAGAATGAATTCTTCATCATGCCTTTTTGCAAAGATAACCTCCGAATAAAGTAAATTCTTTTCTTTACAAATTCTCCATTGCTTTCTAAATGCTTCCTTTGATGCTGTTTGCCCACTAGTTACCAGTTTCTTTTTTCCATGCATCCTCAGCTTTCGCAAAAGCAGACCCCCAGACCCCTCAGCAAATCTCTGGTACAGGAGTTCCAGGTGGGCTGGCCACCTACCCCTTGGCAAAGCTTCTAGTGTAGTCTTGTTATGCTCCTGTGGTTCAGGGCCACTGGTGGAAGGACCAGACCCCTTCCACATGAGGTGGGTGTGAATCTCTGAGAACTCAGTTCAGTTCAGTTGCTCAGTCATGTCTGACTCTTTGCCACCCCATGGACTGCAGCACACCAGGCCTCCCTGTCCGTCACCAACTCCTAGAGCTTACTGAAACTCATGTCCATTGAGTCAGTGATGCCATCCAACCATCTCACCCTCTGTCATTCCCTTCTTCTCTCACCTTCAATCTATCCCAGCATCAGGGTCTTTTCCAATGAGTCAGTTCTTCACATCAGGTGGCCAAGACTTCCCTGAAGAAGCAGCCCAGGGCCAAGAAGGACACCGAGCCTGTGGGGAATGCCCTGAGTGGTTCAGCAGCTGGAAGGGAAATCGCTGATGGGGCTTACCGCTGGTGGGACTAGTGATTTCCCCAGTCCAGGTGATTGCATGGCAGCCATACCTTCTATAGAGAAGATGCGTGTGCCATCTCCTGTCTGTGCAAGAAAGTCAGTCCTGGCAGGATAGGATCCCAAAGACGCTGCAGATTAAGATGGGGTTTTCCAGCATGTACAGAATCACATAATTTTTAAACTGAAGAGACCTTCAGAAAGAGATCAACTGGAAGAGGAGACAACTGACTGCACCCACTCCTCTGAGAGCTTTGTCCCACTCATCCTCGGATTAGATGAGGCTTCACCAATGAGAGACTGAAGGCTCAGGTAAGACAGGTAATTCCTCCAAGATCAAGTAACTCGTAAGTGATAGAGCCAGGACTCGAGCTTGGAACTGTCTGGCTGCAAAGCCCTCATTCCTCCCGAGGAATCTAGAGACAGTCTACCAGATTTGTCTCCCTCACTTGATAAATGAACACATGTGAGCTCAAGGGCTTTGCAAAGTCAAGAGAGACTGTATAGATGACCATGGCTGCTTCTGCCCCAGCTGTTTTCCATGTCCTTTGGCAAAGCAGCCAGGCTGGTGGCAGCAGGTCCCTGAGCACCAGGGACAGAAACCCTTGTGCCACTGCCCCTCAAGCCCGAGTCACGTATGATCAGGCCAAACCCATCACCTTCCAAAAGAAGCTACCAGAACGGTCATTAAAGGCCACCCTGAACATGGCTTGGGACACACGAGGTTGTGGGCAGTGGTCCATGTATAGGGGCCCCCAAAACCCCTCCTCCTCTCATGGCCCCTGTCCTCTGCCCTCCCCTTGGGTGGTGGCAGGGTTGTGGTCCAGGGATTTTGTTCAGGGTCACGCGAGGGCAGCAGCACTGAAGGCGACCCCGTTCCTGGGGGCTGACCTTTCCCCTCCACCATCCACCTTGACCCTGAGGGTTCTGTGAACTCCACGGCCATCCTCAGATTTGTTTCAGCCTGGAAAGTTCTCCCGCCGCTAAGCCACCTGTCAGCCAGCACCTCCCACACCAGATGGCCACCCCCTCCCGCCCTTCGTGCAGTCCGGCCAAGCACAGGCCCGGCATGGACAGAAGAGATCCTGCGTGGCCACGGCCAAGGTCAAAGTGTCCATCTGGACACAGGTATCCCGGAGCCGCGATGCCGCCACAGAAGCGGCTTTGGCAGAAGAGAGGGACCCTGGTTTCTGGCTCTTGGTTCCCCGTCAGACTTGCTTCAAAACCCAACGCTGTGTTCAGCTGTCCGGCTTCTCTAGCAGGCAGGCAGAGTGCCTGGAAAGAGCCTTCCAGAGGCCTCCTCCACGGGCTGGGCCTGCCCTCAGCCCCCACCAAGGGCAAACCACGCCGTCCCTCTGCCAGAGAGAAGCCTGAGTACAGATGGCCGCCCACTCTTCCCGTGTGGGGCCCGCGGGCCTGGGGCTCTGGGGCCGTGGCCAGCGGCCCCTTCCTGATACCCCGTCCCCACGGCTCCCCAACCCCTCCCCGGAGAGCCCTGAATTCCGAGCTTCTTTTCAGTGCCGTTCTTCCTGAGACTTCCTTTTAGTTCTTCAACTTGACCTCATACTGTGAGCTGGTCAAATGAAAACGGGAGGCGATGTTATTGTGCCAAATTGTTTACAAAATAGAAAACTGAAGAGGAAACTGTGCTTTGTTTTCCAAACAGAAACCTAAGGAACCGACTTCTTTTCAATTCTTTCATAGTTGAAAATATCCTTGCGGGAAGCTTGTTTTTACTTTCAACCAGACCCTCTCCCTTCAAATCCCACTGTGAAAGTGAAAGTCACTCAGTCGTGTCCAACTCTTTGGGACCCTACGGATTTACACGATCTGTGGAATTTTCTAGGCCAGAATACTGGAGAGGGTAGTCATTCCCTTCTCCAGGGGATCTTCTCAACCCAGGGATCGAACCCAGGTCTGCAGATTCTTTACCAGCTGAGCCACCAGGGAAGCCCAAGAATACTGGAGTGGGTAGCCTATCCCTTCTCCAGAGGATCTTCCTGACCTAGGAATTAGACCGGAGTCTACTGCATTGCAGGTGATTCTTTACCAGCTGAGATACCAGGGAAGCCCCTCAAATCCCACTGGTATGTAATATGTTCTGAATTTTTAAAATGAATCCCACTTCACTGTGCGTTTGTACATGCTAAGTCACTTCAGTTGTGTCTGACTCTGTGAGACCCCATGAACTGTAGCCCGCCAGGCTCCTCTGTCCATGGAATTCTCCAGGCAAGAATACTGAAGTGGATTGCCATTTCTTCCTCCAGGGGTTGAACCTGCGTCTCTTGGGTCTCCTGCATTGGTAGGTGGGTTCTTAACCACTAACGCCACCTGGGAAGCCCCTACAAACCAGCATAACCCATTTCTTGTTCTAAACAAGTGAACACACATTTGTCTTCAGCGCTGAGATGTCAATGTTGAAGAAAAACAAGAAACCGTAAGTCCAAATCCAGGTAAGGCCGACCACATGCATTAGCTGATAACTGCAGGGTATCCGCGTAGTTTTACTTACATCTTTTATTTTGCCTTTTCCCTCAAGTGGTAGTTTCAGATAGGCGTCTTTGTTTTCATTCCATTGGATTCAACTTTTCAAAATAGCACCAGAGATATCTCACCAGTTTCCCCAATCACTGGGGGGACCCATAAGAATGATCATTTTCTTTTATGACATACATGTTGGACCAGGGCAATCTTATTGATATTAAGCCTGTCTGGGATGGTGGGTGGACTTGGCGTAAGTGAATCAAATGTTGGTCTTGCAGTTCTATCGGACTTCAGACAAACATTCATGTTGATTGAACACTGATTTGCTGGCACTCCTCAAACCATTGTTCTGCCATCTCAGCATCCCAGCTCTTGCGGTCTTTTCCATTTGCTTCTTTATGGATGGGCGAGTCGCCTGACAGTGGCCGCCTGGATGAGGCTGGCGTTGCAGTTTTGCCATTCTCGTTTGGCTGTCATCTGACGCCTGCCATCACTTGCCAGCCTCACTCGCACATTGCCAATTCTAGGGGGAGAATCAGATCTAATTTGAGCACCATTTTATCTGCTTATTTTACACACAGATGTGAGTACGTCTCTCTATTACATAAGTATTTAAGCTTTCATTCCAACTGTCTTTAAACAGTTACTACAGCAAACATCCCCCACAGTGCCAGAAATACCTTTTCACGGTCCTCATTCTCCAAAGGCTCTCAAAAACAGAATCTTGTAAAATAAAGCAAGACTAGCACAGGTTACCATAACGTCACCCCAAGTCAGCCACGTGTCTCTCTGAACTATTGCGTATGTTCTGAAAAAGTGTGTGCTGAGAAGTGGTGGGTGGAGGGTGTCTTCTATGTCCTCAGTTTTGGCTCCTCCAAATGAAATATTAATAATATTACTACTGCTACATTTGGCAATGTAAAGAAGCTTCCAGTAATAAGTTGTTTGTATTCCCTGCAGGTTAGCAGAACCACAATTTATGTGGTATAATAGGTGTGTATTCCCCAGGTTCATAAATTGATCAGGGAGTTACTGAAACCCTTGAGGCTAATTCATTCACCCCAATGAAGTCTCACCAGGAGAAGCACTGCATCAGCAAAACCTTGCTCCCCTGAGTTAGGGCTCAGCTGTTTATTTTGTCTGGATTATCCTGGATGCGAATGACTTACTGTTGGTGTCCATGCAGTCAATGGGTATCAAAACGCCATTTTATGGATGCAAAGACTGTGTCTCTGAGTATGTAGAATTTCAGTCTGACTGATGACTGTGGTTATCCTGGTGGGCTTTGTAGAGAGGGCTGCCATGTAATATTGGGGTTTAGAGGCAGGAAGCACCCCACAAAGATGGGGAAGATGAGTTGGCTCAGGCTACTCTAATAAATACCGTAGGCTGCGGTGCGTGCTGAGTCGCTCAGTTGTGTCCAACTCTTTGTGACTCCATGGACTGTAGCCCGCCAGGCTCCTCTGTCCATGGAGTCCCAGGCAAGAATACGGGGTTGCCATGCTCTCCTCCAGGACATCTTCCTGACCCAGGGATTGAACCAGCCTCTCTCGTGGCTCCTGCATTGCCAGGTAGGTTCTTTACCACCAGTGCCTCATGGGAAGCATAGCCTGATGAGTCAGGGCTTAAACAGCAGACATTTCTTGCTCAGAGTCCTGGAGGCTAGAAGTCCAATGTCAGAGTTCTAGCATGGTTGGGTTCTGGGCAAGGTCTGCTTCCCGGCTTGTTGATGACCACCTTCTTGGATCCTCAATGGCCGAGACCACACAGTAAGCGTTTTCTGTTTTGTGGGCCATACGATCTTGTAGCGCTAATCCCAGTCAGGAAGGCTCCACCATCACAACCTAATTATTTTCCAAGAGCTCCACTTCTAAATCTCATCACATCAGAGGTTAGGGCTTCAAGATGTTGATTTTAAGAGAGACACAGGCATTCAGTCCGTAACAGAAAGTGATGATTATAGATGCCTTTTTTGAGGGGGTGAGTAAGAGGATGACTGATAAAGGACCGACAGGGGAACAAGGCCTGCAGAAGCAGTCACTGTGATGGACTTTGGTGGCTTAGAGCAGTTAGAAGGCTTCCTTACCACACCCTGCCATGCTGAAGGTTTTTTGGAAATTTAAACTGCCCCATGCTCCATAACCTTCACCTTGCCTTCCCCAAAGTTAAATACTTGAGCTGAAGTTTGTGGTTCTAGGTCTAAAACTGAGGGGGAAAATGTGATTTATAGTTGAGCTTAAACCCTGTGGAGACTCTAGAAGAGAGTTCTGGTGAGCAAGGGCATGCAGGAGGGTAATAGTGTCACCATCCTCCTCGGTTTGATCCAAGAAGTCTGGCAAATGGAAGCTCTTTGGGTAGAACCACCTTAGGTATCTCTTCACTACATAAGTCACCAGGGTTAATAGGATGAGAACCCACTGAAGCCCGTCAGATAAAGCATCTATTCGTGGATGGCACCATTAATTTCACCTGTGGAGGAGAGGTCTTTGTGAAGGAGTTTTCTTCTACATAAGAAGACTTGCTTCTTCAGGATCATGTGGGATTTGTGCAGAGGTGATGCACTAAACAGAATTCAGGCTCAGAAAATAGTTCCCATCACAACCTGCCTAGGTCTTGACATGCAATGACTCCTGACCCCTGGCTCTTTATTTTCTCCTTTTCTCCAAGTCCTGCAACCAGAGAAGTCAGCAAACTTTTCCTGGAAAGGACTAGACGGTAACCTACTTTCATTTTTGCAGGCTGTCTAGTCTGGCAGCACCTGCTTAATTCTTCTGTTGTAGCTTAAAAGTAGCTACAGACAATATGTAAACAAATAGGCATGGTTGTTTCAATAAAACTTTATTTACAAAAACAGGAAGAGGGCAGGATTGGGTCCCTGCCGTAGTCTGCTGACTCCTAACCTAAATGATGTTGACTGGTCAGTTGACTCTTGGAAGAAATCATTCATTTATTTAATAAATGTTTCCTATGCATCTACTCTGTGTGAGAAACTATTCTAGGTGTTTGGGATATATCAGTGAATAACAGCAACAAAAGTCCATACAACTCTGTGCTTTTAGAAATTATGTCTTGGTTGGGGAGAGAGATGGCAAACCAGTGTGATTCTCTTCTATAAACTTACTCTCCACCTTTTCCAGCCCACCCCAGAGATGCTCTGTGCCCTGGTGGCCCATGTGGGCTGTGTTGATGCACTGTCTTGCTTCCAACTTCCTCCCATTGCACCCAGCCCATGGGAGGAACAGGCAAGGAGGATTTTTATTCCTTCCACTTCTCAAATATTCAGTATAGAAGATCTACTTGGCTGTGTATCTGTATACAGACATCCATAGCTGCATACATATGTGTATTTCTAAGCAGCATAATTGCTTTCAAGAGAACATATTTGAAGCCCAATAGCAGAATGGTTAAGAGTATTGAGTTAGATTGGGAGACTTCTTGGGGCTTCTGTCTTCTCATGTGTTGAATGAAAATAATAATAAACTGCCAAACTCATAGGGTTGCCATGAGTATGTAATGTGAAAATGCAGGTAATGTGCTTGGCACAGTGCCCAGCCCATAGAAAAGCCTCACTAAATGAAAGCAGCGATCAATATATAATACGTGGCATGTTGCAGGTCATTCTGGTAAGTTACTTTAAATATTGTGCTTACTATGAACACCTTTTGTGTCATGAATAGAGAAGAACTAAGGGCAGATACATGGATAGAGACCCAGTTGACTTTGGTACAAATATGTCTTTTTTGATCTGTGAAGGGGTCTTTAGGAGACCCCACCCCCACTGCCGCCATCACAAAAATCTAACCAATCAAACAAAAACCCAGTAGGTTCCCACAGCCACCAACCCTTAGACCACAACACTCAACTTGAGTCCACCCCCTTCACTCCTGGGTGGGTGACAGACCAAGGCCCATTTCTGAAGTGAGTAGTGTCATCTGCTTCGTGTGCAAGAAGAAGCGGTGAGAGTGAGAATGTGCAGGTCCCTGAGTGGCCGCTGACCTAGGCAGCTGGTGGGGCTGGAAGCCCAGAGACAGGCAGTGGGGCAGAGACGCGTGCCTGGATATCACACATTAATGCTCACTGAGGGCACTTACCACAGATGAAGCAGACGACGTGACTCAGCCAGTGGACATTAACCGGGCTTCGTCACTGACCACCTAGAAGGGACAATATAGGCACATGACTGGAGGGGCCATCATGGCAGAGGTGAGGGCTATGCGTGGGCTCAACAGCAGGGACATCCACCTACTGGAATCAGTCTAACTCTCCCTGCCTCCAAATGTCTACCCTGCGGCAACACAGACCCACCAGAAACGTCTGATATGGCATGATTCCTTGAAGAGATCAACCAGTTGGTTTGTGGCAAATCAAATTAATTGGGCCCTTGCATTCTAGAATGGCCAATGGTTCATCCTCAAGGGGATAGATACCTACTCCAGGTATGGATTTACCTTTCCTGCCACAGAGGCTCAGCCAGCACTATTAACTGGTGGTTTATGGAATGCCTGATCTGTAGGCATGGAATCATACATACTATACATTCAACCGTTCCTACTTCTCAGTGAGGAGGGGGCGGGGTTGAGCCTCTGACCATGGGATCCACTGCTCACATCATACACCACACCGCCCTGCACCAGCCAGCCTCAGTGAGTGCTGCAACAGCCTTCAAAAGGCTGTGCCAGCTCAGAGGCAACACTCTTGAAAGGCTGGTGTGCCAACCTTGGGGACACAGTGTAGGCATTAAATCAGAGGCCTCTCTGTGGCTGGCCCTGCCTCTCTAGCAGGGAGAAGGCACGGTGCCTGAATTGAAGGAGTGGAAGCGGGTATGGTCCTGCTTACTGTCATGCCCAACAACTGACCGAGGGGTTTGTGTTTCCTATCTCCACAGCTCTGTACTCTGCTTCAAAAAAAAGTTCTAACCAGACAAATACTATTGCAGTCAGGTAACCAAGGTTAACCTCCACAGTGATGTCATACTACACCCTTGAAAACAATGTGACGAGAATGATGCTGTACCGCTGTCAACACACACGCACCTTTCGATGAGAAAAACGTCAGGTTAAGTCCAACAGAGGGACATCCTATGAAACCCTTGACCTAATACTACTCAGAGCCGCCAAGGTCATCCCAAATAAGGAAAGTCTTAGACTGTCACAACTCGGAGGGAGACAGGATGACAAAATGTGGGATCCTGGATAGGATTCTAGAACAGAAGAAAGACATTAGGGAAAAAACTAAGGAAATCTGAATAATTATTTATTATAATTTAGTAAACTATATTTTAATTTGATTATCCTTTAATAAATGAATGTGTTATTATTTAGTTGATAATAATGGAGGAATGTTGATTTATTAATTGTGACAAGGGCGCCATCCTAATGAAAGAGGCTGACGAAGGGGGAGACTGGGGGTAAGTATATGGGAACTCTGTATTATCTTCACAATTGTTCTGGAACTCTACAGCTATTCTCAAGTAAGAAGTTTATAAAAGAAAGTGTTTTTTTGTTCTCAAAGGGAACCCACTCTTTCTGGGGGACACAGCAAGGGTCTTCCTGGACTAGCAGCTTCAGCTGTTGCCCGGGAACTTTAGACTCCTGTGCCAGGGACCAGCAGATGAGGAATTGCCATCTTGGCAAGGAAAGTACTGCCATCAGCAAAAGAAAGGGTATTTCTTTTCCTGTCTTTCTTTTTGATGATGCTTGGAAATTTTGTGCCATGGGGTGAACATCCTGCTCTCTGGGTTCTCTGTTGTCCCTCCTTTCCACTTCCAGCAGACCTAGGTCCAAAGACACCGGACCTCCAGCCAGATCCCGGAACCCTGCAGAGCAAGCTTCACCAACTTTCTACAGGCTGCCCTGTCTGGGAGCCACAACTCTTAAAAAAACTCAGTGTGTCAAATTCATTTTCTCAAAGAACAATGTTATCTTTGTAAGATATCCCCAGGGTACCCCTAGGAAACTGTTTAATAAATAATGGTGGAGTAGAATCAGAACTGGACTTACCAGGGTGTTAGGTGAGCTGCAGCGGAGTTTGGAGTCGGGTACTAGTTCCAAGCCCAGCTCTGCCAGTCACTCGCTATGACCTTGGGCAAGTTGCTTAATATCTCCAAGCCTCAACTTTCCTATAAAGTAAATCAGAATTAGCTAACTATGTTTTAATTTAATTAAAATATAGTTTAGAGACTGTTTCACAATCTCGTATTATTAAGTGAGATGACAAATCCAGACAGGCACTTAATGTTATTTCTTCTCCTCCCCCCTTCCTGCCAGGCTGGCAGAAATCTCTATGTTAGTAATTACTGAGTGCCCCTCCCTTCCTTAAGGATTTCCCTTGTGGCTCAGCTGGTAAAGAATCTGCCTGCAGTGTGGGAGACCTGGGTTCCATCCCTGGGTTGGGAAGATCCCCTGGAGAAGGGAAAGGCTCCCCACTCCAGTATACTGGCCTGGAGAATTCCATGGACTGAATAGTCCATGGGGTCGCAGAGAGTCAGACACGATTGAGCCTTCTCTAAATCACCGACATTTCTTGGTGGTAAGAAAACTAAGAAATTTTCCAGCATTTTCCAGTCTTCCCATCCTCATGGACCTGCAAGGACCTTTAAGTGCAAGGGACAGTGAGGGGTGCTGCCCACCTCCTCATTTGCCATTTGTTGGTTCACTGATTCTTTTGTTCATTCAGTCAACAAAAGTGGTTAACACCCAACTGCCTGTTATGTGTCCGATGCATTTCTAAGCAGCATAAGAAGCGGTCAAGAAGAGTACAGTGGATCTGGTGGCCAGGCTCTGGACAGTGAGATACTGACCCCTGGACATTTGCTATGATCTGAATGTTTGTGTTCCCACAGACTCTTATATTGAACCCCAACCCCCGAAATGATTAGGAGGTGATTAAGCTGAAGCTCCAATACTTGGGCCACCTGATGTGAAGAACACTCATTGGAAAAGACCCTGATGTTGGGAAAGATTGAGGGCAGGAGAAGGGGGCAACAGAGAATGAGATGGTTGGGTGGCATCACCGACTCAATGGACAAGAATTTGAGCAAACTCCAGGAGATAGTGAAGGACTGGGAAGCCTGGTGTGCTGCAGTTCATTGAATTGCAAAGAGCTGGACAAGACTTAGCGAATGAACAAGAAAGTATCAGCAGAAGGGGCCTTTGGGAGGTGATTAGGTCATGAGAATAAAGGCATCATGATTGGGATTAGTGCCCTTATAAAAGGGACTCCACAGAGCTCTACAGCCCCATCCACCCTGTGAAGACACAGCAACAGATCAGCTGTCTGCAACCTGGAAGAAGGCCTTCCCCGCAGCCCAACCATGCGGACTTCCAGCCTCCAGAACTGTGCAAAACCGGTGTTTGTTGCTTGTAAGACACCCAGTCAGTGTTATTTTGTTATAGCCTGAATGGACTAGGACAACACTTGTTGGTGAAAGACAATGTAATTTATTACAGCTGGTTGAGACCAACTATGGGCTTCTTAGTTGACTTAGTGGTACAGAATCTGCCTGCCAAGGCAGGAGTCACAGTAGATGAGGGTTCAGTCCCTGGGTTGGGAAGACCCTCTGGAGGTGAGAACGGCACCCCCTCCAGCATTCTTGCCTAGAAGAATCCCATGGACAGAGGAGCCTGGCAGGCCACAGTCCATGGGGATGCAAAGAGTCAGACACGACTGAAGGGACTGAGCATGCACGCCAAGACGAATTAAAATCCATTCCCTGGGGCTGGAAGGGGTGTGCATTTCCTGATGCACAGGTTGTCTGCCTGCTGCCTCGGCCCCAAACTGGAACACTGTCAGCAGGAAAGAAAGAAGGAGATTGTTTTGGGGTCAGCTGGAGAAGATGTCTGCTTCCTGTGTTTAGATGTGGGCTTTTTACTTTCACACTTTTAATTTGAAGTCCCACTTTTTCTTTTACCCTGAGAATATTTCCCCCCATTATTTCTTGAATAGTTTTCTCCTCCCTGTCTTTTCTATTCTTTTTTTTCAAAATGCTTCAAAGCGAATATTGGACTTACTGGATTCATCCATCATATTTATTAACTTTTCTGCTAAATGCCCTAACTCTCTGTCCATTTTTCAGCTTTGTTTTCAGACTTCCTTGACATCAGTTTCCAACTCTTGTATTTTTTTCTTTTCTTTGGGTGCTTAGTGTGACATGTGGGATCTTAGTTCCCCAACTAAGGATTGAACCCCTGCCCCCTGCTTTGGAAGGTCAGAGTCCCAACCATTGGACCCTCAGGGAAGCCCCTAACCCTTGTCTTTTTAATTTATTATTTTATTTTATTTCAGATCTATTATATATATATATATTTCAGATCTATTTTATATATATATATATATATATATATATATATTTCCCTGGTGGCTCAGATGGTAAAGAATCTGCCTGCAATGTGGGAGACTCCAGTTCTATCCCTCAGTTGGGAAGGTCTCTGCAGGAGGAAATGGTAACCCATTCTAGTATTCTTGCCTGGAGAATTCCATGGACAGAGGAGCTTAGCAGGCTACAGTCCATGAGGTCGCAAAGAGTCAGACACGACTGAAGTGACTTGGCACATGTGTATATATATTTCAGCTTTGGTTCTCTTTTCCTTTTTTACAGCATCTTGTTCTTATTTTAGTGATGCAATATAATCTTAAATCTCTCTGAGAATATTAGAAAGTTAAAAAAAATCCCTTTTCTGTTTCTTGCAGAGTTATTTTTGCTAATGTTGCTTATTTATCTTTCTCTTTTGTGTTGCAGATTCTCCTCAAATGTCTGGTGTGTTTGAAACAGAGGGGATAAAAATGCCTGCTTGGGGGCCTGAGGCTGTGCTTGGGGCTTGCTGAACTGAAGGTATAGCATTCTCTAGGGTACAGAGACCTAAGGCTCAGCTTCCGTGATGGGACTGCCCCACCTGCCACACTGAGTGCCTTGTTCTGGGCTAAGAGCACACTCACCAGCTGCCCTTGTTCACTCTGTTGTCCAGTTGCTCAGTCATGTCCAACCCCATGGACTGCAGCACCCCAGGCTGCCCTGTCCTATCACCATCTCCTGGAGCTTGCTCAACCTCTTGTCCATGGAGTCAGTGATGCCATCCAACCATCTCATCCTCTGTTGTCCCCTTCTCCTCCTGCCTTCAATCTTTCCCAGCATCAGGGTCTTTTCTACTGAGTTGGCTCTTCGCATCAGTTGGCCAGAGTATTGGAGCTTCAGCATCAGTCCTTCCAATGAACACCCAGGACTGATCTCCTTTAGGATGGACTGGTTGGATCTCCTTGCAGTCCAAGGGACTCTCAAGAGTCTTCTCCAACACCACAGTTCAAAAGCATCAATTCTTCAGTGCTCAACCTTCTTTATGGTCCAACTCTCACATCCATACATGACTACTGGGAAAAACCATAGCTTTGACTATATGGACCTTCGTCGGCAAAGTAGTGTCTCTATTTTTAATATGCTGTCTAGGTTGGTCATAGTTTTTCTTTCAAAGAGCAAGCATCTTTTAATTTCACAACTGCAGTCACCATCTGCAGTGATTTTGGAGCCCAGAAAAATCTGTCACTGTTTCCATTGTCTCCTTATCTATTTTCCATGAAGTGATGGGGCCAGATGCCATGATCTTCATTTTTTGAATTTTGAGTTTTAAGCCAGAATTTTCACTCTCCTCTTTCACATTCATCAAGAGGCTCTTTAGCTCCTCTTTGTTTTCTGCCATAGAGTGGTGTCATCTGCATATCTGAGGTTATTGATATTTCTCTTGGCTATCTTGATTCCAGCTTGTACTTCATCCATCCTGGCATTTCACATGATGTACTCTGCATATAAGGTAAATAAGCAGGGTGACAATATACAGCCTCGATGTACTCCTTTCCCAATTTGGAACCAGTCTGTTGTTCGGTGTCCAGTTCTAGTTGTTACTTCTTGACCAGCATACAGGTCACTTTAGATTTTTATTAAATAAATTGACATAGAGAAAATCTTTCTATTTTCTTCCATTTAGGTAGTAATGCCTGGCCAACCCCTGATGGATCTACAGAAAAACAGATGTGTGAGTGTGTGGGGGGACTTGACCATTCAGAACAGAGTGTGTGTGTGCGCG
This sequence comes from Capra hircus, assembly GCF_001704415.2. Taxonomy (NCBI): domain Eukaryota; kingdom Metazoa; phylum Chordata; class Mammalia; order Artiodactyla; family Bovidae; genus Capra; species Capra hircus. The sequence continues at coordinate 7,159,222 of NC_030833.1, read as the reverse complement.
TGCATGCGTGCGTGTGGCCACTCAGTTGCTCAGTCGGGTCTGACTCTCCATGGACTTTTCCAGGCAAGGATATTGGAGTGGTTGCCGTTTCCTTCTCTGGGGGATCTTCCCTACCCAGGGATCGAACCAGTCTCTTCTGTCTCATGCATTGGCTGGCAGATTCTTTACCACTGTGCCACCTTCAGAATAGAAGAACAGAACACCTTTCACAAATGTATATTTTCAGCCCAGCTTTTCACTGCTGCTCCCTGGAGGTCTGCAGTTTTCAAGTTTGGGGACTCTGGGTACTTCTACTCCAACTGAACTCTCTTGCCCATCAGCTTCTGCCTCCCTCTGCTCTGTTTCAATAACATTACCTTTACATCATCTAGAAATTCATTTATTTTCTGATGGCTCTTTTCAGTTCTCTTTACTGGTGTGTAATCCTACATTTTAAAACTTTTTCAGTATTATTTTAATGGGGTCTCAGGAGAAAGGAGAATGCTTGGGGTCTCAATCTTGACCTAGAAAACTACTGTGGAGTTGGGGGGGGGTGTGATAGGTTAATTGCCTAATTTTTTTAAATTAAATTGTGGTAAAATACATATAGTATAAAATTTACTATCTTAACCATTTGAGTGTAGAGCTCAGTAGTGTTAAGTACATTTACATTGCTGTGCAAGCATCATTACCATCCATCTCCGGAACTCTTTTCATCTTAAAAAACCCTGCAATTTCATACTCCTTAAACAACAGCTTCCCATTCCCTTCACTACTTCCTGGAAACCATACTTCTACTTCCTGTCTCTATGTATTTGACCACTCTAGGTATCTCGTATAAATGGAAATATACAATATTTGTCTTTTGGTAATAGGTTTAATGTTCTCAAAATTCACACATTTTAGCCAGAATTTCCTGCCTTTTAAAGGCTGAATAATATTCCATTTCATGTACATAGCACGTTCTACGTATTTATGTATTCATCAATAAACACTTGGGCTGCTTCTGCGTTTTTGCTGTTGTGAAGAGTGCTGCTTTGAACATGGGTGTACAAATCCTTCTGAGTTGTAAAAGGGCTGCTGTGCAGGAGATCCACAGCCAGTCAACTGCACATTAAACGTATTGGTGTGCCAGTCTCCTGCACCTGGATGAAATTGCCGCCATCATCACATTGTCATCTATGCAAGACTAGTGTCTGGAGGTTTACTTGATGCATCTTTTCTAGGTCCATCATCATAACTCCCAGGGTGGCTAATGCACATAGCATTATTTCTGCATTATAGTTGAAGAGTTTGAGCTACAGAGAGGTTAAGTGACTTGCCTAAGCTGGTGAGAAATCCAGATAATACCACGGAAAAATTCTGTCAGCCTGAAAGACCTTGTTGAGTTGTATCTGCACAGCCTCTGTTGTTGGCTGTCGATGTAGACACAGCCACGGACTGATTGTCTCTAATCTAGTAAATTTAACGCAACTTTTCCTAACGGATAAGACAGGTTGAAATCGTAAATTTCATGTGAAAAGAAGAAATCTGCCTGAAGCTCTGCCAGTTAAAATAAGACAGAATATCAGATATGATTTAACTATTAAAATGATACAGATCCATTTCTTTTTAATTTTCATGGAGGGGAACAAGGTAAATGCTTGTGGGTTGTTGGCGGTATGTTTCCCGTTTGTGTATTCCTTCAAAAAGTGAACATTATGTTGTTTATTCATCTGTTAATGACAGCTGATTATCAAACCGTAAATATACATGTTGAATCTAATGGTTTGTGAACATGAAACATCAGACAGCAATATCGGTGGATATTTAGGGAACTCTAAGGTTCATCCCAACCACTATCTAGCTCGTCAGTTTCCTGTGGAATTATCTGATTCTATGTGCTGTCAGCCAAATCAAGTGTTAGTCAGGAAGCAGATTTCCTTCCCCCACCTTTTTTGCTATTTTTTTCTTCTTGTCAGTAAACAGATTTAAAAAAGAAAGAAACATAACTCTCTTGTGTAATCTAGGCTATAGATATCACATTTTTTTTTCTATTTCTTTTGGAAAAAAGCAAATGTGATTACTTAAGGCTTTCCGTTCTCAAATCATTTCAGGAACATCAGTCAATACATATGCACCCAGTATTTTTGTACCATATACAGGAGAAAAAGAACAGATAGGAAGATGCTAATTCAAATTAAAGAGGCTTCATCCTTCAGCCCTAAAGTCCCATGGTACTTATTTAAAATTAAAAAATATTTAGCCACGAGCGGTTTGCTCCCTTAATGCCAAGATACATTCATTTACTTTCTAAGCAGAGCCAGAGTATCCTGGTGTTTAAGCTCCAACAGTATACTAATATGTGCCAGAGAAAGACACACCGTTCCCCAGGGTACAACCAGGAGCCTCTGAGAACTTTTCTTGGAATGTCTCCATTCTTCCATCCCAGTACAGTGAAAGGTACCTTACCCGGGGAAATAGAAGTCTGTGCTGGAGGTTCTTGAGGCTGGTAGGATGGAAGGTAACATGGCAGAGAGGAGAGGGCTTGGTCAGAATCCTAACTTAAGTGCGAAGGGTGTGGCCTTAACCTCTGCAAGTCCTTTGGCAGGGATGGGAACGCACACCCAAGGAGCTGGGAGATGCACTGGTTTACCCATAGCTGGCTCCAGGAACAGAGCTGCAGCCCTGAGGAAACTCCTGGCTTCTTTCCACTTCTTTTACCCCCCCTGACTCCCTTCAATGGGACTTCTACTCGACATACTCTACCAACAATGCTTTCTCATCTTCCTCCATTTTTGCTGCTGCGTTAGACCCTCAGCTCAGTTCAGTTCAGTCGCTCAGTCGTGTCCGACTCTTTGCGACCCCATGAATCGCAGCACGTCAGGCCTCCCTGTCCATCACCATCTCCCGGAGTTCACTCAGATTCACGTGCATCGAGTCGGTGATGCCATCCAGCCATTCCATCCTCGGTCGTCCCCTTCTCCTCCTGCCCCCAATCCTTCCCAGCATCAGAGTCTTTTCCAATGAGTCAACTCTTCGCATGAGGTGGCCAAAGTACTGGAGTTTCAGCTTCAGCATCTTTCCTTCCAAAGAAATCCCAGGGTTGATCTCCTTCAGAATGGACTGGTTGGATCTCCTTGCAGTCCAAGGGACTCTCAAGAGTCTTCTCCAACACCACAGTTCAAAAGCATCAATTCTTCGGCGCTCAGCCTTCTTCACAGTCCAACTCTCACATCCATACATGACCACAGGAAAAACCAGAGCCTTGACTAGACGGACCTTAGTTGGCAAAGTAATGTCCCTGCTTTTGAATATGCTATCTAGGTTGGTCATAACGTTTCTTCCAAGGAGTTAGACCCTACTGACCCTCAAAATCTTGCTTGCCCTTCTGTCAGCACTGTCCTGGTCTCTTATTTCTCTGGTCTCTT